>NC_067169.1:32910578-33232476 GCF_903995435.1 Acomys russatus
CTTAGGGATGGATTTTAGTTTTTTTTAAAACCTGAAAATATGTAAATACAGAGATAAAGGGAGAATTGTATTTTAAAATCAGCAAGCCTGGCTTCCTTTCACTTTCTGCTGCTGTATCTATTGAAAGTCTGCATATTAGTCTAGATAGGATGTAAGCCTAGTTGAACTTTTCTTCAAAGTTTATCAGCAGAGATAGTGAATTCTGGAGCCGGAACTGGGAATCTAGTTATAAATCAGATGATGTTTTGCTGCTTAATGGAATCTATAGGTTAGCATACAAAGTGATAGGTTTAGTAATGTAGTGTGATGTGGGGTGTGTGTGTGTGTGTGTGTGTGTGTGTGTGTGTGTGTGTGTGTGTGTGTGTAAGAAAGGGAGAGCGAGGGAGTTATGCTTTATTCTCAATCATTCTCCCCCAAATTAAAAGATCTCCCCATTGGTATTTTTTAAACAGTCTTTTAGTGGTTTTTTTTTTTTTTTTTACCTTATTTATATAATGAAAACTTCAAAAACAGCCAGACTATGACAGGCTTTCATCCTGATTCCCTGTAACCGAATATTGCATGTCCCCTGAGAAGCATTTTGGACATTGCTGTTATCAACTTCACTCAGATTTCTTTCACCTAGAGTGGGGAACAAATGGACCAGGTATCTGGGACAGATATAATTTCCTTCCTGAACAAGAGGTACTCTAATGCATTGGACAGTTGTGTCATGAGCTGCGACTTAATTTTCCAGCAGACCTATTAAACTTGTAGGATAAATTATTCTAAAGATGCGCACTTCTCTGACCTCTATAATCTAAATGAGATATGTTAGAGGAGTTCATCTGCCAGAATGGGTCATTCTGGTACCCTTTTAAACTAATTTTCCATCTGGGAACATCTAACTATTAGCAACCCCTGCTACTTTTCTGGTACTGTAAGTAAAAATCTTGTTTTCAAATGTAGTGCTGTGATTATGGACCGTCATCTTGTGATTAGGAAGAAGATTTTTTTTCTTTCAGTTTGATTTCAGGGACTCTCAAGATGAAGGCCCAGATTAGATGTTGATTTCAAGAGCTTTAATGAGAACATGGTTAATGGTGTCCATATACTACACAGTGTCTGTACATCGTGCATTCAATGATCATTAAGATTCAAATGAAGTATTTCAATGTTTGATTGGACCCAAGAAAGGAAATTTTCATTTATATGAGTTTTCCGATAACATTGTAATCATTCATCACATGATATGGAGATTTCAAAGTGAGCCTCGAAACTGTTGGCACTGTGATATTATTATGCAGCTGACCCAAGGTTTAATATCTCATCCAGTTCCATGAATAACAGTTAGGAAAAATGATAAGATGATCAAATCCCAATGCCCAGCATTCCAGCATTATGAGCTGCAGCTTGCACTGAAAAATCTATAGTGCATGCTTGTGCCAGACAGAGTTTGAATTCCTTACCCTCCGCCTCACTGTTCTGATTTAATAGAACTACATACAGTGTCACCAATGTGAATACAGAGAAGAACTAATAAGCACCATGTTTGGTCCCTACATGCATAATAACAAACACTGCTTTAAAGACTGGGGAGTCTATCTTATAGCTGGTTGGTTCAGAGAGTATAGGACTGAGAACTCCTCTGTATGTTTATTTCCAAACCCAAAAGCATCCAGTTCACTCACAAGAAGAAAATAGAATTACATGAGCATTGAAAATATAAAACCCTAAGCTGTTGTGTTTCCTCACAGCAGTGTGTGTGTGTGTGTGTGTGTGTGTGTGTGTGTGTGTGTGTGTGTGTGTGTGTAAATACTTGGAGAGGAATTTTGGGCATAGAAGTGGAGAGAGAAAAAAACTCACAAAGACACTTCTAATGAAGAAATGGGTCTGAATACATTAGGTTCACATCTTGGGTACTGATCTACTATGCAAAGGTATCAGTTTCAGAGAGCCCAGAAATAGAGCAGGAAATAATTGTGACTAAAGGGTATAACCAGTTTAGTTCAGTGTGAGAAGGCTTTTCTGAGGTCCCTTACTCTTCTTTCTGTTTCTTTTGGTTTTTCTCTCTTGCTTGTTGGTTTTGGCAGTGCAAGCTGTTGTGGAAGGCTGCATTCAGAAGTAAAGCTTAATGTAGTGCAGCATTTAAATAAGGGCTAAGGGAGAGCTCCCTTATATTTGTTCACGAGCTTAATCCAAAGTCTTCCAATCAATAAATATCACTGTGTTCCAAACAATTGAAAATTTTGCCTGCCATTTCTAATGGCTAATGAGATCTATTTATGGGTTGCAGGAGTTGGTTTTGACAGAGAAGCAAGTATACGCTGTTCTCTTGTTCATTCACAATCTGTACTACAGCGGCGACGAAAATTGAGGAGAAGGAAAACAATCTCGGGGATTCCCAGAAGAGTTCAGCAAGAAATAGGTGTGGTATAAAAATAACCAGTCATGCTTTCTGTCTAGTGAAGGTTATATCAAGATGGAATAGGTGCCTATTTTCAACTATAACATTGCTCATAAATATTGAATGTTTCAATTTTTAGTTGTTTTAAAATGCTGAATATTTATTTTGTATTGAAAAAAATCACTTGGCATTATTTTTTAACTCTGTTCTTGAACATAAAGGCTTAACCTTATAGATTGAGGCATATACATTCAAGCCTTCCAGGTGAAATATAATATTTTGCCAATTTAGAAGTTTCATTATGATAGGAAATATGAATAAAAATCCAATGTAAAAAGTTTTTTTAAAAAACTAAGTTCATTTGAAGAAAAATTGTACTTGTAGTGATTATTTTTAAAGTAAAATTTAAACATTCAAATATAGAATCTTAAAAATACAATATCTTTGGGGACATTTAAAGCTTTTTCTTCTCAATATGCTTATAATATTTCTACCAATTTCAAAATATTATGGTAGCAGCTCATATAAATAAGACTTTAATTTTTATCATGAAGTCTATGAATTGTATTTCATTATGCTTGTATTACAAAACAAATGAAAAATAGCGGCCTGGCCAGCACTTTAGGTTTTGTACTTCAGTTGTGTTTTGTTTTTTAATTTGTAAATCAATTTTTTTATGAAAGCAGTAATTTATTAGGGCAAATTAATGTGAAGAGAGATGATTCATAAAAAACAAAAAGAATCTCTTCTCTCAATAACTATACATGATACGTATATGTGTGTGCATGTATGCACACATACATAATATAATACATACATATAGGAAAAAACAGAGACAAGCTCAGGGACACAAAGCATTTTAACTTTCTCGTAATTTTATATAATGATTTTTTTTTTCTGCAAGAGAAGGTTTGATGTGGTAGCACACAGATTTATCAACACCTCTCAAGATGTCTTTTAGCTTGCCAATATGTAATATCTTACTGTGTTTATCATGTGCCCTAGATTCTGATGAATCACCAGTGGCCAGGGAAAGGAATGTGATTGTGCACACAAACCCAGACCCCTCCAACACTGTCAATAGGAGGTCTGGAACCAGGGACTCTGAATGTCAAACTGAGGATATTCTGATCGCTGCCCCATCCAGAAGAAGAATCAGAGCTCAAAGGGGTCAAAGCATTGCGGCTTCACTTTCTCATTCCGCTGGCAACATCTCTGCACTGGCAGACAAAGGCGATACCATGTTTACTCCTGTAGTGAGCAGCCGCACAAGATCTCGGAGCCTTCCTCGGGAGGGAAATAGAGGTGGAGATGCTGAACCCAAAGTTGGTGCTAAACCCTCAGCATATGAAGAAGGAGAGCCTTTCGTGGGTGACCATGAAAGAACCCCTAATGATTGTAGTGAGACTCCGAGCAGCCCACGTGCACAAGAACACCAGCCTGCTTTGGGCTTGGCCTGCTCTCAACATCTTCACAGCCCCCAGCACAAGCTAAGTGAGAGAGGGAGGTCTCGTCTGTCTCGAATGGCAGCTGACTCTGGAAGCTGTGACATCTCCTCCAACTCAGACACCTTTGGAAGCCCCATCCATTGCATTTCCACGGCTAGTGTCCTCCTTAGCAGCCACATGGACCAGAAAGATGAGCATCAATCATCCAGTGGTAATTGGAGTGGAAGCAGCTCCACATGCCCCTCACAGACCTCGGAGACAATCCCTCCTGCAGCTTCTCCTCCCCTCACTGGCTCTTCTCACTGTGATTCAGAATTGTCACTGAACACTGCTCCGAATGCTAATGAAGACACCAGTGTCTTTGTGACGGAACAATACAATGACCACTTGGATAAAATAAGAGGCCACCGGACAAACTCCTTTACCTCCACTGTTGCTGATCTGCTGGATGACCCCAACAGCAATACAAGTGACAGTGAGTGGAACTATCTGCACCACCATCATGATGCATCCTGCCGCCAAGATTTTAGTCCTGAGCGTCCAAAGGCAGATAGCCTTGGCTGCCCAAGCTTTACAAGCATGGGCACCTATGACAGCTTTCTGGAAAAGTCTCCTTCAGACAAAGCAGATACTAGCTCTCATTTCTCAGTGGATACAGAAGGATACTATACCTCAATGCACTTTGACTGTGGTCTTAAGGGTAATAAGAGCTATGTCTGTCACTATGCAGGCCTGGGCCCAGAGAATGGTCAAGGTGTAGGGGTCCCTCCAGGTCTTCCAGACTGTGCCTGGCAAGAATACTTAGACCACAGGAGGCAAGGGAGACCAAGCATCTCTTTCAGGAAACCAAAGGCAAAGCCAACTCCACCTAAACGTAGCTCATCATTGAGAAAATCTGAGGGAAATACAGACATTTCTGAGAAGAAAGAACCAAAGATAAGCAGTGGTCAGCATCTGCCTCACAGTTCCAGGGAAATGAAGCTGCCTCTTGATTTCTCCAACACGCCTTCTCTAGTGGAAAATGCCAACTTGCCTGCAAAGCAGGACACTTCTTGGATAAACCAGAGTGAACATGCTATTAAAGAACCTCAGTTGGATACTACAGACATTTCACCATTCAAAGATGAAGGTGCTGAATCAACTCACTATGCAGACCTCTGGCTTCTAAATGACTTGAAAACAAATGATCCTTACAGATCCTTATCTAATTCAAGCACTGCTACGGGTACCACAGTGATCGAATGCATCAAATCTCCAGAGAGTTCTGAATCCCAAACATCCCAATCAGAATCAAGGGCAACCACCCCATCTCTTCCTTCGGTTGACAATGAATTTAAACTGGCTTCACCAGAAAAGCTGGCTGGCTTAGCATCTCCATCAAGTGGCTACTCCAGCCAGTCGGAAACGCCAACCTCCTCTTTCCCTACAGCTTTCTTTTCAGGTCCATTGTCTCCTGGGGGTAGCAAAAGAAAACCTAAAGTCCCAGAAAGGAAATCCTCACTACAGCAACCATCTTTAAAAGATGGAGCCCTATCATTGAGCAAAGATTTTGAACTTCCAATTATACCTCCTACTCATCTTGACCTAAGTGCTCTTCATAATGTTTTGAATAAACCATTCCACCACCGCCACCCACTGCATGTTCTTACTCATAAGCAAAACACAGTAGGAGATATGCTGAGGTCAAATCCTCCACCGTCTCTTGCAATTACACCAACAGTCCTGAAATCCGTCAACCTGAGGTCCATCAGTAAGTCTGACGAAGTTAAGCAAAAGGAGGGCACTAATACAGATCTGCCCTATGGAGAAGAGAGTGCAGTTCCTGTGGCTTCCGTGGCTTCCTCATCTCCAGGTAAGACAAGGCCACACACAGCAAAGAAGTCACTATCACGCCAGTACTCTGCTGAAGACACCCTCCTGCCCTTTTTGGATTCCTCAGCAGTTGAGATGGGACCTGAAAAACATTTGGAGAAGAACCCTACTTTTGATGGGAAGAGTCACTGCGATCCAGAAACTGGAACCTCAGCTAGTAGCAATCTTGCAGATGCAAAGGTGATGAAAGACCAAATACAGATGGAAAGTGAACTAACCCCAGAAAACATACCAAGTAAGAACTGTGGATTTTTAACAGGATTTCAGAGGGTCTCTGCTGCCCGCCCCAGTGATTTGGGTAGTAAAATGATACAGTATGGAGCTAGCCCAGATGGAGCCCTACAAGGACAGAAGACACCCTCTGGAGTTGGGGAAGAAGGTGAGAAACTGCAATCTGTGGATGGACTCACACTTCAAGCCAACTCACCAAGTAGAGTAACAGACATAAACAGTCAACATAAGCATCAACGTGTTGTGAGCCGCCACCATGACAAAGTGCCTGTGACTCTCCACCATGAATCAGAGACGTCAACTGTAAATTCATTCCCAGAAAAATGTTCTGAGCAGGAAAATATTGCTTCAGGTATTTCACCCAAAAGTGCCTCTGATAACAGCAGAGCAGAGGAGACCCAAGGAAGTATGGATGAGACTTCATTGAAAGGTCAGTTAATGATACCATTGTGGGGGTAGAAATGTGTCCTGTGTTGCTTCCTGCATTGCTCATAGTTCTCTGTAGCCCTGGGTGGTGGTTTCCCTCTGCCATTTCTTTTTCACTTAATACAATGACTGGAGGGAAAGTTATTGTTATTTAGGAACTAATAAGTAACAGCCATCTCTCTCATTTCAAAAATTGTGGTTAAGGTACCTTGTGTTTGATGCCTGAGTCAGGGAAACAAGGTAGTGTGATGTGTAACTGCCCCTTAAAGAATGCCTTTCTTCTTGTTTTAAGAATCATCACCAAGTGATGACTCCATCACTTCACCACTCAGTGAAGACTCTCAAGCTGAAGCTGAGGGTGTGTTTGTGTCTCCAAACAAACCTCGGACAACTGAGGATCTGTTTGCTGTCATTCACAGGTGAGAGAATGTGATCAAGTGCCCAGAAACAAAAGGCAAAGAAGATTTGTTTTTGAAGTGCCTCTCATTGAATGCAAATACGGGGAAGCATTTTGTCCGTGTAATACACTCAACAAAAACAAAAGCAAGCAAGGAAGATTTATCGTTCCAAATCAAATTCGTAGACTTGTATGCATGTTTGAAAATATGAGTCTAGAGAGATAGCTATAGATGAACAGACAGACGGAGTTCAATTAGCCTTTAGTAAGAGTCATTGAAGGGAAGATATTGGATGATTTCCCAAGGAAAGACTCTCTGGAACACATTTATATGTGAAAACAATTTATAGTTAAAGTGCTTGGAGTGAAAGCCTAAATTCAAGTGTAGTCTCTGAGATACATATTGTATTTTGTACTTACTTATCTTTGCAGTACTAGAGATCAAACCCAGGACCTCACACTTGCTATGCAAGTACTCTACCACTGAGCCATACCCTTAACCCCTGGCATTTAAGTAATCCCCCGAGTCTACAAAATACGCTCAAAGCTATAATCTCACACTAGCTGACACAAACATATGTTGATTTGCCAAAGCAATCTGATTCCATCTCAGCTTTGAACAACTAAAAAGTATACTTTTTTATTCTTTCTTTTTAAAAATTAAATTTCTTTAATTTTATCTCTAAGATGAAAGATCTTATCTGATGAATAGGGGATGTTCTCTGGATGGCTTTCCCAGAAAATGGTTGTGCTTTTGTTGCCCATGTCCATTTTCTCTTTTGCACCTTGATGACCTCCTATCGGTGGTCCATATTTGCAGCAATTTATTGAAGCTGCTAACCAGAAAAGCAGATCCAAAACTCATCCTTGAAAGCAAATGCATACCCACTGAACTAAATGATGCTATGTGTGCTCTCTCCTCACAAACCTAAGTTCCTTCTTACACCCAACCCTGGGGACTTAGATGGGATTCCCAAAGGAAAGGGCCTGAGGATTATCTCCTTTTGCACAGACTTAGCACTTTGGAAGCAAATTCTAGACCAGCAGTTTATAATCTCTCCTCCCACCCTTTGCGCTTCTGCTTTTTAAAGGGTTTCTGTTTTCTGTTGGTGCTTTTTTCCCCTTAAAGAACAAACAATGGCCTTTAGCAACTGCATTTTCCTAAGGGTTCTATTAGTAGCATCCTCTGTGTGTATCTTAGCAGTCAGACTTCCTCAGAAACAGCATAAGAATCTCTAGTTTATGTTCTTTACCACAGTTGTCCAAACTCCAATTGTATACTTCGAACCCTCATATTGTATCTCCAAAATCAATACAGATTATTAAGTTCCTATGTAAGTTATTGAACCCTCAAAGAACCATCTGGTGTATCTGGAATAATGGGCAGGATATAAGTTGTAAAAATCAGAAAGATAATTGGATTGGAGCCCTGACAACACCACTTTCTATGCTGTCTTGAATTGGTCAAATATCTGAACCTAACCTCTTACCATAAGTAGGAATGCTTATACCTCAGAGATTTGATTCTGATGATTAAAAATTTTGTATCTGGAATACTGTGGAAGCTAAGAACACCTGCTATTTGAAAATTCTACCTTCAGTGCTTAGTAGTGATGTGCAAGGAGAAACCACAGAAGTTTCTTTGAGTAAAATCATACTATTTTGCAACAAAACTCACACTTTCTTTATCACACACGGTTTTAAATTGATGAGAGAACATGCTACCAGTATCAGGGATGACTGAGTTATGCTGAAGATTCTTTGAGTTTACGCCTACTTAATTTTCAAAATAAGATTAGCAATTTCACGATGGATATAGAGGTTATGTAGATTTAAGGAGTTGGTAATTTTAGATTTGTATTTGTGTAAGATTTGCCTATTTATTTACATCCCAGTGACAAGAGTTATTTTGCTGTCTTGAGAGCTTAGATTTTATGTTTGAAGAGCTAGCTCCAGAGATGGTTTATAAGTTTTCAACTCCTCATGAAGAATTAACACTGGTTGGCATGCCATTGATGTCCCTGAGTAGCTAAGGGTCATGCTAGTTCTATTAAAAAACAGATTAATGTATTCCAAAAGTCATTTAGCTAACTTTCATGTGCAGTAGATTAAAATGTAGGCTAGTTTGCAATGTATCTCCCTATGTTCATCACCAAGGGCCAGCAAGTATCAAATTCAGGTCCAGTCTTGTCCCGCCAATGCCAATCTCCACTTGCTGCACTTAGTATTACTTGAAAGCTGGTTAATGTGAGAGTATTTCTTCTGTGCTGTACAGACGGATTTAATGAGAAAAAGCAACAGTATTTTACCACACTGTAAACAGAAGTCAGCGGGTTTTTTTCTCCCCTTAAAGTCTAGCAGGGCAAGTAGTGAATATTGACCTTTCTTAGTATTCTACCATATAGAGTACTCTTTAGATTTGATTAGATATGGGAAAGAAATGGAACACTTCTTGATGTATAAAATTTTATGTTGACTAAGATTTTTATTCCCCCCCCCCTTTTTTTTTCTTAAAAGATCCAAGAGGAAAGTACTTGGAAGGAAAGATTCTGGGGACATGTCTGTTAGAAGCAAATCAAGAGTTCCCCTAGGCAGCAGTAGCAGCAGTGCCAATTCTGTCACTTCACCCAGCAGCAATGTGTCAACTGGGACTAGCCAGAGGTCTCCTGGTCTCATCTACCGAAATGCCAAAAAGTCCAACACATCTAATGAAGAGTTTAAGCTACTGCTCCTCAAGAAAGGCAGTCGCTCGGATTCTAGTTACCGCATGTCTGCTACCGAAATCCTGAAAAGCCCTGTCCTGCCCAAGCCTCCTGGGGAGTTCACTTCAGAGTCCCCACAGAGCCCTGATGATACCCACCAGGGCACACCTGGGGCTGAAGCACTGTCCCCTCTGTCACCATGCTCTCCAAGAGTCAATGCAGAAGGGTTTTCCTCAAAAAGCTTTGCCACCTCAGCATCTGCACGGGTTGGACGGTCCCGGGCCCCGCCTGTGGCCAGCAGCAGCCGCTACAGTGTCCGCTGCCGACTGTACAACACCCCGATGCAGGCCATCTCCGAGGGAGAGACTGAAAACTCTGATGGGAGCCCACATGATGACCGGTCCTCTCAGAGCTCCACATAGTCTGCCTGAGCCAAGCTGACCTCAGATGCCCAGCCTCTTACTAAATGAAAGGATTTTGTGACACCATAGAGGACCTGGGAGAAATGACAACAGGGTGGGGGTTGCATCGTTGCTTGGCAATGAGCTTCTAAATATGTGCTGAAGAACAGAAAGTGGTTGTCATTTTTTATTAGTTTTCATGTTTTAAGTAGCAATTCTGTCTCTCGTGGGTTTCTTTAGCATAGTTTGATTTGTCCGATCTCATTCCTAATGATAATAGAGAATACAAAAGTATCTAACTTTCTTGAAACCTAGACAAGGTTTTCCCAGAGCTGCCTATTCCGAAAATAAAACCCTCACTGTCATGATACTATAAGAAGATGAAATTACTCTGGAGGTTTGGTATTTTTTTACATTAAGATTAACTAAAGCAAAATTTAGAAGAAAGAACTACACATATGTAAATACCATATTTTTGATAAAAATGTGTAAATAGATTTATCAATGATGAGTGGACAAGTGGCCAATTATCTACCACACACCAACTATTTATAGGACACACAAAATAAACTATAATAACTGTATTCTGTGAATACCATTTTCATATCAAATACCATATTTAAATGTCCACCAACATGATTTCTGAGTGATAAACCTCAAATATGATTTTAAAATTGATGAGATAATGGAAATATTGAGGTCATGTACTGAAATGTGATTAATTTAAAGTAATGAATTCAGACCTAATCATTGTTGTGACAAATTATAGCAGAAACAAGCTAATTTGTGGCTGTGATTTGCCATGTGGCAATTTGAACAGAATGAAAAGCATGCTTTTGATTTTTTTTTTTAACCAACGAAAGAAATCATCATTCTCAATGCAAAATTCCCTCTCCCCAATAGCATTAAGCAGTGTCCTTTAGAATTTAATTTTTCAATGGATTGCTTTAAGGAGAATGAATAGAGAAACCAGTAGTTAATTTTAGGTCACATTTTATATAAGGCTACTGGGAACAAACAGTCATAAGCCAATGACTATACTCTTGAAGCTTCTTAATTAGCTCCAGGTTCTTAAAGTAACAGAAATAAAGCCTAAGCATGCCACAGAGCTATTGACTTCTCAGCAAGTAGCTGTGATGAGTTTTCAGCGAAACTTTCTATCTGCGCTGATAAGATTCATGCTACCTAAAACTTACCAGAAATGACACTGTGAACAATGTAGTTGGGAAATAGGTATGTGTATATGCATTATTTATATTCACTCTTCAACTCGGCATGGGGAGCAGCTCTGGTTCACAATGCTACATACAACAAATTTTTGTCTGGTTTTACTAGATCTGCTTGATGGCAAAAGGGGAGGGAGGTGGGTGGGAAAGGAGATGTCGGAGCAAGTGCTCTGACAAAATGAAGGCAGGGAGACAAGCTGAATTACTTGAAGTTACTTGAAGTTTCTTGTCTTAAAACTGAAAAAAAAAAGCATAGTAACAAGTTGAAATCTGCAAGTGGTTCTCACACCTCTGATTTTAACATGAACTGATACTAATGTTTGAAATCATATGTCAGAAATATAAGCACCTATGTACTTAGAATAGGTTTTGAAGGGGAGCAGTAGATATTAGAAAGATCTAAGAAGAGGATGATCTGTGAAAGACTAGAATGTGATGACAATGATTGAACACACCAGGGTTGCCAAGAAATTGATAAGCAGCTGGCTTTATGCCTATGCAAATGGTATTTCAGAAAGTAAGATGTGCGAAAGGATTAAATCATGCAAAATGAAGGAGAAAGTCTGGTCTAAGAAGACACTATCTTTTGATAGTAATTCGTTACAATATTTACAGATTAAGAATTAAAGAATCTGTTGTTGGTGTTTTGTTTGTTTTGGGGAAAAACGTCTGGCTTCTTCTACCATTTGTTTTACTACCAAATTGTATTAGTTAATTTCTTGTCATTGTATGTAAATTGGGTGTTGGGGGTGGAGGGGTAGAGGAGGAGATTGAGAACTAGGAGAAAGAGTGAGAGAGAGTGAGTGAGAGAGAGTGAGCGCAAGTGTGTGTTGGGGATAGATAAACTACCTGGTAAAGGGTTTGAACATATACAAAGTGTTATGATTTTATTAAAGGAAAAATGTTGGGGTTTGAAAAAAATGGACCATCATCTCTCATTGGAACACATAACTCATTAAAAAAAAAACAAAAATGAAAAAAAAATACACACAAAACCAGCATGGTTTAACATCATGTGGGGTCACGAACAAATCTATCTCATGCTTTGAAAAGTACAGTCAGCAAAATTTTAAAAATGAAAGTTTTTAGACAAATGTGATAAGGAACCATCATTTCCAGTCACAATAGGTGACCATTTGTAATTTTCATAAAAGCAGTTCGTTTGCAGTATGGCTTTTGTGTAGCTAGGGGGTTTTCTAGTGTGAAGAAAGGTATGTGGGCTTTAAAAGTGATTCTAAATCTTGACTAGAAAATCACATAAATTGGCTTTAATAAAAATGTCACCTTTTATTATTGACATTAAGTTAAGTGATTATACCATATATTTTTAAAATACATGTTTGACTTGAATTGTGAGGCAATAAGATACTGTCAATGTGATGATCACAGAACCAACCCTTATAGTTTTACTTATTTTGTTTACTCTAAAAATATATAGCAGAGTTTCTCTATTTTGTATTTCATAGATTTAAAGAAATCCCAAATAAAGATGGATTTTAGATTCACTGTGGACAAGAATATTGAATAAGAAAGTTTAAAAAGCAAGCAAATCCTTAATAATCTGGAATAGTCTACACAGCTTTAGAATATACTACACAAGATCAAGATGCAGGGCTGCCTTTAACATCGCTGGCAGCTCGAAGCAGGGTTACACACATTAGGTTTTGTTTTAAAACAACCAAAAACCAATCCAAACTTTTCTTCTGTTGTTTGCACTGATGCTATTTTTTTTTCTTCTTCTGTGTTTATCCAACATGTTTATATTGTGTGGGGAAAATTCTGTTTTACTTTCCTGCTTTTCTGGTGGTTTTAGTTTGAGTTTTCTTGTTTTGTTTTTGGCTAAGTAGAGGACATGGACTAGTTGTAGCAGACAAAACACACTGTTTGCTCTTGCCTGTGAGTACAGTCTTTGCAGTGGTCATATCTTAGAGGATTAGATGGTAACAAAGCCTGAAGTATGAAGGTTATGGTATAACAATTTTGGTACTAGCACCAGTTCATGCTGGCCGAAAAGACAATGGTTTTTGGACTTGCATCCATTTTGTATTTTTGTAACATTTGTAAATATGAACTTTTTAAATTGTTGCAAAGATGGTTTCTTTTGTAAGATGTTTTCAACGTTTACATTCAATCCAAGCCTTTGTATATTTTAGAGCTGTGCAACACTTTAAGTCTTGTATTTATTTTTAGTAAAAACGGTGACAGTTTCATTGTGAACCCCTCTCAAAAAAAATGTATCAGAAAAGTTTGA
This sequence comes from Acomys russatus, assembly GCF_903995435.1. Taxonomy (NCBI): domain Eukaryota; kingdom Metazoa; phylum Chordata; class Mammalia; order Rodentia; family Muridae; genus Acomys; species Acomys russatus. The sequence goes on from NC_067169.1 coordinate 32,923,919, forward strand.
TTACCTAGAAAGTGTGTATAGAGACTGCAAATAAACGTGACTGCAATTAAACAACTATGTTTTCTCTTTCTTGTTAAGTAACTGTAGTTTGGATGTTTCACAAGAAGGGAATATTTCATAGGCAATGGGTATAAAGGGGGCATTGTTAGAAGGAAAGCATAGTATCTATAACAGACATTAATCTATTTTCATTTTTGAGTGAGAACGATATATTTTCAATGCCCAAACTACTCCGTGGATCTCTCTACACCAGGTAAAGATTTGTGACTTTATTTTCAGATACTTGACAGCTTTAGTTTCAGAGTTTATTATGCTTTCACATCCTTGCCAAGAAAAGCATTAATATATGTAAGACAAACTGCCCCTAGGTAATGTGATATCAGCTTTAGTAGATATTAAAACTTCTGCCTCAATCACTAAGTGCTTTGCACACACAAACATGTGTACTTCCCAAAGTATGCCCATTTTATACTGGAGAAAACTGGACATGATTATGATTTAGCGTGTGCATTACTTTAGAATAAATAGATGTTGATCGTGCTACTTAAATCCAGCAACCATGAGTACACTGAAATATGTTAGTTTTGTACTTTGGTCTGTGCTTATTGGACACTGGGAATAACTTTACTAGTGTTCTTAGGCTACCAAGAAAAGTTCTATTGCTCAGATCCCAGTCCCTCTCCCCATGAGCCCAGTCAACATGGACACTTCTAGTAGATTACAAGAGGAGAAAGAGGGTATGTGATTGTATGTAAAAATAGCAACATGCTCCAAACAAAAATCCTTGCCATACTTTTAGGAAGCTGGTCCATTAAATCACTTTTAGAACTAGCCAGGCTCCAGTGTCCTTACAAAACAAAACCAAAAACACAAAACAAAACAAAAAAAATGAAAAAAAAAAAAAAAAAAAACCAAACCTCCCCGCCACAAAAACAACAACCAAAAAAACTGCTTGAGAGGCTGTTGCCACAGTACTCTAGAGACTGCCTGTCCTTCCAACTGCTAACATAAATCTGGGAACTGAGGCCAAGCTTCAAATCTTTGAGGACTGGCTTCGAACCTTTGAAGCCAGTGACCTTGCATAACAGTAGAAAGGAAGGCCCTTCTCCACTGGAAACCTTCCCTTTCTATGCCCTATCTCCATTGGAAGTGTGAAATAGCCCCCATTCTAAATAGTCTTTTTTTGAGATTTGCTTCCAGAGAAGAGACTTGATACCCTATGAGCATATACAGGGGGAGGTAATCCCCCTCAGGAACAGTCATAGGGGAGGGGAATAATGGGAAAATGGGGGAAGGGGGAAGAATGGGAGGATACAAAGGATGGGATAAGCATTGAGATGTAACAAGAATAAATTAATTTTAAAAAATAAAAAAGAAACTAAATAGTCTTTTAATTCTTCATAGGATTGGCTGACCAGTGTTCAGGTTATGTTTATGAGTGACCGCTGATTGGTTAGTAGAATGTCCGGCTCAGTCTTGCCAGCCGAGCCGTGAAGCACATTGTTATACATACGGTCAGGCAATTCGCAGGCCTGAGCTTTACAACACACATTGCGGCAGGGGCACTTGGTTTCCGGCATGTAGACAGTTAAAAGGCGTCAACTAGCTTCAACCACCTTTAATGGCTGCGGCTGCGGGGTAGGTTTCTGGAACGTCGTGTGGCTGATTCTTCATCAAAATACGTAGGTTATGGATATCTTACCGTCCCTTTTAACTTTTTTTGGGGGAACGGGGAGTCACAGGTGTGTGTACTAATGTGGAAAGCAGCCATCTTAAGTTATTCGGCCTCCGGAGTGAGGAGATACGTTTGACAAGAACAGCAAATCTGTACTTTGTGGCCTTGAATTTCAAAAGTTGAGTGGTTCCGTTGAGTTTTAGGTGTCTGGGCTACCAACACTTGTGAGCTTTTGTGATTTGGCTGCTAAACTATTTAGTTTGACTTTCTGGGACGAGTTAATCCTCTTTCATCCGGTATTTTCCTTAGTGGAGACAGGTGACCAAACACGAAGGACTCTTACCGACCTCTGACTTTAAAGAGCCAAAAAACTCAAGTTGGGAGAACAAATTTTGCGACTAAGAGGGAATTTGGGAGGCCTTGGTAGATAACTGCGTTCTGGTTGAGGCAGATCGCTGTGAGTTCGAGGCCAGCCTGATCTGCAAAGCGAGTCCAGGACAGCCAAGGCTACCCAGAGAAACCCTGTCTTGAAAAAAAAAAACAACAAACAAAAACAAAACAAAACAAAAACAACTTTAAAAAACTAAACAGGGCTCTAATCTGTGTTTTAAAGAATTATTAGGGTGAACTATACTTTTTAGTCATCCTAATAATTGTGAGCTATGCCTTTTGGGTAAGTTGATAACACAGGGTTATTTGAGGGATTTTATTACATGAAGACATCAGTCTGTCTATTGTGACTTTCCTTATGTTTCTTTATGAAGTCTTAGGGTTAAACAGTTCTCAGACATGCTAAGGTTATCCTTTATAGGAATCTTGAAGGTGATTCTGGATTTGGCCTACTTTGGGATTTTATAACTTAGAAAAAGATATAGTAACTGTGAATTGTATTTTGTGTTTTCAAGAAGTTTTATCATAATGGGTAGTTTTCAGCTATCCTAGTCACTTTAAGCTATACCTATGGCATTGGTTGATGGCAGGTGACTCCTATTTTGGTTTATTGGATTTTGCCTGCTTTGGGGCTTATAAATTAGAAAGATACAGCTATTGTGCATTTTATTTTTGTATTTTAAAAAGTTTTAAGATAAAAGGTAATTTTTAACTATTCTAGTCACTGTAAACAATGCCTTATAGCGTGATGGCAGGTGACTTTCCCAGCTTGTTTTGTTGGATTTGTCCTGCTTTGGGCTTTTATAACAGAGATAGCTTTGTGTGTTTGTATTTTGTGTTTTTGAGAAGTTTTAGTGTAAAAAGTAATTTTTAGCTATCCTAGTTACTATAAGCTATGCCTGTGGGATAAGTTGATGACAGGTGACTCCCACAGTTTAATTTGTTTGGGTGTTTTATAACTTGTAGTTCTCTGGCTGTTTTGGTTTGCTTTATGTATTTTTAAGAAGTCGCTAAGCAAAACGTAGTATTCAGCCATTCTACCCACTGTGTCCTAGCTTTATGGGGTACAGTGATGGCCTTTGACTCCCCACTTTGGGTTATTTGGAGCTTTTGTAACTTGAAATGCACCTGTATGGATTTTGTGATTTGCCTTGTGGGTTCTTAAGAAGTCTTTTTTTGTTTGTTTGGTTGGTTGGTTGGTTGGGTTTTTTTGCATTTAAAATATTTTTTTTCTTTTTTAGTATTTTTTTCAATTTTTTATTTTATTAATTTATTCATATTACTCTTTTTTTTTTTTTTTTTTTTTTATTAATTTATTCTTGTTACATCTCAATGTTTATCCCATCCCTTGTATCCTCCCATTCCTCCCCCCCCCATTTTCCCATTATTCCCCTCCCCTATGACTGTTCCTGAGGGGGATTACGTCCCCCTATATAGTCTCATAGGGTATCAAGTCTCTTCTTGGCTACTTGCTGTCCTTCCTCTGAGTGCCACCAGGTCTCCCCCTCCAGGGGACATGGTCAAATGTGAGGCACCAGAGTATGTGAGAAAGTCGTATCACACTCTCCACTCAACTGTGGAGAATATTCTGACCATTGGCTAGATCTGGGAAGGGGTTTAAAGTTTACCTCCTGTATTGTCCTTGGCTGGTGCCTTAGTTTGAGCGGGACCCCTGGGCCCAAATCTGCCTATCATATTGTTCTACTTGTAGATTTCTAGGACCCTCTGTATCCTTTTATTTTGCTATTCTCCCATGCGTCTCTCATTTAGAGTCCCAATAGGATGCCCTCCCCTCTGTCCCAGTTTCCTGGTAAGTGAAGGCTTTCGTGGGACATGTCCCTTGGGCTAGTATGCAGATATAAGTGAGTATATACCATTTGATTCTTTCTGCTTCTGGGTTAACTCACTCATTATGATCATTTCTAGCTCAATCCATTTATCCACAAATTTCGGGAATTCCTTGTTTTTAATAGCTGAGTAGTATTCCATAGTGTATATGTACCACAGTTTCTTTATCCACTCTTCTACTGAGGGACACTTAGGCTGTTTCCATGTTCTGGCTATTATGAATAAGGCTGCTATGAACATGGTTGAGCAAATTTTCTTGTTGTGTGCTGGAGCATCTTCTGGGTATATTCCAAGGAGTGGAATAGCTGGGTCTTGAGGAAGCCCTATTCCCATTTTTCTGAGATAGCACCAGATAGATTTCCAAAGTGGCTGTACTAGTTTGCATTCCCACCAGCAATGAAGGAGTGTTCCTCTCTCCCCACATCCTCGCCAGCATGTGGTGTCGCTTGAATTTTTGATCTTAGCCATTCTGATGGGTGTAAGATGGAATCTCAGAGTTGTTTTGATTTGCATTTCCCTGATGACTAAGGAGGTTGAGCATTTCTTTAAGTGTTTCTCAGCCATTTGATACTCCTCTGTTGAGAATTCTCTGTTTAGTTCCAAGCCCCATTTCTCAATTGGGTTATTCGGTTTGGTGGTGTTTAATTTCTTGAGTTCTTTATATATTTTGGATATTAGACCTTTGTCAGATGTAGGGTTGGTGAAGATTTTTTCCCAGTCTGTAGGCTGTCGCTTTGTTCTCTTGACAGTGTCTCCTGCCTTACAGAAGCTTCTCAGCCTCATGAGGTCCCATTTATTAATGGTTGACATTAAGGCCTGGGCCGTTGGTGTTCTGTTCAGGAAGTTGTCTCCTGTGCCAATATGTTCCAGGCTCTTTCCCACTTTTTCTTCTAAGTGGCTTAGTGTCTCTGGTTTTATGTTGAGGTCTTTAATCCACTTGGATTTGAGTTTTGTGCAAGGTGACAAATATGGGTCCAGTTTCATTTTTTTACACATAGACCTCCAGTTAGACCAGCACCATTTGTTGAAGATGCTATCCTTTTTCCATTGAATGGATTTGGCTTCTTGTCAAAAATCAAGTGACCATATGTGTGTGGATTCATATCTGGGTCTTCGATTCGATTCCACTGATCAACCAGCCTGTTGCTGTGCCAGTACCATGCTGTTTTAAGTACTATTGCTTTATAGTACAGTTTGAGATCAGGTATGGAGATTCCTCCGGAGCATCTTTTATTGTACAAGATTGTTTTAGCTATTCTGGGTTTTTTGTTTTTCCATATGAAGTTCAGAATTGAACTTTCAATGTCTTTAAAAAATTGTGTAGTTATTTTGATAGGGATTGCATTGAATCTGTAGATTGCTTTTGGTAGGATGGCCATTTTTACTATGTTAATTCTCCCGATCCATGAGCAAGGAAGATCACGCCATCTTCTCAGGTCATCTTCAATCTCTTTCTTCAGAGTTTTGAAATTTTTTTCATACAAGTCCTTCACTTGCTTAGTTAGGGTAACTCCTAGATATTTTATATTGCTTGTGGCTAATGTGAAGGGTGTGGTTTTCCTAATTTCTTCCTCTGTAAGCTTGTCATTTGTGTATAGGAAGGCTACAGACTTTTTTGAGTTAATTTTGTATCCAGCCAATTTGCTGAAGGTGTTTATCAGCTTTAGGAGTTCTCTGGTGGAGTTTTGAGGGTCACTTATGTACACTATCATATCATCTGCAAAGAGGGATAATTTGACTTCCTCCTTTCCCATTTGGATACCCTTGATCTCCTTTTGTTGTCTTATTGCTCTGGCTAGAACTTCGAGTACTATATTGAAGAGATATGGAGAGAGTGGGCAGCCTTGCCTTGTTCCTGATTTGAGAGGAATTTCCTTGAGTATCTCACCATTTACTTTGATTTTGGCTATTGGCTTGCTGTATATAGCCTTTATTATGTTGAGGAAGGTGCCTTGTATCCCCGATCTCTCTAAAACTTTAAACATGAATGGGTGTTGAATTTTATCAAATGCTTTCTCTGCATCCAAGGAGATAATCATGTGGTTTTTTATTTTCAGTTTGTTTATATGATGGATTACATTGATGGATTTCCGTATATTAAACCATCCCTGCATGCCTGGAATGAAGCCTACTTGGTCATGATGAATGATATCTTTGATGTGCTCCTGTATTCGTTTTGCAAGTATTTTATTTAGTATTTTTGCATCTATGTTCATAAGAGAAATTGGTCTGAAATTCTCTTTCTTTGTTGAGTCTTTGTGAGGTTTAGGTATCAATGAGACTATGGCCTCATAGAATGAATTTGGTAATTTTCCATCCATTTCTATCTTTTGGAGTAGCTTGAAGAGTATCGGTATTAGCTCGCCCTTAAAGGTCTGGTAGAATTCTGCACTGAAACCATCTGGCCCTGGGCTTTTTTTGGTTGGGAGACCATCGATGATTGCTTCTATTTCTGTAGGGGAAATGGGACTATTTAACTTGTTTATCTGTTCTTCACTCAACTTTGGCAAGTGAACTTGATCAAGAAAATCGTCCATTTCCCGTAGATTTTCAAATTTTGTGGCGTATATGCCTTCAAAGTAGGATCTTATGATTCTTTGAATTTCTTCAGTGTCTGTTGTTATGTCTCCCTTTTCATTTCTGATTTTGTTCATTTCAATACTGTCTCTCTGCCTTTTAGTTAGTTTGGCTAATGGTCTGTCTATCTTGTTGATTTTCTCAAAGAACCAGCTTTTGGTTTTGTTGATTCTTTGGACTGTTTCTTAGTTTCTAATTTGTTAATTTCAGCCCTGAGTTTGATAATTTCCAGGCGTCTACTCCTCTTGGGTGTTTCTGCTTCTTTTTTTCTAGGGCTTCCAGTTGTGTTGTTAAGATGCTTATGTGCGATGTTTCCAATTTCTTTTTAAAGGCACTTAGTGCTATGAATTTTCCTCTTAGCACTGCTTTCAATGTATCCCACAAATTTGGGTATGTTGTTTCTTCATTTTCATTGAATTTCAGAAACTCCTTGATTTCTTTCTTTATTTCTTCCCTGACCCAGGTGTCATTTAGCAGAGAGTTGTTTAGTTTCCACAAACGTGTAGGCTTTTTGTTATTTCTGTTGTTGTTGAATTGCAGCCTAAGAGCATGGTGATCTGATAGGATACAAGGTATTATTTCAATCCTCTTGTATCTGTTGAGGCTTGCTTTGTGACCTACGATGTGATCAATTTTGGAGAAGGTTCCATGGGGTGCAGAGAAGAAGGTGTATTCTTTCTTGTTTGGGTGAAAGGTTCTATAGATATCTGTTAGATCCATTTGACCCATGGCATTGGTTAATGATGTTATTTCTCGGCTTAGTTTCTGTTTCAATGACTTATCCTTCAGTGAGAGTGGGGTGTTGAAGTCTCCCACTATTATTGTGTGGGGATCGATGTGTGGTTTAAGCTTTTTTAGGAGATCTTTTACATATGTGGGTGCCCTTGTATTGGGAGCATAGATGTTCAGAATTGTGATGTCATCTTGGTTGACTTTACCTTTGATGAGTATGAAGTGTCCTTCCTCATCCCTTTTGATTAATTTTGGTTGAAAGTCTATTTTGTTCGATACTAAAATGGCTACCCCTGCTTGCTTCTTGTGACCATTTGCTTGGAATATTTTTTTCCAACCTTTTACCCTGAGGTAATGCCTTTCATTATGGGTGAGATGTGTTTCTTGGATGCAGAAGAATGTTGGGTCTTGTTTATGTACCCATTCGGTTAGTCTGTGTCTTTTTATTGGAGAATTGAGGCCATTGATGTTGAGAGATATTAATGACCAGTGACTGTTAAGAGTTTTAATTTTGATGTTGTTTCCAGTCGAGCGTTTGTGTAGTTGTGTTTTTGCCATGGGATAGTTATCTATTTCCTGGGTAGTTTTGGTTGTAGCTTGACCCTTTGGGATGGAGTTTTCCTTCTAGTACCTTCTGTAAAGCTGGGTTTGTGGATAGGTACTGTTTGAATTTGTTTTTGTCGTGGAATATTTTGTTTTCTCCATCAATGGTTATTGATAATTTTGCTGGGTAAAGTAGTCTGGCCTGGCATCTGTGTTCTCTTAGGGTTTGCAGGATCTCTGTCCAGGCCCTTCTGGCTTTTATGGTCTCTGCTGAGAAGTCAGGTGTAATTCTGATAGGTTTACCATTAAATGTTATTTGGCCCTTTTCCCTTGCAGCTTTTAATATTTTTTCTTTGTTCTGCATGTTTTGTGTTTTGATTATTATGTGGCGGGCAGTTTTTCTTTTCTGGTCAATTCTATTTGGTGTTCTGTAGGCCTCTTGTATGTTTATAGGCATCTCTTTCTTTAGATTGGGGAAATTTTCTTCTATGATTTTGTTGAGAATAGTTTCTGGGCCCTGGAGTCTGATGTCTTCTCTTTCTTCAATGCCTATTATCCTCAGATTTCTTCTTTTCATGGTGTCCTTAATTTCTTGGATGTTTTGTGTCAGGAGTTTTCCAGATTTGGCATTTTCTTTAATGGTTGATTCAATATCTGTGATTGTATCTTCTAGCCCTGAGATTCGTTCTTCCATCTCTTGGATTCTGTTAGAAAAGCTCACCTCTGTGTTGCTCGCCTTCTTCTCTGAGGTCTCACGTTCTCGTTTTTCTTCTGTCTGTGTGTTTATCATTGAATCCATTTTCATTTTCAGATCTTGAACTGATTTTTTGATTTCTTTCATCTGATTTTTTGTATATTCCTGAGTTTCTTCCATTGCCTCTTTATAGGTCTTCAGAGCTTGAACCGTTTTAGTTATTTCTTTCATCTGGTTGTTTGCATTTTCCTGCAATTTTTCCAGTTCCACTCTATGTGCTTCTTTTATGTCTCTCACCTGTTTGTCTGCGTCTTCCTGCATTTGATTACGAATTTTATTTGTTTCCTCCATTATCATCCTCATTACTAAGGATTTGAGGTCATTTTCTTGTATTTCCGATGTATTTGAGTTCTCTGGGTGGTTTTCTTTGGGATAACAGGAAACTGGAGACGCCATGGTGTTTTGGGGTTTTTTGCGTATGCTTTTTCGTTGTCCTTTAGACATCTTGCCGTCTTTGTTTTGTTGGGTAGCTTCCAGAGTTGAATGGAGGGTGTCTGATGATAGATTCACTTGTTTTCTTACGATTTCCCTAGGCTGCGAGCTCAAAGCTTCACTGGTGTGGATGTTAGGAGGTTAGCCCTGTTATTCTGGTCTCTCACAGCCAGTGATCCTCAGTCCCTCTCTGCTGTGGATCCTGCAATTGTTCTGGGTCTCTGAATGAGCGTTGGGTCAGGCCAAGGTATCCACAGCCTTCTGTGTTCCCTGCCAAGTCCAGTCAGGAGCACTGGGACCGAACCACGGGCAGAACTCAGCTAGATTCTCAGGGCCAGAACCGTCTGCCAAGCTCAGCTAGGGATTTTGGGCCCAAAATGCACACAGGGCCCAGCCAGAATTTTTGGGCTGGGACTACGCACCAAGCTCCACTAGGGCCTTTTGGCCCAAAGTGCGTGCTGTGGTCAGTTATTGACTCAGGGCCCGAACTGACCACCAATCTCAGCCAGGAATTCTGGATTCAAACTGTACACTGTGTCCAACCAGAGTCTTAGAGCTGGTGGAACCGAGAGCTCTGTCCAGCCTGTGCCACAGCAGGAGAACTGCGGCTGCTCTGAGTTAGCGCCAGTGGTGGAACAAGTGCTCCGCCCGCACTGTGTCCCCGCAGGGGAGCTGCCGCTGAGTTGAGGTGGTGCCTAGGATGGAACCGAGCACGTCACCAAGCCTGCGCCCCAGCAGGAGAACTGCGGGTGCTCTGAGTTAGCGCCAGTGGTGGAACAAGTGCTCCGCCCGCACTGTGTCCCCGCAGGGGAGCTGCCGCTGAGCTGAGGTGGTGCCTAGGATGGAACCGAGCACGTCACCAAGCCTGCGCCACAGCAGGAGAACTGCGGCTGCTCTGAGTTAGCGCCAGTGGTGAGACAAGTGCTCCGCCCGGACTGTGTCCCCGCAGGGGAGCTGCCGCTGAGCTGAGGTGATGCCTAGGATGGAACCGAGCACGTCACCAAGCCTGCGCCACAGCAGGAGAACTGTGGCTGCTCTGAGTTAGCGCCAGTGGTGGAACAAGTGCTCCGCCCGGACTGTGTCCCCGCAGGGGAGCTGCCGCTGAGCTGAGGTGGTGCCTAGGATGGAACCGAGCACGTCACCAAGCCTGCGCCACAGCAGGAGAACTGCGGCTGCTCTGAGTTAGCGCCTGTGGTGAAACCAAGTGCTCCGCCCAGACTGTGTCACCGCAGGGGAGCTGCCGCTGAGCTGAGGTGGTGCCTAAGATGGAACCGAGCACGTCACCAAGCCTGCGCCACAGCAGGAGAACTGTGGCTGCTCTGAGTTAGCGCCAGTGGTGGGACAAGTGCTCCGCCCGGACTGTGTCCCCGCAGGGGAGCTGCCGCTGAGCTGAGGTGGTGCCTAGGATGGAACCGAGCACGTCACCAAGCCTGCGCCACAGCAGGAGAACTGCGGCTGCTCTGAGTTAGTGCCAGTGGTGGGACAAGTGCTCCGCCCGGACTGTGTCCCCGCAGGGGAGCTGCCGCTGAGCTGAGGTGGTGCCTAGGATGGAACCGAGCACGTCACAAAGCCTGCGCCACAGCAGGAGAACTGCGGCTGCTCTGAGTTAGCGCCAGTGGTGGGACAAGTGCTCCGCCCGCACTGTGTCCCCACAGGGGAGCTGCCGCTGAGCTGAGGTGGTGCCTAGGATGGAACCGAGCACGTCACCAAGCCTGCGCCACAGCAGGAGAACTGCGGCTGCCCTGAGTTAGCGCCAGTGGTGGAACAAGTGCTCCGCCCGCACTGTGTCCCCGCAGGGGAGCTGCCGCTGAGCTGAGGTGGTGCCTAGGATGGAACCGAGCACGTCACTAAGCCTGCGCCACAGCAGGAGAACTGCGGCTGCTCTGAGTTAGCGCCTGTGGTGAAACCAAGTGCTCCGCCCAGACTGTGTCACCGCAGGGGAGCTGCCGCTGAGCTGAGGTAGTGCCTAGTGTGGAGCAGCGTGCTCAACTAAGCCTGCGCCACAGCAGGGGAGCTATGGCCACGCTGAGTTAGTGCCTCAGGCAGAATTGTTTGCTAGGCCGGGCCAATACCCGGGACTCTGGGGCCGAACTGTCCGCCGAGTCCAATCTGGGTCCAAAGGCTCCACACGACCCAAATCCTGCCCCGAGTCCCCTCTCCCGCAGCAATTCCCACCAGCCACCACACCAATCGCCTCCACCGGAAGGCTATGAGCTGCAAACCTCAGCCGCCGCTGCTGGTGCCGCTGGTGCTGCCGCCTCTACCGCTGCCGCTCCGATCAGAGAAAAACCACGCTCCTCCCGTGTGCAGGGGCACGCAGGTCCTCCGCACCCTGGTCCCTCCGAACCGTGGAGCACTCCCGCTGCCGTGATGTTCGGACCTCGGTGTTCCTGGCTCAGAAATCTGTGCAATTCCCTGAATTGTTCACTGGAGCCTCCAAACGCGGTCCACACTGCTCGCCGCCATCTTGGATCCACCCCATATTACTCTTAAAAAGTGTTTTTGTTTCGTTTTGTTTACCATCCTAGTCACTTTGAGCTCTGCCTTATAGGGTAAGTTAATGGCAGGTGATGGTGTGGATTTTGTCCAATTTGGGGTTTTATCAGGGAGATCTTGTTGTGATTTACTGTCTGTGTCTTGAAGAAGTCTTGGGTAAAAGATAGACTTTAGCCTTCCTAATAATTGTCATCTATACTTTATGGGGTATGTTCATATAGATTAGTATCCATTTTGGCCTGATTTGTAGTTTTGGATCTTAGAAATTTCTGGCTGCTGTCATTTGGCTTTTGTGTCTTTATGGATTATTAATCTAAAGGGTAGTTTTCAGCCATATCTATTAATCATTGTAAGCTATGCCCTATGGGATATGTTGATGGCAGTTGATTCTCCTAGTTTGGACTGTTTTGGGTTTTATAGATTAAATTGGAGTGATCCTGATGTACCTTGTGTGTTGTTTAGAAATCTTAGGGTCAAAGTCATTTGGTACTAACTGATATTTGTTAGTACTAACTGATAAAAGTTGATAAGTAGAAACAACATTGTATTATGTTGTGGAACAATTGGCTGACTCGAACAGTCCTCTTTAGTTGGGCTATTTAGAAACAGTGAAGGACTTTCAAATGAGTAAATCCTGTTTTCTCACTTTTTACCCATTGTTTCTTTTTCTAGGAACTTTTCTTCTAGAACTACTTGTACCAATGCAAGACTGTTCTACATTATTCACTGTAAGAGTAAAACAATGTGGTAGAATTTATATGTCAAATCAAGGTGTATTACAGTTTGAAAATTTTATACAATATTGATCTGCATTTGTCTTACTTGGGAGTTAATGCTTCCATCTTAATCTCCTTTTGAATTTTGCCCTTAGGGCCTCTGGTCACTAATAGGAAGGAGATGAAACCCTGATCCTTTTATTGTTTCTCTCCCTCCTGCTCTGTCTCAAGATGGATACAGTTAATTAAATTTTGCACTAGAGTGCCCCTCCAGTGACTATATGACAGAAATTCAAGACCGACATCTGATACAAGCTAGAGAACCATACCTAGTTGTAGTTCCATATTAAATGACTCAGAACTGTAATCCAGCCTTGAGAATTCTAGAATGTTCAGCTTATATTCCACGTGCATTTATTTAGGTTTAATGTTAAATTCTGACAAATAAAGCAATCATGATTTGGGGGCTGCTATGGGCCCCGGAGTTATGAACCCCAGAAGGGTTTATAGGGCAGGTGAGGAGGCAGAGTCTCTGTGGTTACTCTGCTCACATTGCAGCAGCTACAGTACCACCACCAATAGCAGCATTACCAGCTGCAGCAGCAGTAATAGAGGCACCAGAGATGGAGACAAAGTGTCAGTGACAACAGCAATGGTGGCAAAGACAGTAGTGATCAAAGCAATAGTGGCAGTAGCATTATGTCAAAGATGGCGGTGGCAGTATAGTGGCAGCTGCCTTCAGATCAGAACAGATTCTTGGATCAGAGTTTGGCAGCATCATTAGTGTCAAAGATAGCAGTGCCAGTGTCAGCTGCCTTCACTTCAGAACAGATTCTTTTAAAAAAATATTTATTTATTAATTATGTACACAATGTTCTGTCTACATGTGTGCCTGCGCACCAGAAGAGGGCACCAGGTCGCATTATAGATGGTTGTGAGCCACCATGTGGTTGCTGGGACTTGAAGCCAGGACCTCTCGAAGAGCATCCAGTGCTCTTAACCTCTAAGCCATCTCTCCAGCCCTAGAACAGATTCTTGGGGCAGAGTTTGGTGGCATTCTGCCTCCCTGGGCAAAAAGTTCCTTGAAGACCCTTTACAAAGTGTTAGATGTATATTCTTTTGTTCAATGACTTGCATCACTTCCTTTGTAGACTGTACACAGATTGTACTTGCTTTTAACATCATTGTGAGTTCTCAATCATGGATTTTGTTTTTTATAGCTTTTCTACGCATAAAGATTGTTCTAGTGCTGGGAATATAGCTTAGTGGTAAGGCCTAGCATGGATAAGATTCTAGGTTCCATGCTTAGCCTCATAAAGTCATCCATGTTAAGTTGATTTAGATATTAGGTACATTAAGTAACATTTTCAGGCATTTCTTTTTAGGTGTAGAAGGTTGCCTCTTAGATGACTAAGCAGTTTCACAAGTAAACCTTCCAGCAAGTCTAATAGTAAAAGACTCAACTGGGAGGAAATAGCGTGTCTCCTGTTGCACAACAAGGACATCTGTCACCAGTGAAATGAATAGGGTTTGTATTTTAAATTGATCATCTCTGTTCTTTTAGTTGTGCTATAGGTTTTGCTTAACTGAGTTAAATTACATAAAATGAAATGAATAGGTAATAAGTACAATTTTGATAATGCTCTGTAAAATTTTTTTATGAGCATGTATATATAAATTTAAGAACATACACTTAGCATTTCTCCTTGGTACTCTGAAACTGAATTGCAGAAGTGTAGTGTTGATAGAAAATTCAACTTTATGAGAATCTGACAAACAGCGTTTCAAATAATTTGCCTTTTAAAACTTTCCATTGTATTCTGAGTTTCTTAACCGTTCAAGTTTACACAAATGTAAATTATTAAACTATATACAATTTGGCCTGTCATTGAACACATTTAGCCTTGCTAGGACATGCATATTAATGTCATTGGAGTAATCTAAGCAACTTTCAACTTCTATGAACTGTGATGTTTTCATCACTGGAGGCAATACTCACTATCGATTATTGAGAGTCATTTTGGGGAATATTTATACACTACCATATGAAGGTAAACTACTATATTTTTGTAAGGGGTATTATATAACCTATTTCTATGTTATTTTAGTAACTTAATCAGTAGAGGCTAATTTAGGTTATCTGTATCACATATTTTAAAACAAACACGTATGGAGCTACCAAGTCTGTTGACTTTAAATTTTACTCATGTCATAATTTATTCTTATAATAATTATTTTGAAGAAATATAATAGTTATTTATGATAGCTTATTAATACCCTGTCTTATTTCAATAATGTTTTAAAAATTAATATACCAAGAATTGCTTAAGCATTTCCTAATTTAGCCACAGGGTGGCACTATTGGATTGCTTAGGAATCAAAACTTGGCCTAATGCTCTGATCATGGTTAGTTTTTGTTATTGTTGGTTTTTTGTTTTTTTGGTTTGGTTTGGTTTTGGCTTTAAAATCAGTTTAAACATTGAAGACTAATGCCTCTGCCCTGACGTACAGAAGATGTTAAGCTCGATGGAAAAGAGGGGCTCTGATGTAGCTGTACTAATGAGAGCATACTTCTGGAAGCATCTGTTTTCCTTTGTTTACTGAGACAATGTCCTTGGCCTACACAGGATGTCTTGAACTCACCACCCTCCTGTCTTAACTTCCTGAGTTTTTGCTATTAAAGGGATGTGTTACCATGCCTGACTTTTCTACATAGGCATGATATTTTAAATATGCAAACCTGATAATACATCAGGTTTTTAAAACTTCTGAGAAGTGAAATTAAAGTCCTCAGTTTGTTGTTGTTGTTATTTTATCTTTCTTTTTAATTTACTAAGAAGTTTTCTCCTACATGGATATGAATATCTCCTTAAGATGGCAGTGCTAATATGCTTTATGGCTATGCACCAAAGACTGCACATTTCAGTAATGTAATATTAAGCAATTTGTTGCCCAGCATATCACTATTTACCATTTTAAAGAAAAAGGTTTAAATTCCAAATGCATTATGGAGTTCCTATAAACTTACACTGAAGATCTTGAATCTCTTTAGACAGTGAGATCTTAACCATTTTACATTTTCCTTTTCCTTATGTACTAGAACATTCTGGGTGACTTTTTACTGGAATTTTAAGTCTAATCTCTTCTAGTAAAGTCTTTCCTTTCTCCTTCACTTGACTGGAAACCATTTCCATTCCTCATAACTTGAATTTTTATTTCATCTCTGCTTTAATTAAGACTTTTGAAAGATTGGTAAAAAATAAAAATTTAAATAAAGTATGATCACTAATCATACTTATGTGTGGCTCTTATGGAAATAAAGTATTAACTACTTGTGTTGTAAAAACTATTCTAGAAACTGCCTTCCCCATCTGAAGTTTCTGAAATGGAAGGACCAAAAGCCATTGCGACTATCCTGAACTATTGTCAGGTATGGTACTTCCCTTTTTTCAGTGTGTTTTCCTAGAATGTCAGATTGTGAACACTTCTTATATAAGGGAGAATTGTAAACTTAATTGAAATTTTGCTATATCAGATTACTTTTTATTATTCACCTCATTGTGATTATTTCTGACAATATCTCCTTAGATTTGGATCTGCAGGACCGACCCTTTCACAAGCTCCAGCTGTTCATAGATGAGGTAGATTTGGGAGGTGGGCCAACTCAGAGCCCTGGATCTAGGTTGATCTCCCTGCCAGATCTCTCATATCTGCACTACCAGGGCAAGCTCTCCAGTACTGTCCTAACTAGCTCACTCAATGCTGCTGCTGGAAAGGGGCAGAGTCAGCTCTCCAGTGTTCGTACTCTCTGTGCTGGCTCACCTGCACCTGCACAATTGGTGGCAGGGGCATGGGTGAGCCACCCCTCCAAGTACATGAGCTCAGTAGAGCTGTCCCAGCCACTCATCTGCTGTAAAGTGGCATGGCCATCAGGTTGGTGCCCTCCACACCTCACCCCCTGTTAGTAGATGGGAGAACTAGCCCCAAGGTCTTGAGATCAGGAGAGGTGTCCCTGTTTATCACTAGCTGCAGCTTTCAGAAGAGTGGGCCCCCACATCTCAACTGGACAGCACAGTAGAGCTTCTGTAGTAACAATGAGTATTTTTATATTTATACCTATAATGTATATAACAAATTGGAATGTAGGTCAGAAGATGAACAAAAAAATCACATGATCAAAATAGAACACCATTTTCCTAACATAAAATAATGTTGCATAGATATTGTAAAATGTCCTCACTTCTTTTTATTTTTTCATTATGCAGCCTTTTGCATCTGTATCCAGAAAATACAATTACCTGATGTTTAAAATACTTAAATTCCAGAGGCTGAGACAATTTATTCATGAAAATTCCTTCTCTTATCCTCGGAGTCATAGTCCAACTTCACCTGTTTGTGGGGTAGCAGAAAATAGTCAGGATATGGAAAACACCGAGACTAATGATTACACCCAGTCTTACAAGTACGCCAATTCTACTGACCACACCCAGACTTTCCAGTACACAGATGCTAGTGACAACATTCAGTCTTTCCAGTACAATAATACTATTGACAACACCTGGACTTTCCAGTACAATAATACTATTGACAACACCCAGACTTTCCAGTACACTGGTACTGTTGACAACACTCAGCCTTTCCAGTACAATAATACTATCGACAACACACAGACTTACCTGTACAATAATACTATCGGCAACATATAGACTTACTACAATTATACTATTGGCAACACACAGACATTCCAGTACAATGATACTATTGACAACACACGGACTGTACAGTACAATAATACTATTGACAATACACAGACTTTACAGAACACTGATACTATCAACAACACACAGGCTTTTCAGTACATGGATTCTATCTACAACACTGAGGGTATCCAGAACACTGAGAACAATGCTGTTTTCCATTCTAAAGATTCCCAGGCAATAGTATTTGCTAGGTCTTCACGAGAGAGGAAGTATCAAGAAACTCCACCAAGTCCTATATATACTGCCCAAACCTACCAGCAGTATTACAAATTTAGAAATGTGCCTGGCTCTTCTACAATGACCTACTACCGTGACTTAGAAAATCCTAATAGGGGCACCATTACCTCTATCACTTCTGCAAGGAAGACAAGTACACTCTCTCCACGGGAGCTCATCCCCATACAGAATTTCAAAATGAGGCAATTGGCCTTGCTGGAAGCTCAACAAACACCTGTGATTGATCATAATAACACTTTTGGTGAGTTTGGAATGGTACCAATGATTAATATTCTCTAAGCAAGCTAGTGGAAGTTTCTTGTTTCTTATTTTTATGGTGATCTGTAGTTATGTGTATAATGGTGACTGTTGTTTATTGAATAATTATTTTGGGTGAGGTAGCATGCTAATCAACTTATATGTCTTTTTCTGGTGATCTTTATAATGACACCATTGTGATACTAAAAGCGAGTTCGAGGCCAGCCTGGTCTACAAAGCGAGTCCGGGACAGCCAAGACTAACACAGAAAGACACTGTCTTGAAAAACCAAAAATAAAAAATAAATAACTAAATAAATCTATTTTCTTTACCTTTCCCCGTAGTAAATACTCAAAATGATGATTACTGTTTTTAAAAAGGTCAAGCATTCAATTTTACCAGTAAAGATTCAGGAGCCAGGTGCTGGGGTGAAAACCTGGTAGTGCAGAAAGGCAGAAAAAATACCCAGATGCCCTTCCTCAGCCGCCCTTCCCCAGCTGATGTCCCAAAAGGAGGAAGCCTCATTCCCCATACCATCCAAAAAACCTTCAGAGCCCGGGCTTGAGTGCGTGTGGAGCAGCGGACAGGCTGGACCAGCACACGGGCCAGAGAGACACCTAAGGACCCGTCCTGTGGAATGGATACCGGAAGTTCCATTTTCTTGCAAGACACTGTCACATCTGTTCACTATGGGATGTGATCTACCTTTGATGATGAGGTGTGTTTATTGAAGGCAACAAAATAGTACTTGAAATCTTGGCTAAATGATAAACATGATAAAATATGATATAGAAGATCCAAGATGGCGGCGAGCAGTGTGGACCGTGTTTGGAGGCTCCAGTGAACAATTCAGGGAATTGCACAGATTTCTGAGCCAGGAACACCGAGGTCCCCGCACCACGGCAACAGCAGTGCGCCACGTTTCAGAGGGACCAGGGTGCGGAGGACCTGCATGCCCCTGCACACGGGAGGAACGCAGATTTTCTCCGATCGGAGCAGCAGTGGCAGAGGCAGCAGCAGCAGCAGCGGCACCAGCAGCACCAGCGGCACTAGCGGCGGTGGCTGAGGTTTGCAGCTCATAGCCTTCCGGTGGAGGCGATTGGTGTGGTGGCCAGTGGTAGTTGTTGCGGGAGAGGAGACTCTGGGCAGGATTGGGGTCACGTGGTGCCTTGGGACCCAGACTGGACTCGGTGGACAGTTCGGCCCCAGAGTCCCGGGTTCAGCTCAGTGCGCAGTGCCGTGGAGATGCTGACTCAGCAAACAATTTTGCCCGAGGCACTAGCTCAGCGCAGCCACAGCTCCCCTGCTGTGATGCAGGCTGGGCAGAGTGCTCTGCTCCACCAGGGATGCTAGCTCAGCACAGCCGCAGTTCTCCTGCTGTGGCGCAGGCTAGGCAGAGCACTCGGTTCCACTGGAGGCGCTGGCTCGACTCAGCAAGCAGTTCTGCCCGAGACACTAGCTCAGCTCAGCGGGCAGTTCTGGGGCGCTGATGCAGGCTGAGGTCAGCATGCAGATTCAGCCCAGAGGCCTTAGCTGGACTTGCCGGGTAGATTGGTCCCAGAGACACTAGCTGAGCTATGCGCACAGGCTCGGCAGCCCTAAGACTCCGGCTGGACTATCCACGCAATTTAGGCCCAGAGTCCCGGGCTGAACTCAGCACGCAGTGTGAGTCCAGAGACCCTGGCTGAGCTCGGTATACAATTCTGCCCTGGAGACTCGGATGGAGCTCAGCATGCAGTTTGGGACCAGAGTCTCTAACTGTGCTTGGCAGACAGATTGGGTCCAGTGACTCTAGCTGAGCTTTAGGCACAGTCCCAGCTCTAAGACTCTGGTTGGACACAGTGTGCAGTTTGAATCCAGAATTCCTGGCTGAGCTTGGTGGACAGTTTGGGCCCTGAGTCAATAACTGACCATAGCACGCACTTTGGGCCGAAAGCCCCTAGCTGAACTTGGTGCACAGTCCCAGCCCAAAAATTCTGGCTGGACACTGTGTGCATTTTGGGCCCAGAATCTCAAGCTGAGCTCAGCAGACGGTTCAGGCCCTGAGAATCTAGCTGAGTTCGGCCTGTGGTTCGGGCCCAGTGTTCCTGGCTGGACTTGGCAGGGGACACAGAAGGTTGTGGATACCTTGGCGTGACCCAACGCTCATTCAGAGATTCACAATGATAGCAGGACGCACAGCACAGGGGAGCTGAGGATCACTGGCTGTGAGAGTCCAAAACAACAGGGCTAACCTCCTAACATCCACACCAGTGAAGCATTACAGCTTCCAGCCTAGGGAAATCGTGAGAAAACAGGTGAATCTATCATCAGATTCCCTCCATCCAACTCTGGAAGCTACCCAACAAAAACAAAGATGGCAAGATGTCTAAAGGACAGCAGAAAAGCATACGCAAAAAACCCCAAAACAACATGGCATCTCCAGTTTCCAGCTATCCCAAAGAAAACAAACCAGAGAACTCAAATACAACGGAAATACAAGAAAATGACCTCAAATTCTTAGTAATGAGGATGATAATGGAGGAAACAAATAAAATTCGTAATCAAATGCAGGAAGACACAGCCAAACAGGTGAGAGACATGAAAGAAGCACATAGAGTGGAACTGGAAAAACTGCAGGAAAATGCAAACAACCAGATGAAAGAAATAAATAAAACGGTTCAAGCTCTGAAGACCTATAAACAGGCAATGGAAGAAATTCAGGAATATACAAACAATCAGATGAAAGAAATAAAAAAATTCAGTTCAAGATCTGAAAATGAAAATGGAGTCAATGATAAACACACAGACAGAAAAAAAACGAGAATGTGAGGCCTCAGAGAAGATGAGCAACATAGAGGTGAGCTTTTCTAACAGAATCCAAGAGATGGAAGAACGAATCTCAGGTCTAGAAGATACAATCACAGATCTTGAAGCAACCATTAAAGAAAAAGGCCAAATCTGGAAAACTCCTGACACAAAACATCCAAGAAATTAAGTACACCATGAATAGAAGAAATCTGTGGATAATGGGCATTGAAGAAAGAGAAGATATCAGACTCCAAGGCCCAGAAACTATTCTCAACAAAATCATAGAAGAAAATTTCCCCAATCTAAAGAAAGAGATGCCTATAAACATACCAGAGGCCTACAGAACACCAAATAGAATTGACCATAAAAGAAAAACTGCCCGCCACATAATAATCAAAACACAAAACATACAGAACAAAGAAAAAATATTAAAAGCTGCAAAGGAAAAGGTCCAAATAACATTTAATGGCAAACCTATCAGAATTACACCCAACTACTCAGCAGAGACCATAGAAGCCAGAAGGGTCTGGACGGAGATCCTGCAAACCCTAAGAGACCAGAGATGCCAGGCCAGACTACTTTACCCAGCAAAACTATCAATAACCATTGATGGAGAAAACAAAATATTCCATGACAAAAACAAATTCAAACAGTACCTATCCACAAATCCACGTTTTCAGAAGGTACTAGAAGGAAAACTCCATCCCAAAGGGTCAAGCTACAACCCAAACTACTCAGGAAATAGATAACTATACCATGGCAAAAAACACAACTACACAAATGCTCAATTGGAACCAACATCAAAATTAAGACTCTTAACAGTCACTGGTCATTAATATCTCTCAACATCAATGGTCTCAATTCTCCAATAAAAAGACACAGACTAACTGAATGGGTGCATAAACAAGATCCAATATTCTTCTGCATTCAAGAAACACATCTCACCCATAATGATAGGCATTACCTCAGGGTAAAAGGTTGGAAAAAAATATTCCAAGCAAATGGTCACAAGAAGCAAGCAGGCATAGCCATTTTAATGTCAAACAAAATGGACTTTCAACCAAAATTAATCAAAAGGGATGAGGAAGGACACTTCATACTCATCAAAGGTAAAGTCAACCAAGATGACATCACAATTCTGAACATCTATGCTCCCAATACAAGGGCTCCCACATTTATAAAAGATCTGCTAAAAAAGCTTAAACCACACATCGATCCCCACACAATAATAGTGGGAGACTTCAACACCCCACTCTCACTGAAGGATAAGTCATTGAAACAGAAACTAAGCCGAGAAATAACATCATTAACCAATGCCATGGGTCAAATGGATCTAATAGATATCTATAGAAACTTTCACCCAAACAAGAAAGAATATACCTTCTTCTCTGCACCCCATGGAACCTTCTCCAAAATTGATCACATTGTAGGTCACAAAGCAAGCCTCAATAGATACAATAGGATTGAAATAATACCTTGTATCCTATCAGATCACCATGCTCTTAGGCTGCAATTCAACAACAACAGAAATAACAAAAAGCCTACACGTACGTGGAAACTAAACAACTCTCTGCTAAATGACACCTGGGTCAGGGAAGAAATAAAGAAAGAAATCAAGGAGTTTCTGAAATTCAATGAAAATGAAGGAACAACATATCCAAATTTGTGGGATACATTGAAAGCGGTGCTAAGAGGAAAATTCATAGCACTAAGTGCCTTTAAAAAGAAATTGGAGACATCTCACATAAGCATCTGAAGGACACAACTGGAAGCCCTAGAAAAAAAAAGAAGCAGAAACACCCAAAAGGAGTAGACATCTGGAAATAATCAAACTCAGGGCTGAAAATAACAATTTAGAAACTAAGAAAACAGTCCAAAGAATCAACAAAACGAAGAGCTGGTTCTTTGAGAAAATCAACAAGATAGACAGACCGTTAGTCAAACTAACTAAAAGTCAGAGAGACAGTATTGAAATCAACAAAATCAGAAATGAAAAGGGAGACATAACAACAGACACTGAAGAAATACAAAGAATCATAAGATCCTACTTTGAAGGCATATATGCCACAAAATTTGAAAATCTAAGGGAAATGGACAATTTTCTTGATCAATTTCACTTGCCAAAGTTGAGTGAAGAACAGATAAACAAGCTAAATAGTCCCATTTCCCCTACAGAAATAGAAGCAATCATTGATAGTCTCCCAACCAAAAAAAAGCCCAGGGCCAGATGGTTTCAGTGCAGAATTCTACCAGACCTTCAAGGGCGAGCTAATACCGATACTCTTCAAGCTACTCCAAAAGATGGAAATGGATGGAAAATTACTAAATTCATTCTATGAGGCCATCGTTTCATTGATACCTAAACCTCACAGAGACTCAACAAAGAAAGAGAATTTCAGACCAATTTCTCTTATGAACATCGATGCAAAAATACTAAATAAAATACTTGCAAAACGAATACAGGAACACATCAAAGATATCATTCATCATGACCAAGTAGGCTTCATTCCAGGCATGCAGGGATGGTTTAATATATGGAAATCCATCAATGTAATCCACCATATAAACAAACTGAAGAGAAGAAACCACATGATCATCTCTTTAGATGCAGAGAAAGCATTTGATAAAATCCAACACCCATTCATGTTTAAAGTTTTAGAGAGATCGGGGATACAAGGCACTTTCCTCAACATAATAAAGGCTATATACAGCAAGCCAATAGCCAAAATCAAAGTAAATGGTGAGATACTCAAGGAAATTCCTCTAAAATCGGGAACAAGGCAAGGCTGCCCACTCTCTCCATATCTCTTCAATATAGTACTCGAAGTTCTAGCCAGAGCAATAAGACAACAAAAGGACAGCAAGGGTGTCTAAATGGGAAAGGAGGAAGTCAAATTATCCCTCTTTGCAGATGATATGATAGTATACATAAGGGACCCTCAAAATTCCACCAGAGAACTCCTACAGCTGATAAACACCTTCAGCAAATTGGCTGGATACAAAATTAACTCAAAAAAGTCTGTAGCCTTCCTATACACAAATGACAAGCTTGCAGAGGAAGAAATTAGGAAAACCACACCCTTCACATTAGCCACAGCAATATAAAATATTTAGGAGTTACTCTAACTAAGCAAGTGAAGGACTTGTTGGGAAAAAATTTCAAAACTCTGAAGAAAGAGATTGAAGATGACCTGAGAAGATGGCACGATCTTCCTTGCTCATGGATCGGGAGAATTAACATAGTAAAAATGGCCATCCTGCCAAAAGGAATCTACAGATTCAATGCAATCCCTATCAAAATACCTACACAATTTTTTAAAGACATTGAAAGTTCAATTCTGAACTTCACATGGAAAAACAAAAAACCCAGAATAGCTAAAAACAATCTTGTACAATAAAAGGTGCTCTGGAGGAATCTCCATACCTGATCTCAAACTGTACTATAAAGAAATAGTAATTAAAACAGCATGGTACTGGCAAAGCAACAGGCTGGTTGTTCAGTGTAATCGAATCGAAGACCCAGATATGAATCCACACACATATGGTCACTTGATTATTGACAAAGAAGCCAAATCCATTCAATGGAAAAAGGATAGCATCTTCAACAAATGGTGCTGGTCTAACTGGAGGTCTATGTGTAAAAAAATGCAACTGGACCCATATTTGTCACCTTGCACAAAACTCAAATCCAAGTGGATTAAAGACCTCAACATAAAACCAGAGACACTAAGTCACTTAGAAGAAAAAGTGGGAGAGAGCCTGGAACATATTGGCACAGGAGACAACTTCCTGAACAGAACACCAACGGCCCAGGCCTTAATGTCAACCATTAATAAATGGGACCTCATGAGGCTGAGAAGCTTCTGTAAGGCAGGAGACACTGTCAAGGGAACAAAATGATAGCTTACGGACTGGAAAAAGATCTTCACTAACCCTACGTCTGACAAAGGTGTAATATCCAAAGTATATAAAGAACGCAAGAAATTAAACACCACCAAACCAAATAACCCAATTGAGAAATGGGGCTTGGAACTAAACAGAATTCTCAACAGAGGAGTATCAAATAGCTGAGAAACACTTAAAGAAATGCTTAACCTCCTTAGTCATCAGGAAAATGCAAATCAAAAGAACTCTGAGATTCCATCTTACACCCATCAGAATGGCTAAGATCAAAAATTCAAGTGACACCACATGCTGGCGAGGATGTGGGGAGAGAGGAACACTCCTTCATTGCTGGTGGGAATGCAAACTTGTACAGCCACTTTGGAAATCTATCTGGTGCTATCTCAGAAAAATGGGAATAAGGCTTCCTCAAGACCCAGCTATTCCACTCCTTGGAATATACCCAGAAGATGCTCCAGCACACAACAAGAAAATTTGCTCAACCATATTCATAGCAGCCTTATTCATAATAGCCAGAACATGGAAACAGCCTAAGTGTCTAGCAGTAGAAGAGTGGATAAAGAAACTGTGGTACATATACACTATGGAATACTACTCAGCTATTAAAAACAAGGAATTCTCGAAATTTGTGGATAAATGGGTTGAGCTAGAAATGATCATAATGAGTGAGTTAACACAGAAGCAGAAAGAATCAAATGGTATATACTCACTTATATCTGCATACTAGCCGAAGGGGCATGTCCCACGAAAGCCTTCACTTACCAGGAAACTGGGACAGAGGGGAGGGCATCCTATTGGGACTCTAGATGAGAGAAGCATGGGAGAATAGCAAAGTAGAAGGATCCAGAGGGTCCTAGAAACCTCCAAGTAGAACATTATGATAGGCAGATTTGGGCCCAGGGGTCCCGCTCAAACTAAGGCACCAGCCAAGGAGTATACAGGCGGTAAACTTTAAACCCCTACCCAGATCTAGCCAATGGTCAGAACATTCTCCACAGTTGAGTGGAGAGTGGGATATGACTTTCTCATGTACTCTGGTGCCTCACATTTGACCATGTCCCCTGGAGGGGGAGACCTGGTGGCACTCAGAGGAAGGACAGCAGGTTACCAAGAAGAGACTTGATACCCTATGAGCATATACGGGGGGGAGGTAATCTCCCTCAGGAACAGTCATAGGGGAGGGGAATAAGGGGAAAAGGGGAGGGAGGGAAGAATGAGAGGATACAAGGGATGGGATAACCATTGAGACGTAACAAGAATAAATTAATAAAACATTTAAAAATAAAAAAATAAAAAATAAAAACCCTTTGAAGCCCAAAAGGAGCCTTGCTGATAGGCTTAGCTACAGCAGAAAACTATGCTCCAGGCCCAGGCCTTGGCTATTGCCCTAATGTTACTGGCATTCCCACAGAGGAAACTGAGGTCTGCAATACCCTCTCCCGCCAAGGTCTAGCCTGAGCCAACTCTGTCCAGGATCTATTTCAAATGCAGCAAGAAGAGACACTGGTCCCATGGCTGCCTCAAAAAGCCATGCTCTGCATGCTAGCCGACTGGCCTCTGGAAGGTGAAATGCTTCCATGCAGGCTAACCCTCCATGCCCAGACAAGGAGACCTAGTCAGCACAAGCACCATAGACACTTCCACCCTTTGAGTTCCTTGGCCCTGGCAGAGGACTGAGGGCTCCCAGATTCTGAGCCCAGGGTGAAGCTACAGGTCTGTTTTGAGTTCATCCTCGGGTCCCACGGTCACATTGCCAACTTCTGTCATGGGAAGCTTCAGATGCCTTCTCAGTACTCTTAATTTTCAGGGGACCAGGCCTTAAGTGTCACTCCTAGAGCTATGACTGTGAGGTCTAGATATAGACACCCTTGTTACCAGACTTAAAAAAAAAAAAAGACAGGTCTCAGATGCAATGTTTAGCTAAAGGACAGTGAGCAGTCTCACCTATGTCTCATGGTAAATAGGAAAAAGGCCTACATATATAGAAGCTTAAGGTATGAGGACCTAAACAAATGTCTAACTCTGGTTAAAAAAAAAATCACTATATTATTCATTATCATTGTTTCAAACTCAAGATTTTAAATTTCTTTTGGTTTGTCTTTTAAGTATAGACTTTAAATTGCTTCTCATTGAGCTTGACTTCTGTATAGATGGAAGAAAACCCTCTTTCATGATGGGTATTCATGCTGAAAATTAAGATCAAGTGCGCTTTTGCCCTTCTGTTTGTTTTACAGGAGGTTTCTGTTCTATCCACATTACCATTTCACAGATGTCAGAAAGATCTGTAAGGGTTCTGTCTTTCCTAAGCTCACCTTAAAGAGTATTCATGCTTTTAACCCAAGGCTTTTCCCCAAGCCTCTGCTATACTATAACAGACAAAAAATTGTATGTCTACTACTTTTTTACTGCAATGTATTTCTCCCCCAATACCTAAACCATGGGTCCAAAAGTTTCAAATGTGCACCTAAACATTTTTTCTCCCTAACCTCCTCAATTTTGTCTTCTGACCTCATACATGTTCCAGTACCTGACGGGTCCACGTAGTTTCTACATCCGGGACAGTACCAAAGCAGCTACTCACAGGTGCTCCAGTCTAACCTTGCAGACTGTGTCAGCTGGCCCTGGACTTTCTACATCCCCACTCCCATTTTCTTATGGTCCTTGAAAGATGCCTTTGCCCCCAAGTCAGCAGGAAGCAGCCATTTTTACCTCCAGACACAATGCCCTCATTCCCACCTTGCCACTCCTCCCTTAGCTCCTCATTTTTTTAATTGTAGGAAAGGGGAGGAATGTTAGTTCCCAAACTGATCCACTAGCTCACTCCTAGGTTTCCTAGCAACCTGACATCATCACCTGCCACTGCCATGTGTGTATGCTACAGCAGTACACCAGATATAAAGAACCAACCTGCAACCTGTCACTGTGTTCTCTCACTGCCTGGGTTTCTCTTCCCCTCCCTTTGTCTGGGGTGCCCCCTTCCCCATCTCCCTCTCTTTCTCTCTCTTTCTCTGTCTCTCTCTCTGTGTCTCTGTCTCTCTCTCTGTGTCTCTCTCTGTCTCCGTCTCTCTGTCTATCTCTCTCTCTCTCTGTATTTATATAAGAAATTCCTTCATAAATAATAGCTTATGAGAATTTCTTTGATTAATGTAAAAAAAATCTAGACTTTTGAAGTCTTAATATAGAATTAGCATAGTGAGAGGGAAAGAAAATTTAAAATGTTTCTTAAATAAAAATTAAATCATTTTAGACCTTTACAACTTATATTTGTGTTATCTTAAATCACTTCCTCAAACCCTCATGACTTAAACTTTCATAGCCTAAGATCTTTATAAATTATGTTTATATACTTTAAACTACCTTTTTTAGATATTCATAACTTAAGTTTTCATATCCTTAGATCTTCACAATTTTCACTCTAAATCATTTTTCTAGGCCTTCATAACTTTTATAAACTCCAAATATTTTTATAAAGTTATTTGCTATGAGATATAGGTGGTTGATTATTGGGAGCAGTCATTGAAAAGTAAGGAGGTTTGGTTTAAGTAAAGAACTACTAAATGTTACATTGAAACCTGTTTTGTGAGTTTAAAATAAAGCCTGTCCGTTTTGTGAGTTTTGGCATAAAGCCTGTCAGTAAGGTCACCTACCTGAGCCTTTTTCAGAAAATCTAGTAGCTCTAGAAAAAGCAAGGCCTGATTCTACGTACGAAATGTACTGACAAAGCAGCTGCAGCCATTGGGAGAGGAGCTGGGTATTTGCAGCTGTTAAACTGTTAAAAGCACAGTTAGCCTTCAACACCATCAGAGATCTGAAAAGGATAAAAGTGAATAAGAAATAGAATCCAAATGACTTCTATATCACTTAAAATGGAAGAGACTTACTTAGTATACAAACAATTACCCTAAGCTCCTCCATGGTAATCTTGATGTTTTTGTTAGGGGAAGAGTTCCTGGAGTGATGTCACAGGTCAGGACAGCATCAGTCTTCAATGGTCACACATAGCAGCATTAATTCTTTGGCTCCCATATAGGGGAGCATTAGCCTTTGGCCACCAGATCCGAAGATCTGACAGACTTTCTTATGGATAAGGAACTTGGGAGACTTGCTTACCTTGGTGAGGCAAGTTGATTCTTCCGTGTCCTTCTTGTTGACAGTTCAGGCAGGGTCCTGGTAGTAAGTAAGGCATAGGGTTAGTTCTTTTCACAGTGGTTAGCATTACCATCATCCAGGTAGAGTTGTTTGTATTCCATCTTATTTTTTGGAAGAAACACGAGGGCTGTCTCTAGGAGTAGACATTTTATCTAACATGGGAAGCTTTTTTAAATTATATCTTTTAAATGCCATATTTAACAGGTCTATGAGGAGTTTGAAGGCCATTATTTAATTTATTAAGCATACCTAATTTTTAACAAACTCTGTTTTTATTTACTTGTTTCAGGATTAACCTGGCAATAGATAAAGAAAACTATATAAATGGAGGTATAAATTGGTCTTTTCTTCCAAGTTTCTTTGGGTAAGTGAATTATATTTGTACTTAGCATGACTCTAAATGAGCATGTTATAACGTTTGATCATTAACTTGCATGACTTATCATTAACAGTTTACAATAAGTTAGTAGCTTTTAAAGAAATGATTTTTACTGTTTTTTAAATTCTTGTTAAATGTTAGTCTTAAAAATTTGAATTCAAGATTTAACTACGAATTAATTTAATTCTTTAATTAATTAATTATTTAATTAATTGAGAAACATAAAAATTTAAACCACAAATGCAGTCCATAGAGGGACAGGGAACCTTAGATATTCATAAATACAGCCCACAGGGAGGCTAGAAACCTGTTTTCCTGATTCTTTTATAGTGCACCATTACCTACATCTGACAAAGACCTAATATTCAAAATATATAAAGAACTCAAGAAATTAAACACCACAAAGTTGAATAACTCAATTAAAATGGGGTACAGAGCTAAACAGAATTCTCAATAGAGGAATATCAAATGGCTAAGAAACACTTAAAGAAATGTTCAATGTCCTTAGTCATCGGAGAAATGCAAATCAAAATGACTCTGAGATTCCATCTTACACCTATCAGAGTGGCTAAGATTAAAAAACTCAAGTGACAGCACATGTTGTCGAGGATGTGGAGAAAGGGGAATACTCCTCCATTGCTAGTGGGAGAGCAAACTTGTACAACCACTTTGGAAGTCAATTTGGCACTTTCTCAGAAAATTGGAAAAAATTCTACCTCAAGACCTAGCTATAGCACTGCTGGGCATATACCCAAAAGTTATTCCACCATGCAACAAGGGCATTTGCTCAACTATATTTCTAGCAGCTTTATTCATAACAGCCAGAATCAGAAAACAACCTAGATGTCCCTCAACTGAAGAATGGATAAATAAACTATAGTACATGTACACAATGGAATACTACTCAGCTATCAAAATCAAGGAAATCTTGAAATTTGCGGGCAAATGAATGGAACTAGAAAAGATCGTCCTGAGTGAGGTAACCCACACCCAGAAAGACACACATGGTATATACTCACTCATAAGCAGATATTAGACACATAATACAGGATAACCACACTATAATACAGAGACTGATGTACCACCTAAGGACCATGTACGATGTGGACCTAGTCCCTCTGCTCAGATGTAGCAGATAGGCAGTACAGTCTCCTTGTGGGTCCCACAATTTGGGGAGTAGGGACTACTTCTGACATGGGCTCTGACCTCCCAACATTGATCACTTACCCTGGCAGGGCTGCCTTGCTAGATCACAGAGGAAGAGGATAGAGGTAGTACAGATAAGACTTGATAGGCTGAGGTCAGATATTAGGGGAGGTCTCCCCTTTCTGAGGACTAGGGGAGGGAGGAAGAGGGAATGAAGGAGGGGCCTACAATCTGGATGTAAAGAATTCAAACTGCAGAACAAGCAAGTAACTTATATTGCTAATCCTACTATATGGGAATAGCTCTGAGACTGGCTGAAGCATGAATGTTTAGGCATAGACAGTGCTTCTTGTTGGCTACAGAGTCCATGTGACTTATTATTAAATGCCATTCTTTGTATGGGATGAATGAATATTTACAGATGTCTTTATTCTGATCACACAAAGAGCATATAACTAGCCTTAATTGTTCCGTGCATCGAACACACCTCATACATTTATAATTTTAGGACTGTATAATGCTTGTGAGAAAGTATATGTTTTCAGAACAAAAGAACCAGACACTGATGCTGGATCAGATCTGACATGTTTCATTCTTCTCAACATGCTGGACACTGACATCCTGCATCCTTAATGTTCCAGCCCCAAGCGCTTCAGTTGCTGTTCCTCATCAGAACACAACAACTCCCAGGACACATTTGAAGAAAGCTTTCTATCCCAATTGGTCCAGCATTTCAGACAAGCCTGGAATTTCTCAACATTTAGAAACTGAACCACAAATGTTACTCATAGCTTGTTTGACCATTTCCCCCAATTTTATATGGGCCCCTACAAAGGTATTATTTGCCCCAAATCAGCCAGAAGAAACCTTAATAGAACTATACCCCATTACTCCTAAGGGGAGTTGGGTAGGTTTTTGGTTGCTATTTTGGGCTACAGATGTTTATTTTCATTGGGAGTTGGTTATAAGTTATTATTGGTCTTATTCAGAAAGAAAATGAGGTTGAACTCAGGGATGTCTCCTCTCTTTTCCTTTTTCTTTTGTAGGTATGGAGATAGGGGTTGAAAATTTAAAAAGGGGGAATATAGTAATACATAGGGATGATAGGACAAAAAGTAGGTTACTGAATCTACTCCTCAACTTAATGCCTTAATTGTTATTCACAAATAAGGTTATTTTTAATTCATTGTATACAATTCTGTATATTGATGAAAAACAAGTTTGGTTTTGATATGTTGTTCTAGAATTCAAATTTAAGATTATTCTTCACACACATTATATATATTTCTACTCTAATATAAGGTATTGTACCCATACAACTCAATTATAATACAAGGTTTACTTCCAATACTTTCAAAGTGTTTTTTTCAGGCTGTTTAGGGTAGTAAGTTATACAAGTTAATTGTTAGTTGATCAAATCATGGTCATGTCAATTACTAGTCTATCTTTATCACAAGAATACATATCCTAGATATAACAGATAGATATGTTCTGTAGATAGATAAGATATAATAATTAGATAAGGCCTTCAAAAACCTCAGAGACCTACAGAATATAGCATTTAAATATGGTTTTACTATTGTAAAAATTCTTTGACAACAAGACAAGTTAACTCCTGGCAACACACAGCCTACCTCAAAGAGGATGATGAGCATCAAAGAACCTCCTTATGTAGATGACTTCAAGTGTGGCAAACAAGCCACTGGGCAAAATGTCCTTGTTTTGGCCACAGACAGAATCCTGCCTAAAAATGTGCAAGCTTGGATGCAGGCAGAGTCGATGGTGAAATTCTGCCAAGACAGGGTAAGCAAGTCCTCAATAGTTCCCATCTCACAAATATGTTTGCCAGCTATATTGGGTCAGAAGGCTGAAGATGATGCTCCAACGTTAGAGAGAGTTTAGGGTGACTGTTCAGGTAGTAAACTGTCTCTGTCATCTTCTCATTTGGGAAGCTGCTAACCTGCACTTTCTGTTTACCCAGTTAACTAATTTTATTTATTCTCAAGTCTCTGATGGGGTTGAAGACCAGATAGTTTAGTTTTACAGTTAAGCTTAGTTTGTTAAGGGTTAAGATGTTTTTAGGTCTAGATAGATGTTTTAAGTTGATAGACATGAGATATGATAGATATTGATTTACATTCAGAATTTTAGACTCATCAAGATAGGAAAGATGTTTTCTACAAGGTTGCCAAATTCAAATAGCCAAAACATTATGAATGTGACATTTATATAATTCCTGATTGTTTCATGGTTCTCCTTGCTGTATGTAGTTAATTGTATATATGTGTAATAATATAAATGTATATGTTAAAAAGAATAAATAAATCAATAGCAATTAAAAGAAAAAACCAAAAAAAAAAAAAAAAAACCCCAAATAGCTCAAATATTATGGAAAAGGGAAGTGGGCTGACAGGATTCAGTTTGTATAAGCTAGGGTCTTACATGCTAGAGGCATTTTTGCTTTACAGATCTCTTAAGCAGTGTAATTTAAACTTTAATGTTCACCCCCACAGTCTTTAAGTCAATTTTTGTTAAGCTGAGCCAACCTTAGGAATTTATAAACCTTATTTACCAAATATGTCTTATTTATTAGATGTGTGCTGTTTTTTTTTTATTTTTAAAAAATTTAGGAAAAATCATCATATAAAAATTTATCCTAATTCAAAATATCTTAGAGATCTGTTTTTGCCTCCTTAGTTAAAAAAGTTGATAACAAAAGTTGATTTCAAGTTACATATAGCACACAGTAACACATTAATATTACTTAAGTACAGATTTTTAACTGTTACCTTTTGTTACAAGATTTACAGATCCTCAGAGGAGGAAAGCTTACATTTCAGCAAGAGCTTTGAATATCCATAACTTTGAGTCAGGAGTACATTGCTTTTTGGAAGCAAGAACCAAGAAAGGGGGAAGTTAGAGTTAGATATCTGTAATTGCATTTAGCCATCCTAATTTTATATAAATCCTTTTTGATTAAAAAATTTAAATAACATGAGACATAAAAGTAAGATACACCTACTATTTGCTGTATGAAATTTTTTAAGTGGAGTTTAGACAATATATGGAATCATTACCCACTATATATAACCATTTTCCCATTGTTGAATAGGTGGACCCCCCCTTTATTTTTAACTTTATCCTGTGGTTTTATTTCTTCAGAAAACCATGAGTTCTCATGCAATTAGGGCTTAATAGCATAGAAGCAGCTGGGAGGAGTGACTGGGTACTCAGGTGAAGGTCCAAAGACCTTGACTATCTCTTCGCTTTCTTGAAGGAATAGTAACTTTTTATCAAGCTGAGCTCTGATTATTTTAAGCAGGCATATCCGTGGTTATTATTGAGAGATTTTAGACAGAGATTTTATTTTATTCATAAGCATTTTGTGTGTGTGTGTGTGTGTGTGTGTGTGTGTGTGTGTGTGTGTGTGTGTGTGCAGGTGGAGGCAGACAACCTGAAAAGCTTAATAGATATTTTTTTCTTACAAAGTCATTAAGTTGCAGAATAATAGAAGTATCTGTAACCTAGAAGCCATTAGACAGATGATTATAAAAATCAGACATCTACAAGAACTCAGATAATGTTGGCATCAAATTGTTTTTATTTTCTTTACAGACTTTTTAACTGTATCTAATAAAGTTACAAATCTTCAAGAACAAAAAGTACATACAATAGCCTTTAAAATCTTGAGATAAGTTTATATCTTAGCAAAAGTTTTAGAGAGTTAAATAAAACCTAGAAAATGAATACGAGGTAGGCAAAACTATTTCCTGTTGGGAGTAGTCTACATTATTTAGCTGTCTTAAAGCACCTAGTGTCTTTTCTTGGGCTGCTTTGTTTTGCTCTCTTTCTGTCCTAGAGTTAGATGATCTTTTGACCTGGAAGAGAGATTTTGGAGGAGAGTTTTAAACAATCATGCTTGGGTTGGGGGAGGAGAGGTCATAAACCAACTCCAGAGGCAGATTTTTAACTAAGTAGAACAGCATAAAACAATATTTCAATTTTATCCATACCCCAAAGATACTTGAATCCCTGCAAAACTGAATCCAGTGACCAGAGGCAGGGGACAGAGCAGGCAGAGAACAAAGAAAGCTCAGAGATAACAATCTGTGAGAAACCATCCTGGACTTAATCAGCAGTCTCCAGTGAGCCCATGAAAGCTCCAGCGAGGAACTAGCAGGGAGGCAGCCAGGAGAAGTCTGCCTTGCCTGGCAGGGGACCAGACAAGCACAGACATGTCCACCTTCATTCATAAATCAGAACCAGGAGGACAGAAGGATGCCTACATTGTCTTCCATGTTTCTCTAAATGTTCAGACTCCAAAACAGAACAGAACAACTCGCAAATTGGTCTGAGTTTCAGATGCATGTTGGCCAGCAAGTCTTTCATTTTATTTTCAACTTGCAAATTAATGGTGGTTGCAGTCTGGTTTCTCCAGGGCCTCTCAAATCCATGTTGGCCTTGCTCCCACTTGGTACCCTAACTAGTGACCATAAATCTGTGGCAGCCATGATCTCAGGCTCCCCAGGGGTATCAAGTCAACCTTGGGCTTGCTCAAATTTGGGACCTATTCTAGATCCGTTGGCCCTGAGTCTGTGGTCTCCCAGGGATCACTCTGGGATCTCCAAATGTTATGGAATTTGTGACTTTTGAGCAAAAAAAGCCTCATTATAATTATATCCAGATTATAATTAGTTACACTTATTAAATCTGCTAACCAGCAATAATCTCTGAGCCAAATTTAAGATTGCCATGCAAAAAGGGGAAGGGGAGGCTGTTTTAGTCAGGGCTTTACTGCTGTCAAGGGACAACATGACCATGACAACTCTTATAAAGAAAAATGTTTAATTGGACCTGGCTTACAGTTTCAGAGGTTTATTTCATTGTCATCATAGCAGGAAGCATGGTAGCATGCAGGCAAACATGTTGCTGGAGAGGTAACTGAGAATTCTACACATTGGTTTACAGGTATCAGGAAAAGACTGAACTACTAGGCCTTACTTGAGCTTCTGAGACCTCAAAAGCCACCCCATTAGCGACACACTTCTTCCAACAAGGCCACACCTACTTCAACAAGGCCATGTCTTTGAATAGTGCCATTCATTATGGGCCAAGCAATCAAGTACTTGAGTGTATGGTGGCCATTCCTGTTCAGACCACCTCAGGGGCATTTTAAAAGACAAAAACCACAAGAAGGCCTTGAGTATCTTCACAAGCAAGCCAAGAGCTGTTCTACTCTAAGATGAGATAGACAAGGTGACCTTAAAATAGTTCTTGAATATCTGCATAAGCAGGTTACAAAAGCCAAAAAGTGGTTAGTCATATTATAAGGAGCAGATGTCACAGCTGTATAGTTTTGGGTGGGGTCACGGTGTCAGGGTTACTGGGAACTTGTCTTCCAGGGACTAGAGTCAGAGGCAAATGCCTAGTAGTTACCAGGATGGATGTATAGCATGAAATGGAATTCTTATAGCCATCTATCATGTACTTGCTCAACAAATGCCTTGGGGCTCCTCTGGGTCCTGGAGAACATCAGTAGTATTAGAGAAATTAGTGAATGTTCAAGCTGTGCCCCAAATTGCAGTCATAAGGTACTGGTAGTTCCCAGAGCCTAAATCCTGGGGAATGAATTGGGGTCCCAATCAGGGCACTTACATGGGAAAGATGCTTCAGCAATCTGTACCAGTGGCTGAGGTCAAAAAGGCCTTCTCTGACTCTGCCTCAGTATGTTTCCTTTCCTCTGCAGTAAACAGAATCAGAAGCAGTTCTGACAATCATCTCAGGAGGGGTGATGGCTGTGAAGGACAGATTCCAGGAGGGTGGTTAGAGCTTGGAGCTTGGTAGAAAAGAGGAGGACTGGCTTTCCAGTTATACAAATCTGAAGGAGAGAATGAGGACTTAGACTAAAAAAGGATGGTGCCCCTCCCCTAAGTTTCTGCCCCACCTCCAGGAGGCAGTGGGCCTCTAGCAAGGGGAAGACAGAAGCTGAGACCTGATTCAAATCTGGAGCATGGGAGGCCCTCAAGCAGGATACCAAATATGTCAAAGGAAGTGCAGAGGAGGGGGACAAGAGGACATCTCCATCAGGAGGCATTGTGATAGCTGCAGAGGGAAAGGGGGAGGAAAGTGGAGGTATAGAGCCAGATGGGAAGTAGGGATGGAGTAGAAGGCAGAGAAGGATGCAGTAGGGTGGGACAAAATAGAGGAGCCTCAAGTCCGGGGAATTTTTTTAGAAACCAAAACAATAGGCTAATTGCTAAAGATCCTGTGACCTTGAGCCAGACCTTTTTTTTAAAAAAACAAAGGCTGGGCCTATAGGAGGGCCAGTTAATCTCATAAAAAGTACACAGCTTTTCCTTCGAGAGTGAACCCCTATAGTCTTCCCCCAAATACTTGAGAGACATTCTTTACCATACTTCAAAGAAGAGAGAGTTTAGATTTTGCGGTTCCCCATGTTAGAAGGAAAATTTAAATGACTCAGTGAAGTAGAAGATTTCACAGGAGCAACACAGAAGCACTGGCAATGAAGAGACAAAAAAGCAGTGGAAGACTTGTCAAAGGTCCCATGTAGGAGCAAGTGAGAAGCCTAGTCGAGAAGGCAATTCCAGGAGCAGTTCAGTATGATGGGATTTCCTATTTTGGAGGGGAAAGGGGACAATTGGGGAAGTTTGCAGGCAGAAAAACCAAAGAAACAGTGACATACAAAGGATGTTGCCATGTGGTGGAATCTAGAGAAGCTTTTAGGAGCCCCTGGGAGAGTTTTCTTATTAAATCAGAGTGAGTGTGGGGAGCAGTTCTGCTCCCCTCTTCCCAGGACCAACAAAAGAAGAGGGGCAGGGCAGCAGGAAAAGACAAAATAGAAACACCAACAGCAAAAAGAAAAAAAAAATCAATTAAATAAACCCCTGGGCCAAACTTGCCCAGTATGCCTTCAATCTCTCACACAGCTGGCTGGCCATTCTTTGAAACAAAACTGAAACCAGATCTCTCATAAAAGGCAGAACCAGAAGACTGTATCTTTTGTTATTTGAGTCCCAACTTAGTGTGAGAAGACTGGGGAAAACTCTTCATCAGGCAAATCCTCCATTCAGAAAAGGGTTCCACCAAAAGTTAACCCTCTTATCCAGAAGAAGGCTCTCCAGAAAGGGCTTATCCATCTTAATTAGAAGGCTCCTCATGGGGTTTGTCCTCCTCTAACAGAACCAGAACTGAATTCAGTATACAGACTTACCCCTTAGGAGAGTCAGAAGTGCTCTCTTTTGATGTCCAGGGACATGGAAGTCATTCCAGACCTTTCTGGACTCAGTGAGAGGAGTGGGGCCCTGGACCATTTGTCATGGGGTACCTGTCCTGTTACCTGTCTCTGGCCAGAAAGACCCAGAGCAAGGCTGAGTTCAGGAGGCATGGGACATCTTGCTGACCTCCAAGTGAAGTGAGCCACAAGAGACAGCTACTCACAGCCACACTAATTAAGCCAACTATGAGTATAAGTGTCCTTCAATAGTGGCCAAAGAGTAGGCTAATACATTTTGTTTTAGGAGTGTGGACTTTCCCTCTCTTTTCATTTACTGGTTTTGGATTATTTCTTGTGTTCTTTGGGATGACCTCTTCAGATTGAAGTTTTTCTTCTAGCACCTTTTGTAGATAGGAACTTGTAGATAGATACTGTTTAATTTTCATTTTATTATGGAATGTTTTTCTTTCTCTCACTATTATGATTAATATTTTTCTGTATAGTATCGTAGTATAGTAGTCAGGGCTGGCATCCTTCGTCTCTTAGAGTCTGTACAATACCCATCCAGGTCCTTTTGGGCTTTAGAGTCTCTATTACGAAGTTACGCATTATTCTCATGGGTCTGCCTTTTTATGTTACTTGGTCTTCTTCATTTGTAGCCTTTAATATTTTTCTTTGCTCCTTACATTTAGTGTTTTGATTATTATGTATAATGACATACTTCCTGTACTTTGATAAACATCTCCTTTAGGTTTGGAAAATCTACTTCTATGATTTCGTTTACTATAATTTCTGTGCCTCTGACCTGTGTTTTTTTGGTTTTGACCATCATTAATCTAATAGTTATATAATACTCAAAGTAATTGATTTTGTTATATCATTTTATATACTTTTTGTTGATTCTCTTCCTCTACTCTTCATCTCCACTCCCATCTTCTCTTACTGGTCCCCTTCTTCCAATAGTTTCCCTTTTGCTTTCACGTCACATGTACTTTATTACGGTTTTCTATTCCCTACTTACAATCACATTTTTCCTCTCATGATCCTGTACCTTTTCTAGTTTCATACCTACCCCCACACAAATATAAGATCCTGTCTGATGGTTTTGACTACTGTGATAAAACAACATGTCCAAAGCAACTGAGGGAGGATGAGCTTTGTTTCAACTTACAGTTGTAGTCAAGTATGAAGGGATGTCATGTTAGGAATTTACAACAGAAACCTGGAGGCAGACTCTGAAGCGGAACATATGGAGAAACACTACTTACTGGCTTGTAGCACCTTGATTTCTTTCTTTCTTTCTTTTTAAAAGATTTATTTATTTATTATTATGTATACAGAACTCTGCCTGCATGTACACCTGCATGCCAGAAGAGGGCAGCAGATCCCATTATAGATGGTCATGAGCCACCATTGGTTGCTGAGAATTGAACTCCTGACGTCTGGAAGAGCAGGCAGCGCTCTTAACCACCGAGCCATCTCTCCAGCCCCATGCACCTTGATTTCTTATATAGACCAGGGCTACCTTCCCAATGGTTGCAACAACCAACTCTGTCCTAGGCCCTTCCATATCAATCATTAATCAAGAAAATGCCTGGCAGATTTGCCTATAGACCAATCTTATGGATGTATTTTCTTAATTAATGTTCTGTCTTCTCAAGTGACCCTAGGTTGTGTCAACATAAAACTAAGCAGCATAGGTCTCTGCATATTAAAATAACACACAGTGTTTGTATTTCTGTGTAATACAATTTCTAGTTTCATCTATTTTTCTACAAATATCATGATTGCATTTTTCTTTACCGCTCTCTGAAGAAATAGAAATGTCTAATAAATACTTGGAAAAGTGTCCAACATACTTAGTTCTCAGAAAGTTCAAATTAAAATTATTTAGAGTGTTACCTCAGCCCAATAAGAATGACTAATATAAAAAAATAAAATGACAACGAATGCTGTTCAGGATGTGTTGAAAGAGGAAACTTATTTGCTGGAGGTGTAAACTATTGTAGTCCTTACTGTGGAGTTTTCTCACAAATACTCAAGAAAGAATTAATCGTTTTTTACTCATATATACCACTCCTGGGTAAATATCTAATGATATTTGCAGATCCATGTTTAATGTTTCACTGTTCATAAGAACTATGATATAGAAATAGCCTAGATAGCTGTAAACAAATGAATAATGAAAATATTGTCTATATGCACAACTAGTTCAGTTTTAAAGCATGTCAAGATTCTACTGGTAAATGCCTTGGAGCAAAGCATGATAGTCTTTTACCTCATCTAATGTTGCACTATACTGCTTATTTTTTGTTAGAGTCCAGGAGGCTCACAATGAAAAGAGAGTGTTATTTGTGTTCAGAATGCTTGTTGCTAACAATAGAAGGTATTTTTGAGGATGTTATAAAATGCCAGTGTCCACCACATGCCCTATCCTGTATAAATTTGTGTGTTTGCCGGCAGCTTTTTCACCACTGTGGCCAAAAGCCACATCCTTGGTACACCTGCTGTCCTCTCTGCTTTCAGATGGCCCCACTTACCACTGAGTAGTCAGTTAGCCTGTCCATACTCATGCCACCACACACCCCAACAGATAGTGTCATTGCTGCCTCTTCCAGGAAACATGACCTGCTAGTTGGGGACAAGTTGTTGGAGATGGGGGAGCCCTGCTAGAGGATCCATTGTTCATGTTTAATGGGCTGAAATGGAGCTATTTACTTGAATGTATGTCCTGAAACTTGAGTTACACTTGTTTTTTATCTGTTTGCACAATTTCATTCAGGGACTAGTTTTCAGTGGTTTTCAGACTTCTACAAATTATCTTTTGTATATCTTTGTATCTCAGTCCATCATTTGAACACATAGACAAAAGAATTATGAAACCCAAGCTCTGATCATTCTAAGAGCATCAAGAGTTTGCTTTCATTTGTCACTGGGATGATTTCTAATAATTAGAATGTCTTATAGATCAGGTTCTAAAGTGGGATTGGCCTAACTTCTAAATTTAGGCCTCCCCTTGTAAGCATACAAACATCATGCTCTTCTGAAATATTCAAAATTAAAACCAAACCTCAAACTGCTCACACTGTGGCTATTACATGTGTAGTTTGGAAGATACCCATTGTATTTTCATGCTATCAAAGAGGCTATAGTTCCTGAGTAAATGAAGCAAGGGGGGGGGGCAGATCTTTCTACAGGCCAATACTGTTGCTTTCTTAAAATTCCCCCTAGGTTGATCTAGGCAACAAGGAACACCATACAGTAGTAAGTACCCGCAACAAATGCCCCACTTTAGAATGCATGGCAGTTCTTTGAGATGGAGCATGGGGCATATGCATTTACTTCATAGGCAGGTAATGCACCCAATGTAGACATTGAAGGGGGGAAAATCCCTGATAGGAGCAGTGGATGCACTGTGTAATTTTTTACTATGTCAAAGAACTAGAGCAGGATAGGGAAAAAAAGCTCCAGAAAAGCATTAACTAATCACGCGCAGTCAACATATAGGAGTAAAGTTATGGAAGCTGGAAGCAACTGACCGCCGGAAGCTTACAGTCTGTCTGGCAAGACAACAATAAAGCCAGACACCTAATCATTTGTAAGTATGCAAAATAAGACAGAAGTGACGTGACCATGAAAGACACACTAGGCAGCTTTTGCCTGGAGAGAGGATTACAATCGAACTGCTTCCACTAAGACCTGGAGGATGACAGGCAGAGGCAAAGGATGTATGGATAAAAGGTGGTGAGCAAGAGTGTGTTTCTTTTAGGACACCTTGAATCTCCTGTAAAAGGCATGTGGGCTTATTTTTTAAGATATCATAAATACACTTACTTATTACTTTACTAGAAATATATTGCTTTCCCTATGCTTAACCGACATCATTAATCAAACAATCCATCTTGCTCTAATGGATAAAATGAATCCCTTTTATTACATATCAGTTCACATATTTATTATTTAGATGGAAGAATCGTCCCCAAACTTTGCAGCTTAAAGCAACAAGTATTTGTGATTTCACAATATTTCTGATGGTTAGAAATCTTTGAAAGCCTTAGTTGGGTGGTTATTCTTTGGGATCTTTATAAGAAGTCACATGTAAGATGTTAGCTAGTACTGCAGTCACCTAAAGGCTTGACTAGGACTAGATGATAAGTCCTTCACAATTTGCCTAGGATGGTTACTGGTATTAAGCACAATAAAATAAAATAAAATAAAATTGCATGCCCTAGCTAACCTTTCTGTCTCAAGGTGGATGGTCATCCTGCACACACATATGCAAGTTGATGAAAATCTCAGCATTCCACTCTCGGATGGCGTTCTTCTCATAGAACTGCTCCTAGGCTGAAAGCCAATTCACTCTACAATTGAGGCAGAAAGGAGTCAGAAGTAACCCCAAAGAGAATTAAAACATTAATGAATTTTTTATAAAGATGAGTGTACATTCAATTCCAAAGAACATACAATTTACACAGATTGAAATTGTCTTCTATAATTTCATATTAGAAGCAATAGATGGTTACGTCTGCCATATTCTATTGACCATACAGACCAGATCTAATATACTTTAGAAGAAAATTACACGGGGTGTAGCTATGAGGGGCCAGGAACTATTGGGAATTAGCTTGGTTGCTGATGTCACAGATAACAAATGTTGAACTTGGACTGGCGAGAAAAATCAGCAAGTAAAGGTACTTGCTGATGAGCCAGAATACCTGAGTTTATTCCTCACTCAGGACCCACATTGTAGAAGGAGAGAATCGACTACTAGTGGTTGCTCTCTAACCTCTACAGGCACACTGTGCTATGCATAACTTCCTACAACATGCACACAAAATATCAATAATATGAACTTTCAACTGGTAAATTTAAGCAGTAAATAAAGTAAAGCTGGGGAAATAGCTCAGCTCAGTGTTTAAGGTTTGTTTTGAGTTCAATATCCAGACACGCCCCTCCCCCCCGCTATGTATGTGTGCAGAATAAGGCAAATGTGGCAGACACCTATAGTTCTAGGGGCTCAGTGACAGAGATAGATGGATTGTGATCGCTGTTACTTATTGGAAAGCAAGCATGGGGTGTATTCAAGTCATGAGAAACCTTGTTGCAAGAGAAGGTCAATGGCACATGAGGACTAACATTCAAGGTTGTCCTGTGACCTCCATATACATATGCATGCCCCTTCACATACATAGACATATGCAAATGAATGCACGCACACAAAGAAATTCAAAGTAAAACAAGATTGTTCTTTCCCATCGATACTTTTCGTGAAGACCCAAAACTATAGTAAATATTCTTTGTGATGTGA
This sequence comes from Acomys russatus, assembly GCF_903995435.1. NCBI lineage: Eukaryota > Metazoa > Chordata > Mammalia > Rodentia > Muridae > Acomys > Acomys russatus. Next base: position 32,966,225 of record NC_067169.1, read on the forward strand.
CATAAATTTGGTGTAACACATCCAGAAGTGAATTTGTCATTACATGTAAGCATCTGATGAAAATGCTTATTGACTTACCAATTTAACTTTTAAAATTTTATCCCCCCCCCAAAATACTCACCTGCTTAGAGATTAAAGTTGTAACAGGCCTATACATCACAGTAGTGTTTATAATAACAAAGAGTTCATAGAGTGGGTTCACAATAGAGAAACTATTATATATAGTAAAAAAAAAAAACTTGTATAGAGAAAAGTTACTTACATGGGGTGGGGGGAGGGATATTCAGATGATGTAAAGTTCCAAGCAGGTCACAGATGAGAATTTTAGCCTTCTTCTATAAGGATGTATGCTGTATATTTATGTACAGATACATCTACATCTCTTGAAGAGGTTCTGGAAGATATACCCAAACCTGTTTATTATAAGTTCCCTGGATGAGTGGTATTCTGGCGTTTTGCTTATCTCTATGTTCTCATTTCTCAGCAGCATATATTTTATAATAAAGGTTTAGTTGGAAGAACAGCCACATCATGTCCAGATCATAATTAGAGATAAAAGGATAAAATACACGGCCAATTGGCAGGCATCAGAAAGAGCAGAAACATAAGGGAAACGAGGACTGATTTGATGATGATTTTATATATATAATATATTATGAACATGAAAGCAGTTTCAAGGTTGCTTTCTAAAAACAATCATTTTACTAGTTGTTTTAAACACAGAACAACTCTGCAAAAATGGTCAGCAGTCAAGCAAAAAATAGGGCACACTAATACTATTGATCTACACAGGCAGAAAAGCACTTAGTACATCAGAACTGATTACATGATAACAGTCTCAAGTACATATCATGAGGTTGTGCATGAAGGAACACATAGAATTAGAAAGTAAAAAGCAAAATCAAGGAGACCATATGGAGAATTTAATATAAATACAAGAGTTCATGGAAGAGTTTATCTTTTAGCATCTGATGGTAGCAAAATGAAACAGTAGATATTAATATAAATGAGAAGGAATTATTAATAGACTTTAGAGTCAACAAAAGAACCTCCAAGATGCTAGAGCAGGGTGGGGGTGGTCACTAGTTCTGAGCCCGTCTAGACTACAAGCTGAGTCCATGCCTTCATAAAAGGAAATGGCTTTTTCCCACGAATCCTTCAAACTTACACAAAATTGAGAATTGAGAGTTTATTTTTTAAAAGCCACTCTGGATTACAGAACACTCAGTTAATATAGGGTGCAGTCTAGGACATACAGTTAGAATCTAATGAAGGTCAGCTGAGATACAAACAACAAATTGGTAGTGACCACCACTACTTTTCTAGCCTCAGATCCCTTCCTGAGCCTCTACCTTAGGCTTACTCATTGACTTATATATCTACCCACATGCCTTCAGGTGTTTCATAGACACCATCATTTAGTTATTTCCTGTCTTCACTTTGATAGCCTATCCTCTTGCCAGTTCCTGTTCTGTTAATTAACAGTGCCCTCAATCACTCAGACACCCGGTCTTCCTCTGCCCCAAAAGTACTTTGGGCAGCTCCCACTCCATAGTATTGAGGTTTTCAGGGTACAGGCATTCCTCCTATCACGGATTCTTCCTGATTTCCATCTCTGGTTGGTTCTTACTAGAGCTTGCAGCTAGGTCGACTTCAGAAATGCCAAGCCCTTTCTTGAGAGCACTCTCAGTTTTCAGGTTCTGTTGCTTTATTCTCCTGGGAGCAACCATTTGTCCTTATTGTTTTATAGTCTACTCCAAGATATTACACATTATAAACCTAAAACTATTTTTATGTCATCTGAATACCATATTTTTCAGACCATAAAATGCACTTCCCTCCCCAAAAAGTATGTGTGGGAGGAATTAGGGTGCACCTTATTATTTGATTACTGTTTTTACTGTTTTTCTTGTTTTACTGCTCTAAAAATTAGGTGTGTCTTGCCAGGCGTGGTGGCGCACGCCTTTAATCCCAGCACTAGGGAAGCAAAGGCAGGCAGATCACTGTGAGTTTGAGGTCAGCCTGGTCTACAAAGTGAGTCCAGGACAGCCAAGGCTACACAAAGAAACCCTGTCTCGAAAAACTGAAAAAAATTGGGTGCATTGTATAGTCCAAAAATATGGTACATAGTTTTTAAAATTAATTTTATTAATTTATTCATATTACATCTAGATTGTTAGCCCTTCCCCTGTTTCCTCCCATTCTTCTCTCCCTCCCACTTCTCCCCTTCTCCCCTCCCCTATGTCTGTGATTAAGGGAGACCTCCTCCCCCTATATACAACCTACAAGAAGAACTTTATGACAGGCAGATCTGGATCCTGGGGTCCTCCTCAAACTAAGGCACCAGCCAAAGAGAATATAGGCAGTAACCTTCGAACCCCTACCAAGACCTGGCCGACGAACAGGATATTCTCCACCGTTGAGTGGAGAGTGAGATCTGACTCTCACACGAACTCTGGTGCCCCTTTTCTGACCACGTCCCTTGGATGGGGAGACCTGGTGGCACTCAGAGGAAGGATAGCAAGTTACCAAGAAGAGACTTGATATTCTAAGAGCATATATGGTACATAGTTTTAACCATGGTACTTTGGTACTCTAAGATGGCATCTTAGTTCCTGAGATGACCCTGATTCTTTTCCATTTCCTCCTGTATGACAGCCCAACAAATGACAAGAGATCTCTCCATTTTCTTTTTTTTAAATTTTATTAATTTATTCATATTGCAACTAAATTGTTATCCCATCACTTGTATGTTCCCATTCCTCCCTCCCTCCCACTTTCACCCTATTCCCCTCCCCTAGGTCTAAGACCGAGGGGGACCTCCTCCCCCACTATATGGTCATAGGCTATCAAGTCTCATCCTGGTAGCCTGCTTATCCTTTCTCTGAGTGCCACCAGGCCTCCCCACCAAGGGGAGGTGGTCAAATATGGGGCACTAGAGTTGATGTCAGAGTCAGTCCCTACTCTCCACATAACTGTGGAGAATGTCCTGTCCATTGGCTGGATCTGTGTAGGGGTTCCATGTTTACTACTTACCTTGTCCTTTGTTAGTGCAATGGTTTGAGCAGACCCCCCCCCCCGGTCCCCTCTTCACCCATCAGGATGTTCTTCTTTTCTTGTATGACCTCAAATCCTTTCCATTATCTAAACTCAGATCTTCCTCTCACTTAAAAACACATGAGCTCTTTTCTTCCATTTTAAAGATGCCCCCAATGCCTTCCTGGTGTCCACACCCCTGCATAATTCCCTCTATTGAGTGTGAGCTGAACTTACTAATTTCTTTTAATGGACAAAGTAATGAGATAGAAATTTTAGAATTAGGCTTCAAAATCTTTAGATCTGTCTTGGTCATTCTTTGAAATTGTTTTCTCAAGGAGAAGCCAGCTGCCATGCCATGTTGCAGTCTTTGAAAGGCCACACATATGAGGTTGCTGGTCAGCCTATAACATCTCGATTGTGCTTGGAAGTGGAGAGTTCCTGTACTAGAATAATCTAGCTGCATTTGACTTAGATTCCTGACATTGAAGAGTTTATTGATACATAGCAATGTATAACTGAAACAATGGGCTTCTGATTTTTCTGCCTTGTTTTTAAAGGCAAACTTATTATATGATTATCACTTTCTTTTCTCTAAACATTACTGCCAAATCATTTACCCTGCTTACTTCTCTCACTGGTAATAACCACAAAATCTTGTGGACAGCTATCTGTTGCCTTTGTAGAATGAGAAATTCTTGACAACTGGATCATGATTAAAGTCTTGATCTCTCAAGTTTGAACTTTGGGCATCTTTACCTAAAATTTCAATGGTCTTTGGAAGATGTGAATGTATTTACTTGAAAAGAAAACTATACAAATGTTCTGGCACTTGTTTTTAAGTCTCTGTTCCTAGGGAGTGCCTAGACTGTGTTTTCAACTTCCAAAATTTACCTATAACTGAATGAGATAATTTCTAAGGAAGAATAGAATTGGAGAGAGTTACATGGACATGTGTTGTTTTTTCTTCATTCTTTAAAAATATTTTTTCTTACTGTTCACTTTTTCTACTTATGAATGAAATAAAATTGATAATTTCTACATGGAAAGATTCTATATAGTTTATAATTAATTTATGAGTGTTAGAAGTATTCATTGAGCAAGCATTCCTGGCTGTTAATATTGTGTCTAGCTTTATGAGCTGATGTACATCTTAGAAGTTAGTATACACACTTGTGAAACCAACAGCGATGATTCTTTTAGAAAAATTGCAAATACCGAAGAAATTACTATAGTCAGAAAAGAATGCCTTGGCATAAGACTTTTCTGAATCTTTGAGGAAGCTAGTGTTGTGTTAATATCTTTCTACTGGGACAGTGTTAAAAGGCACAGTTTGAGGTGGGTATTTCCACTTCAGATATTGCCAAATATTTGTATTATGTGTTAAATTTATACATTCATAATGACATTGTAAAAGACATTCAGTCTTAATATTATGTAATAGTAAGTCAAACTTCCTGACAAAAGTGAGCTAGCTGTTGGTCAACATGCTAATGTTAGGTAGGATAAACTATGCTATGCTTCAGTAACAAACCCTGAAGTCTCCATGGCTTTGTTCCTTCTCTCAAGAAAAATCTTTCTACCTACTACTTCTTTTTTTGTGCCCCTAAATTTCTGTAGCTCCCAATATCATTACATAAAGGGAAGTGAGAAGTTGGAAAGCAGGTCAGAGACTTTTTGTTGCTTCAGTCTTGAGCCCTTTCTAGAATTAGTTACATACTTAGATAAAGTCTAGAGAGTTGGTAAGGCTCACTGCTAAAAGAAGAAAGAAATCGAAATATTTAATGATGGACACATCTAGTTTCTGAGGAAAGGCTTGACATCTTTTTAAGTTTAAAGTGATTACAGACATGGCTTTTTATTTGTCTACTTTTGATTTTCTTTCTGTTTTGTGTTTTTGGTTTGCTTGGTGCTATGTATTATATCCAGAGCCTTGTATATACTAAGTATATGTTCTATCATTATTGCCTCAAGCCTGGAAGACAAGCTTCTGAGGTGTGCCAGTTTGGTGGCTTGAGGATAGCTATGTGTAGTGCATAGGTGTGCACAGGTGTCTAGAGGAGATTGGGCCTAGTTGGAGTTCATCTTTTGTGCCTAAAGAAGGTAATAATCCTTCTACTTTTTGCCATGCAAGATTTTGAGCCTTATGTCACTGATCTTTCAATTTTTCAAAAGAAAGTAGAACTGTACATTTAAATGTCAAATTCCTCAATTTAAAATTTTATCTTAAACATATGAAAGATATATGCCAAACGAAATGTTCTTGCAAGACCAACCTACCCTTTATGATACCTATGTGAGCTTTGTAGCCTAGGAACTTGAGGTCTTGAATGGCACTTTATCAGTGAAATGAAACAAACATAAAATTTCTCAGCAGAACCTTGGATCTTCCTAAGATTCCGTCAGTCTACCTTGGTTCAGGTTCAAGTACATAAGGACAATACATAAAATTCAACACAGACTTGCCATATTCCAGACCACTGCCAGGATTTGAAATCTAGAAGCATTTGGGAGACTAGAAAGTGTTAAGAGTAATTAGAACATAGGGTAGTGGGAGCTTATGACTTAGAGAGCTTAACAAGGCTTTGACCTGGAAGGATCTTCTCTTCATTTTGAATGGAGCTGCAAACACTATGGGAAGCAGTTAAAGAATTATAAGAGCTGCCTACTGTACAGATCATTCTGGTAATGGTTGAAGTATGGGCTGTGTGATAGCTATTCTTGGTTGTCAACTTAACTACATCTCTAATTAACTAAAAATATAATTTAAAAAGCACACTTTTAGTTAATTGGATCATTTGAGGTACGAAGACCCAATTTAAATTTAAATCTATATCACTTGAGGTCAGAAGACTCACCGTTAATCTAGGTCATACCTTCTCTTGGTAGTCTATATAAAGGACAAGGAAGAAAGCTTTTGTTCTTTGACTGGATTGCTCTCACTCTCACATCATTGATATTAGAACCTATTTTGGGATTCCAACATATACCTAAGTATAAATGAGACACTCACCCTCATAGATTCTTGGACTTTCTGTTGAGAGACAGCCATTATTAGAATGGCTAGACCATAGCCTATAAGTCACTCTAATAAATCTCACCTCATACACATTATTCATTCTATCAGTTCTCCAGAGAACCCTGGTTAATACAGATTTTGGTACCAGGAGTGGTGTCTTACCCTGAGGGTACAATTCAATTTATTCCAGTTTGAATCAGGCCTTTCTTTAAACTTTTTATGTCCTTGAGCACAGGACTTGGCTTCCACATAACATTTTCTGATGCTCCCTTTTTCCCTCAAACTATACATTTTGGATTTTTCTTTGTATTGTTTGCTTTTTTTTTTTCAGTGTGATCTTCATAAGAGTGGTTTAAACTGTCAATACTAGGCTCTATTGAAATCTCCTCTGCTGACACCGCTAATCCAAAACTCTTTAAATTAGCCTCCAGAAATTTTTTAGGAAAAGGACAAGAAGTAGTCACATTCTTGACAAAATATCACAAGAATCATCTCTAGGCCACTTAATAATATTTCCTCCTCTGAAGCCATTATTTTCCCAGCCTCATAATGTATATACTTATAATTAGGCAGAATTCTCACATTGGTTTCCTGACCTGTGGAGTGAGGGCAATTATGGTTGGAATGGCTAAATGGAAGCCTTTAAAGTTGTCTCTGCTAGGGAAAATGGTAAATCAAAACCAGTATCGCATCCATGGGAAAAAATGCAGAAATTCGTGTTGCCATGAAAGATTTGAAAGATGCAGGGGTGGTGGTTCCCACTACATCTTCTTTTAACTTTCCTATCTGGCCAGTGTAGGAGACAGATGTATAGTAGGGAATTACAGTTGACTATTCAAAACTTAATTAAGTAGTCACTCTGATTGCAGATGCTGTACCAGATATGATGTCCTTATTTGAGCAGATTAACATATCCCCTGGTACGCTGTATATAGCCGTTAATCTAGTAAATGCAAATCAAGGAGAGACCCAGGCTCCAACTCCAGAAAGCAGAACTTGGCAGCTTGGGCCACGTGATTCTGAATTTAGAATCAAGAAGGATGTAGGAAAGAGATTATGGAATCTCCCTCCACATTTAATGCAAGGGCCTGAAGCCAGTTGTTTAGTGGGGTAGTCAGTACCTGCGTGGAATTACAGAGAGGCCATTGTGTGAAGCTGTAAAGGCAAAGCCTGGATTGCACTGGAGACCACAAGATGTTGGAAATGTCAGAGTCATGGAATACCTTCCCAAGACAGCCACTAATGGGATGTAGAACCAGTCCAAGAGAGAGAAGTAAGTCACTTTCAACAAAGCTGAAAGGAGTTGGAGACTTGGAAAGTGCTTTAATGTCAGGCATGTAGTTACAGAATTTGAATATTGCCTTACTGTGTCTTGGTCTTGTTTTGGTACAGTATTTTCTCACTATGCTCCCTTTTCTCTTTTTGGGGGATGGAAATGCATATTCTATGCTATTGTATGTTGGAAGTATGTGATCTGCTTCCTGCTTTTGATTTCATAGAGGGTTACAGTTACAGTTAAGAGATTGCCTTGAGTGTCAAAAGAGTGTTGAGATTGTGAATGACTATGTGGACTTGTCAAGTAGGGCTAAATGCATTTTACACTGTGATATGGCTATAAGCCTATGGAGACCAGGGAGTGGAATGTAGTAGTTTTGATGAAAATGGCCCCCACTGGCTCAAATATTTGCTTGCTTAGTCCCCCAGTTGATGAACTGTTTGGAAAGGATTAGTAGGTATGGCATAGTGGAGAAGGTGTGTCACTGGGAGTGGACTTTGATGTTTCAAAAGCCCATTCAGTCTCTCTCTCTCTCTCTCTCTCTCTCTCTCTCTCTCTCTCTCTCTCTCTCTCTCTCTGCCTGTTGTCTGTGGAATAAGATGTAAAGCTCTCAGCTACTGTTCTAGTATCATGCCTGTCTCCTTCCCACCATAATAATAATGAACTAACCTTCTAAAACTCTAAGCAAGTCCCCACTCTAAATGCTTTCTCTTATAACAGTTGACTTGGTCATAGTGTCTCTCTCTTTACAGCAATAAAATAGTAACTGGGATAGGCTGCAAGCTCTCAGGAAGCAGGAGCCGATTAGTAACTTGATGTAGTACCTGGGATGCACACTCTTCTTATTCTCCTTGAGATCATCCTTGGGTTTTTTTGGTGCAGATTTGTCCTCTGATGTTAGTGCAGGTTGTGGTAGTGATCCCAGTAAGCAAACAATTCCTTGTTAACTTCCTCTTCCTTTTACAATAAGAGAATAAATTGAAGATTGTTTGAGGTGTGACATGCTTAGCTTTTTGCAGTGGTCTTCCTGTAGGAGTTGGGCAGAGATTTTTAATGACTACTTTTCTTATTTTCTTTCTCAGGATGGAAATATCTAGGTTAAAGATCCACAAAGGTATGAGAAACCTGTGCTGCTTGCTATCTGGAATTGGGCCTGCAGAGTCCCTGGTTAGAGATCAGAATGTTCTGGGCCTGGCAAGATGCCAGAGTTCCAGGAAGCTTGCATTTTGGGAGATTTGAAAAGGTAGGGATGAAGACTGCCCCCCACCTAGACTCCTGAGGAGGATGGACATACAGTCAGGAAGCCAAGTGGGGTACACTTCCCCTTCAGAAACAAAATAAGGGAGAGCTGGTTTAGGAGATGTGTGCCTGGGAGCCATTAATGTTGTCTGATACTATAGGAGGGCATGACAGTCATCTTTGAGCCTTAGATCTCTCCGGATCCTGTCTCCTGAGGCCACATGTGGCACTCTCTATAAGGCGTTCAGCACTAGATTTACCTGGGACAAATTGCAATTTACATGCAAGTTGTCCTCCACCAGAGGCCATCTGTAGGTAAAACAAAAATGGGGAGGTAGGATCCTGGCCTCATCACAAAGCCACTGCTCTACCAGTCATCCACACTCCCCTTGTTGGTGAAGCAATGTGACTCAGTTTCACAGACCCTAGGACACAGTTTCATGGCGTACTTTGACCTCTACGAGGCCTTTCCCTGTTTTGGCAAAGAAAATGTAAGCTTGTTCAAGTTTTTCCCTTGCTTACCCTGTTTCCAATTTCCTCTCTACCTTAAATAGGCCCTTTGACCCATCCCACCTCCTCAAAACCCACAAAGCTCCCAAACCCAAAACCTAAAACAAAATAAAGCAAAAATCTCAACAACAAAAACAAAACCCCAAATCCCAAACGCCTCAAACAGAAAACCAGAGAGCAGCAATACAAAGAGAATACTGGTGAGTGGGTGTGGCCAAGTGCAGGGGTTGTTAATTTACCTGTGGGCTTCACAGCATCACGTCAAGGACTACCTGGTGGCAGGTGGTGACTCTTAGTGCCTAGCATAATCGACACCCACCCCTTGATTACTGTTGTTTGGTTTGGTCGTTGTTGCTTGGCTTGGTGCTTTCTGTGCCAGGGTCTATCTTTGTGAACCATGTTAGTCCCAAATTTCCCTAAGATCCCCCTGCCTTTTGCCTTTAGAACTGGAATAAAAAGTGAGCTGCCACCATGCTCAGATCTGATGTGATATTTTTGGTGCAGGGGACAGAAGCAGTGGCAGCTCTGCCCCTGTGGTTGGCAGGACCAAACTCTGCCTTGCTAGGTTGCCTGCACATTTCAAAGACACTGCACCCTCTTCTGGCCTTCTCACCTCAGCAACAGACAGCCTGGTTTGTCTGGACTTACCTGGCTGCTAGGGCACGGAGCGCTTTGATGCGTAGATGTTCTTTTGCAGCATAAAGTGATTGACAGACAGCTCTTGGCCTGGCTGTCTGGGACTGTCTATCCCTTGAGCTTTTTAGTGCTGGTGCCCAGCTTCTCCGCGTAGGGCCTCAGGAGTTGCATGGCCCATGCCTGACATCGCGGGTTTTCACAGCCGCCCTAGTGACCTCGTGCAACCAGTGTGGAAAAGCAGCCATCAGACAATAACTGCTGCCAATTATGGTCCACCTCTCCAGGCAAGGTCATTAACACCAGTCTGGACTGGTGCTCCCAGAGCTGCCTGTGCTTCTCCAGCTCCTCCAAGGCCCTATTATCCCTCCATTCATCAGCAGATTTCAAGATGCCTATGCCTTTTACCCATCCTTGCTTCCCTGGCCTCAGAAACCTGGATGCCCTGTCTGGAGCGATACATACTTCAGTTTGAGGTGTCCCCAGCTTGTACTTCAAGCCAAGGGGAGAAGGCATCGTAGCAACAAACCAGCAAGCCTACCTCCAAAGCATAGTCTGCCTGGCTTTACTTTAATAATGGATGAAGGACTTCATTGCTGAACTCTGGGATTTTCTGTCTGGATGAGTTGTCTTAAGATGCAGATTAGCTTCTTTTAGGGGGTCAAAGTCACTGGCCTCCTGTCTGTGTCAGGACCACTAAACTGGAAAGTTTCCAGTGGCTGTTGCTGAGTTCTACCAGCATGGGGCACTGTCTGCCAGCATAGATCAAGCTGACAGAGAAAGCTTTCTCCCTGGCTGCTGGGTAGAGAGAGGAGTGGCTGGTTTGACTTTTGGAGAATTCCTTTGCTGCCAAGGGGCATCCTCTTTCCGTAGTAGAGAGGTTGGTGGCTCTTAAATGAGATGGGCAAGGCTCATTTCACCAACGGTTTTGTAGTTATTTCAAGTACAGGCACCTCCCATTTCCAGAGCTCGTGTGTTCCCATCGAACTACCCTTAAAATAGAGGTGTGTTAAAACTGCATTTGAGAGGCTTCCTCATTTTAAAAAAAGAAGAAAGAAAGAAAAATACCTCTCTCCCCTGTAAAGCTAACGTTATATGTCTAGTTCAAATAACTTTTTGTGTGTTAAGATACTAGATTCTTCTAAGAAGGGTTTGGTGAAAGGGAGTTCTGTATAGTCGGCTTCCAGGAAAGCTCCAGGGCCTTTAGTCACTAGGATGCAGGCTTCTGAGAATGAGGAGCATCCCAATGCCTCAAGAGGGCTGTCCTTAGGGATGAGGGAGCACTAAAACAGGGCCCCGAGGTAGTCAGTAGCCTGTGGACAAGCTCCTGCCCCTGGCTTTGGAGGCCAGAAGGTTCCACCCCTGGTTGGGGCCTACCCACCATCCACAAAGGGCAGTGGGTGGAACACGTCATGCTTACAGTCCTGCTTCACGTGCTTGTCTCACCAGTCTCACTGAGGAAGATCGTAGTGGGCTTCGAGATCATGCATGACCAACGAGTTTCTTTCCTTTCAGATCATGCTTCTTCCCCTCCCCTTTTCCAATTAGCCTATTTTCTTTCTTTCTTTCTTTCTTTCTTTCTTTCTTTCTTTCTTTTTTTCTTCCCATTTTCTTTCTGATGGCCCAGTGATCAATCTCAGGCCAACAAGAAAGAAAGTAAGTAAAATGACATTTATGTGGTAAATGAAAGGTAGGCATGAAAGAGGCAGGCTGGAAAGTCACCTTGGTGGAGCCAACAGGAATCTAATAGTCTACTGACTAGGATGAAAACTTTTTGAAAATCATAGATTTGGCTGGCCTTTCTTGGCCTTGCCCACTAGTGCTATCTATAAACAAAGTATAATTTGGTATGAACAGAGTTGCTGAACATACATCATGGACTTAAATTTTGAGTCCTCTGTTTCTGGAATCCCAGATAAATTAACCCATGGTCCTAATATTATTTTATTACCTCTGTTGTATAGATGAGGAAAGAGAGGCAGAGAAATTAAATGACTGGCACAAACTCACCCAATTAGAAAGAAGCAAAGATGATAAGCTGAGATTCCTGTAACACTGGTACTCTTAACTTGTACTCATGGTCTCTCAGCCACCTCTTTGTCGGGTGGAGTGGGCAAAATGGCTTTTGACGCAGAAACATCTCCTCCTTCTGTACTGTCTGTACTTTAAAACAAAAGAATGCTTCCCTCTATATGAGGTTCTAAATTTATATTCAGCTTCTTGAAAGATTTAGAATACTCTCATTTCATTATTACCTCATGGGATGCATAAGATGATGGACCGGAGTACATGGAGTACAGAAAGAAAATATTGAACCTATTTAATACTGGGTTCATCCTTTCAAATTTTTGATTTTGCATATATTTTATAATGTATATATTTGCTCTGGAGTCCATGCATGTAATTTATTTTTAAAAAGTTCACAAACTCTGGAAAGACAAATATTCAAGCACTTTCTTTGTGTTCCAGTGATGAGATTTTCCCACTATTTCTTACTTGGTGTTTTTTATGTATATTCTTGTTTAAGAATTAAGGAATAGATGGGTGGTTGGTTGTGCTGCATGCTTATAATCCCAGCACCTGAGAATTGGAAATAGCAGGCTCAAGAGTTTAAGGAGCCTCCTATAGCTGCAACAGTATGCTCAAGGGCAGTCTGAACTGGAAGAGAGCCTTTCCAAAGAAGCCAATAAAGATGCAGGAGACATATTTGAAGAATGCCTTCTGTTTAGAAAGCACTGTGATGTATCTCTTTTGTATGGATGGATTGCCATGTACTAAATTGTTTGCCTACAAGGGGTACAGTGTACCCTACAAGGGGTACTTTCTCCATTGGTTCAGTTGAGCCAACATTTAACAAGGGTCTCCCAAATTCCAGTTCTCTGCTAGACATGTAAGATACGATAATTGTGCCTTTCACCCTAGAGGGTGCCATGCTTTGACTTGAATGAGTTTGGAAAGGTGATATCATTGGGCACATGTTTCAATGGGTGAAAGTGCTTTTACCTTATCCTGAAATGCCCATGGAAGCTCTGTAGAGGAGGAATTATTTTTGAACTACACACGGAGGGAGTGGCCAGATTAAGGAGGTGGGAAAGGGTGTTGGGAAAAGGGCACTCAGGACTGAGAGATATATGCTGGGAACACATAACCATTCTGTATTCCTGGAGTTTACCCATGAGGAAGGAAGAGAATTGTGAACACAAGCCTGGGTTGGGGCCTGACCTTAGAATGCCTGCCCACACGTGAGGCCACAGAGTATGGGTCAACCACAACCACATGGTAAGAATTATCAATTACCAGAAGGATTCTGGTGCCACTGTATAGAAAAGAGGCAGGAAGAATTGAGGTACTGCCCTCATTTCCTCTCTGAGCTTAATGTAACAGTCTTGGCAAGGACTGGTATGGGCTGGGTCAAGAAAAGTATGAAAAAAATTATAGATTTGAAGAAAATTGAAGAGTCTGCATAAGGAGAGAAGAGCCTACGAAGTGGAGATGAAAGTGAAACATGACGAACAGATCTCTGTTTCCTCTTGGGTAACAAGGAAGAAGGTGACAGGAGCATGTGAATACTGAAGCTGAGAAGAGACAGGAAGGGAAGCTGCCTGGGCTGGGTTTAGCTTAGGTATGACGAATATGAAGTCCTACCCTGTGGAGGGAAGGCCTGTAGGAGAGAAGCCAGAAGTGAGCAAACACAGCAAAGATGTTGAAGGCTGTTATGAGAGTGTATGAGGTCACCTGAAAGGAACATATAGCATGGGAGTGAGTATGGGTATGAGTGTGGGTAGAGTGTGAGTATGGATAGAGCCTACAAGGGAAAGAGGGAAAGAAAATAGAGGAAGAGCTATGGCATCAGCATTACATTTGAAGAGGGCAAAGCAATGAGAAGAGAGATATGGTCAGAAAGGTACAACCTGTCTGAGAGAAAATCAGGGCGCCTTAAGTAACTATTGTTATTTTTTAAAAATTAAGTAGCAGCAGCGTTGGGGGTTTTGGCAGCATACTAAAAATAAACAGGGAAAGAATGAGAAGAAAAGAGAAGGAGGAAGTAAGAGGGAAGTAAGAGAAAAAGAAGAGGTAAGAGAGACTTTATTCAATGAACCACTAACAAAACATAAGTAATTTGGAATTTTTATTGATTTTTTTTTAACCTTGGTGTTCTCATCAAGGAAAATAGAAAGGATGAGCTATGAATGAAACGTGTAAAGTACAGCATGCCTTTCATCTCGTGCTTGTACAGATACCTTTGACCTGGATTCAGAACAAGCCCAAAATAGAAAGGCCAGACAGAGCCTAGGGCAGGGCTGATATAGCTATGTGACACCTTTGAAAGCAGAGAAGGGGCTGTGCTCAGCAATTCTTGAGGCTGAACCAGCTACTGTGAACTGTGGAGCAAGAGTTGAAGACACAGAGCTCAGTCTTACTGTGCGGGCTTACTGTAGGGAGTTTTACCACCTCAGGGACTGACACTGGCTCAGTAAAATGGAATATGCTGTCCTTTGTCATGCCCACCCCAGAGAAAGTGAGGGAAGAGGCCCTCAGCCTCAGCAGACCTCCCACATACTGAGTGAAGAGGAGGTACTAACAAGGGAACAAGAGCCATTTCATGCTATGGGTCAACTTCTGGATAAGAGCCAGTTGGTTAGTGATGACTGTCATGGAAGCTGAGAAGTGGGTGATGAAAAGAGAATTTAAAAACAACACATCCACATGCGCGCACACGCGCGCACACACACACACACACACACAGAGACAGAGGCAAAGAGAGAGACAGAGAGAGACAAAGAGACAGAGACACAGAGACACAGAGACAGAGACAGAGAAGAAAAACACAGTGGGGAATGGGCACTGTGGTCAGAGAGCCAGCACCACCTGCAGACAACACCCCACCCCATGTAGCTTGGAGGGCATCATGTCCTCTCAGCTTAGACCTATCTTCACTGTCCATAACAATGACTGAGTAAAAAAAAAAAAAAAAAAAAGGTTCTCCATGCCAAAACATTAATGCATCTTTGAAAAGATTCCCATTGAAAACAGTTGCAATAAAAGGGTTCAGAGCTTAAAGAATTAGCCCTCCATTATCTAGGTCTCCCACGGCTTAGTGAGTAGCATTTCCCAGCCACACAAAGAAAATAGAGTGTTCTCACCCACTGTCAAGTACCTCAGGAGTACCCATTCATTCAAGCATAGTTGATACTCTCTTTCCAAATAATGTTATCTCTGTGTTAATACAATTCCCACAAGGGCTTCTGTCAAGCAAGACCTTGTTAGCCTGTTTCCATCAGTACTTGAAATCATAAAGATGTGTTTAAAAAAAAAAATCATTTGCTAACAAGAAATTGTTAACCTTGTATGCTGGCCCTGGCAACCCAAGAACTGAATTCTTGACACACTGAAGACTTTTCAATGCCTTGCAATGCTAGTGCAACTACCTTCTAGAATGATAGCTGCCAAAGTCACATAATTGATAATAGGGCAATGTTCTTTGTTTTGTGGGAACAGTACTTCACCTTTGATTGTTATTCCACGTCCCAGACTACATTCAGGGCAGGGAAAATGGTGATGGGAACCCGCTTTCCTAATTCTGAGCCTCTAAGTTATTAGGACTTACATGCCCAAAATGGTTCTTTTATGACTGTGACAAATTAGAAAAAGTGCATGCCCATGAGCCCTGATAGAGACATTGCCTACAAGGTGGCATGAAACTTGAGTGTCTGGGTAAGTATAATGCCATTATCATGAGGGAACTTTTCTCAACCACATGTGCAGACATTACAAGACGCAGAGCAGACCGTGAGACTCCATTGCAGTCTCATTTTGGCTTCACAACTTCTTTAATACAGTCTTCTTCTTCATGATGATTTGATTCAGTTGGGAAACCTGTGGCCACATGCAATTTTAATCCTGATAGACACATGGTAGGGCCCAAGCTGAAAGTCTGTAAAGGTCTGCTTAGGGAAAACCACCTAGGCAAGATGATTCTAAATGCCAAGAAATGAGGTATGGGGGAGGATATGCAAAGCTAAATTCATCTGTGTGGAGTCCAAAGAAAAGTGAGAGAATAAGTAGTTAAAGATTGTGGGACCCCATGGAATGTAAGGGTATGCTAACATGTTTGTTACTGACCAAAGACAAGAGAGCCACTGTGCAGTTCCAGGAGGCTTTGCTGGAAGCCATAATCAGTTCCCGATTTCTCTCTGGGGATATTTTTGTGATTTTTAAAAAACGATAACTTTATTGAAATATAATTAACATACCATACATTTAACCCATTTGACAGTGTACAGTTCAAAGATTTTAAGAGTATTTTCACAGAGTTGTACAAATATCACCACAATTGACTTCAGACCGTTTCATCCCTTGCCTGGAGTTCCTGACGCTACATAGTGGCTGGAGGAACTGGGGTAAGGGCAATCTGGATGGTATTATAAGGTAGAAACTCAAAGGAAAAGAGAGAAGATGGGCCTCCTGCATCTAAGAGGAAAAGGCTACAAAACTATCTGGTGCTTACAGCATAGCCAAAAAGAGAGAGAGAGAGATTTGGCTTTGGTTTCCATTAAGGATAGATTAGTGGGCTTAATGACAGCAAAAAAGGACTTAGGGAAATTAAAATAGGTAAACAACTAACTTCCTTGTAGTGCTTGTGAGTTCCTGGGTTACATTATCATTGGGAAGCACATGGTGAGCTTCGAAAACTGGGTCCCTCTAGGTTCAAGCTGAGAGTAAAATACTGTTTCCCATGAGGATTGGCAGAGTCAGCTCTGTCAAGTGGAGTACTCCTGCTGAGCCTTCTTTGCCTGGGAGAAGCTTCATTTCTAGTATGCTTGGTGAGTGACAACTCTTTGGGTAGGAAAACAATTATACGAAGTAATAGTTGCTGTTTAGATCAGCCTCATAGTACGAAGCCAGAAAATATGAGCAGGATGGGAGAGAACATCTCCCTGACTGATTGAGTGCACTCAGTAAGGGTGATCTGAGCTTCCAATATGGGTCAGGTGTCAGACAGACTTATCTCAACTTGTGAGTCATAGCCCTTTTGAATATTGAAGGACCCTTTCACATGGGTCATGTGTCAGATATCTTGTGTATCAGAGATTTACATTGTGAACCATACCAAGCAGAAACATTAGTTATGAAGTAACAATGAAAATAATTTTATGGTTGGGAGTCACCACAACATGAGGAGCTGTACTAAAGGGTCCCCACATTAGGAAGGTTGAGGAAAAGCAGAGGTTCTAGATTGGGGGTGGCTTTATCCTCTAGGAAACACTTGGCAGTGTCTGGAGAGCTTTTTGTAATCTGGTGGGAAGGGGTCAAAAACACTGCTGAATATCCTGCAAGTCACCATTTCCCCTCCTCCTGCGTCCTCAACAACAGGAAGACATAAAGCCGTGACAGTTCCAAGGTTGAGAACCCTTAGTAAGGCTCAGTGCCTGCTCCCTAGAACTTGAGTTTGCCCACTGTAGTACTTCTTCCTCTCTCCTGAAATGTGTCCTAGAGAAAAATCAAGGGCTGTATCTGAGGAGACCATAAAGAAAAACCCCGTGGCATTATTAATGTAGTAAGGACATGTTATGTTATTAGTTGCCTGGGATGGTAAACCTTAGCTTTGAAAATTTAGCAGAGGAGGGAGTGTTTCCAGGTGACCTTCACAGTCTTTGTCAGTAGAGGGAGCCTAGTTTTGTCTGTATGTGCATAAAGAACAGAATTGACGGAGAAATAGCCTACAAGTTCACTTAATATGGTAATCCTCAGCAGTTTATCTCTTTTGAATTAGAATTACTCATAAGCTTAGCAACACATAACTAATATCTCAGTCGGCTTGGAAATCCCTGGGTCTATAACAACGGAAGGTGGATTTGCAATGTTTGGGGAATTAGCTCTTCCAAGCATTTACATGTTCTACTCATATCAAATCAACCAATATGTTTAATAAGTGATAGATTTATTAGGGTGGCATCCTAAGGCTTTCCAATACACCCAGTTTTGTCTCACTGATGTGGGAGGTCAGTTATTTGACCTGGTGGAAGTGAGTGTTGTGGAAAACTGCCTTTTTCATTTAATGAGGAGTAAAGTCTGCCAGAATGACCTCTATCACTTTTTGCCTGCTGTAAACGTTTTCAGCTTAGCAGCTTTTAAGTGTGGCTTTTACAGGCTTGGCATCTACACCCTTCAGCTTGAAGTCTCCCCTTAACTACTGTGCCAAGAGCTCTGAGCATTCCAGCTAGATGGAATGGTCTCTAGAATGATTGAAAAAGAATCTGTAACTCAGAATCATCACTAATTCATACTGGGTTTTGCCCCCAGAGTCCAAATTCCTGTGGTTTCATTGGGTTTAAGACCCAATATTTAAGAATAACCCAAAGTACATATTTTTGAGTTGTTGATGCCTGAAAACTAAAAGCAGAAAGCTTGTTTGAGCCTCAATTTCCTCTCTTGTAAAATAGAGTCTAAATCATTTCCTGCTGTTCTATTAATTATGCTGTTGATGAAGCTAATGAGGGTATTGACATATTCTCTCAGTAATATTCTCTCCTTTCCCTCTCATCTTCCCTCCCTTTCCTCATTTACTCCTTCTTCCCTTTCTGCTCCCCACCACACACTTTTGGTTTCGAGTTTTGAGCATTGCAGACTTATCTTCCTGCTTAAATTGTGATAGTTTTGCCTTTAAGTCTTAACAAAACTTTTTTTTACCACATTTTTGAATTTTCTATTTATTGGCAAGGACTTCCTTGGGTAAGATAATAGGTGCAACCTTTTTAAATCTTACTCCCATATTTTCTTTAAATAAATGAAGGTTTACCCTACAAGAGGATTTCTGCCTCAAAAATATGGACCTTTCTGATCTTTTTTAAAAAAGAAATCAGTTCTGAACTGAAGCCAGCTGAAGCCTTCTTTATAAGTATTAGCAAATATCAACATTCCCAAAGACTAATCATGTTTTTTTTAACATACCACAAAACCCCAAAAGCTGAAAAGCTGATCTTTCTCCTACTTGGTTCAAAACATATGTGAGAAGAGACGGAAAATGAAGTCAGTGGGGAAAGCTGATGGAAATTTCTCATGGCTGAAACCTGAAAGCAGGTTACCTGGATACTATAGTGACGGTGCACACCCAACACTGACTATAGGACTAAACTGAACAGAAAAAAATGATGTGGCTGAAGAGTTTGCTGGCTTTCCACTTGGGAATCCCCATGGGGATCATAGTCCTCAGACAAGGAACCAGAGTCCAGGGCACTAGCCCTAAAGGATGGTGTGAAAATTTGCCAACTTCTGACTTGGGAAGGGATATTGAATTAAATTAATGGGCTTACTCCATCCGCAACAATGGGTCCTGTCCTTTTTCCTGGTTTTCTGGCTATCAAGTACCAAAATGGATTGGATTCCAGTTTCCATCAAAGGCTGGGAAGAGAAAACAGGTACAGCGTTCCTGCTGCAGTAGTAGAGCACTATAAATATTCTGTGCAAGGATCTCAGTGGGCAGGTCTTCCAGTGCTACCACAATGCACACAAGCACCCATAACAATACACACTTCCCCCACCTCTGTTCACCCTGCCCCCAAATTGAACAGCAAGGACCACACACCAGGTGTGGCTCAATTGGGGAAGGCCTGTTCCAGGAATTGAACCAGGGCTCCCATTGTCTCAACATCTAGTGATGGAGTGGCCCTTCCTCACCAAAGCAGAGCTTCCATTTGAAGACAGAAGGGATTCCCTTACAACCAAGAGAAATGTGTGGTTTGAGGTTTTTAAGGTAATTGCAGTCTACAAATGCCATCCTTTGCACTTGTATGTCTATCACTTGTTTCTAACAGCAAATTGTAAGCTTTGATCCCCAAATCTAGATAACCAGTTGAAATCCATTGAATACCTGGGCCCCGCTGGGTGGAAGAGAAAGCCTATGCAGTGCTGCATGGCAGCAAAAATGACCCAAAGCCTAGGGAGAAACAATTGCAAACAAATGGGCAACATTAGTCCCCAAGCACACGTCTGTTTGATTTGAAACTATAATGCATACTATGCTTAGGAAACATGGCCAGAAATTCATTCTGGGAAGAAGAACAGGGGGTGGGGGGGACTGTGCCACGTAAATCCTGAAAAGACAGTGTCAGTTGAGAAACAGCTAATTGGTCATACTTTGTAAAAATAAATGTCAATGGCAAAGAAAAATGATGCAGGACAAAAAAAAATCCACTCTAGTTGTATGGTACAGGACCAGCTAAAACTGTAACCTTATCCACAGAGGGATTGGTAATAAAAGAACAGTCTTACAACTGTTTATCCTCCTGTTCGTGTTCACAGTAACAGCTGGATACATACTAATTGCAAGAAGTGAAAGAAAGAGCTTTAAGTTTTAAAGCACGCATGCTCTAATCGGTCTCTCGCCAGCACAGTTTCAGACACAAGTGTGATGTGCCACCTAGCAGGTCTATTTTAGACACTTGCTCACAGTTCCTCATTTGTGTGGGTGGCTTTATGTTGTCACAGAAGAGCAACACACTGTTCTCTCCTTCCAAGTGCATTGCTTAGCCAGGGCTTCACAGCCTCAGCATAGTTGTCATTGCGGCTCATGCTATTCTTTGTTGGGGTTGGGGCTATCTTGTGCATCCTAAGTTGTTCAGATGTAGCAGTGTTCCTGGTCTACCTCCTAGATGACAGTAAGAAGACCCTCCCCCAGTTGTGACAAGCCAAAATCATCCTTAAGCATTGCCAGACATTGCCAGATGTCTCCTGGTTGGGCATGGGGGCAACACACAATCACCCTCATTTGAGAACTACTGAGTTTATCCAACAAAGACTGGCTTTCTCTTCCTTGCGGTCTTAATTCATATGAAGTCGACCTCCCTCTGGTTTTGAATGGCCTGCAACAACACTTGATTCACAAGATTTTTCAAGTGGTTAAAAACAATGCGGGTATTGCCTTGCCAAAAGGGCAGCCATTCCTAGCTGAACTCTGAGGCTCCAGGAGAGAACCAGGCTACTTTTGCCTTTTTTTTTTTTTTAGTGACAAGGTCCAGCTATAGGGTTCAGCTATGAAGCTCAGGCAGGCCTTCAGCTTACAACCCTCTAGCCTTAGCCTCCAGACTACAGGAAAGGACCACCATGCCAGGCAAAGGCACTTTTTTTTCTTTTACAGCCATTTGTTTTTAGCATGTGGGAAGTCTAAGAAGAAAATTCAACACACTTAAGAACTAAGTGAGCTGAGAGATGCCTTGAGTATTGGAAACTCATTTCTCTGCACCCCTCCCCACAGTTCCTTTGCCACATTAAAAAACAAAACAAAACAAAACAAAACAAACCAAGGCCCATAGGAAAAAGTGATTTTCTAGAGACCATACACACTCTGAATCCTCCTTCTGTGGGGCACAAGGCAATATTTCCCAACATGCCTGAAGAGCTTAGGTCTCTAAACAGTCATAAATTAGAATCTTTACAAGCAAGAGTTTAGGCCAACCATGTCGGTTGAGAAATGTAAATTTTACAAATGACAGAATACTGCAACTAATTAGTGCAAACAAACATTTATTGTGAAATATTCATCCTACCCTTTATTAGGTATTACATCATCAAAGCACTTTGTGGCAATGAAAATAGCTTTTACCCCTCTGATTCACCCAATATTCCATTAAAGCTGCAAAAAAATGTGCAATCTGCTTGAAAAATAGGTTGCTCTTATTTACTCATTTGTGAAAATTCAAAAATTAAAAAAGAAAATGATACTAGCTAATTTGCCTTTCTGCCTCCCACTTATGCCCCAAAATAATTAACAAAGATAATTTGTTTTAGATGCCTTTTTTAAAAAACCAGTGCACCTTTCCCCATGTCATAATCATAAAAATGTTTTAAAGTCCTTATTTACTTTCGTGGGAAGAAGGTGGCCAGCCGTTGTTTTTTAATTGGGAGCATGTGTATTTCCTGGGAGTTCACTTTCTTTAACTTTATGCTCCGGTTTTTGATGGGTTTCCTATGGGGCTCAGCATTTCCCAGGGAGTCTTCTCCTTGGCTGTTGATGTCATAACCCTGAAGCACAGAGTCTTCTCTTTTGAAGGAGAAGTTTTTGGTGGACACCCCTGAGAGGCCTTTAATCTTGCCACAGAAGATGGTAGGCACGGCGTCTTCAACTGAGACAATGACCTTAGCTGCCTGGGACTCACTCACAATCTCAATGTTATTTTCAGCCTTCATTTCACTGCTGGGGTGGCTTGGCTGGCTGACCATCTCTGTGCCATGGTTGCCACTGATGTGGCTATCCATCATGGCCGAGGCCTCGCGAGACTTGGCCGGGGCAAAGGACATTTCCATACCACTGGGAAGTTTCTCCAGCACAGTGTGACCCTGGCTATCTGCTGACCCACTGCTGTCATACAGTGTCTCTGGGGGAGCCTCAGCTTTTCGGTGGGCTGCCAGAGACAGGTCTAGGGCTGCATCCTCTTGGAAGAGCGGGGGGCTAGCTTCGCCAGCTTTGAGCCAGGGCATTGATTTCATGGAGAGATCCAGGGCCTCATTTTCACTCCCCATTTTGATGACTGTGTGGCGGCTAAGCTGGAAATACTCCTTTGGCGGGAGGATGTCTAAGGGCTTCAGTCCGTCCTTTTCCAGAGTGCTCTGAGTGCCTTTAAAGGAGTGCAGGCTGAAGGAAGATGGTGGCTTGGGGAAACCGGGGCTCAGCTTGGATTCCGAACTCTGAGGCACTGGGACAGGGATGGGGATGGGCACTGGCACTGGCAAGGGGACGATCACAGGATAGGGCACCAAGAGGGTAGCTGGTGGGACTAGAGGGGACAAGGGAGAGTTAAAGGGCTGGGGAGGCACTGGAGCATAGGCAGGAGGAGGCTGGCAGGGTGGAGGACCCAGAGATCCTTGGGTAGGAAATAAATTCTGAAGTACAGCTTCAAATGGCAATGTGGGCTCCTGTGGCTGGCTTGGGATCCTCAGGTCCAGGAGCTGAGGCTGGGCCTCAGAGTCCTCAGGCCCCTGGAAGAGGTTGTTGTGGATAGCATTAGAGGAGCAGGGGGCCTCCGGTGGCAGGACCAGAGGGGAGTTGAGGTGCTGGAAAACATGCTGCTCCAATACCACCGGCAGCTGCACAGGGCCTTGTGTCGTCATAACATAGGTAGCATTGCCGTTGGGGTTAAGCTCTGGCGCGGAGCTTCCCTCCACCTGCATGTGAATGGGCATCACCACCGGGCTTTCCCCAAGGCACAGGGGCTGCAGCACGGTGGCCGCAACCTTCAGAGCCATGCCACTCTGGGACTCAGCTGGGGGGTTCAGAATGGATGGGGCCGGCACGGTTACAAGGGCCTTCTTTACCAGGTCAGTGGAGTTGATGTTCCAGGCCTCAGTAGTTATCAGCTGGGCCATGCCATTCTCCAGTCTGTTATTGGCCAAAGTGGGAGGGGAGTCAGTCATGTCCATGGAAAGGTTCTGAGACTGCAGGTCATCCATCACTTGGCTCTGGTGCCACGTGGCCTGCAACACAGAACACACGATATGAATCTTTCTTAAGGGGCTATTTATAACTGCCTTACAAGATCTCTCCAGTCCCAAAATAGTTTCCATAGCTTAGTTAACTGGGCAGCACAACGCAGCTCTCCATGTATACATATGCATTATAGATATTTCCTAATATACACGAACACACCCATATGATCAGCTGTGCTTATAAAGACCCAATTTAACAGGCGATTAAGTTATAAACACACATGATGTAATCTCTAAATAGCCAAGTGATGTTAAACAGGCTATTTTTAACCCTAATGCTCAGCTTATATCTTCAGCCTTCAACAAAAACAAAGTTTCATTCCACATTACTCTGTCAGACAGTTAAGAAATGCAGAGATTTGAACTAGTTCAAATTCGAAAACGCAGTAGACTTCCTTTCCCTTAAGGAAAAGCAAAGCCTTGTCGCATTTGAACATTCCGTAACTATGGAATGGGACATTAAAAACACTTCCTAGATGTAATTATGAAATTATAGAATTTTGAAATTATGGGAAATTTTAGAAAGCGTTTAAAAAAAAAACTGTAGCAATAATTTTCCCAAGAGGTTTGTAGATTGGAAGAGCACTGTCTCCCGCTAGCCAATCACATTCCCTTTCCTCTGATAATAGAAAAACCCACTCCTCAGAGCAAACAGAAGATGGAATGGTTTCCATGAATGGTCATCAAGCCCATCAGGCTCACTTGTCTAACTTTCTGACCTGTGGCCACTCTCATCATCCAGTTACTGAGAGAAAGGAGTGCTGATGGGTCTAGGTCTGGGGGAAACAAAATATATGTTGTAAACAAAAATTTTCAATGGTGAAAGACATGGTCTTGATGTCTTAGATACCTCCTGAACACTGAAGGCCACTTCCTAAGGGGCCAAAGAAGCCCAGAGAGGATGCTTCCTGGAGGAAGCAGGGCTGCAGCTGTGGTATGGCTCTCCATGGAAACGCTTCCATATTTAGCCTTGTTACCATGGAGAAAGCAGGCAGCCCTGGAGTGTGGTTGGGCTCGATAATAATTCAATAATCCTCCATTTCACTGGAAAAGCCTGAGGCAAAACAAGATTCTTGACCTCACCTGTCTTACCTATGTGAACTTTAGTGGCCACTATGTCCTTATCCTCTCACCATTAAACTGTCATCATAATCTCTCAAACAAAAGAGACAGGTGGCCCAGCACATCCTGGTGTTAGATATATAGTCATCCTATAGGAATTCAGCTTGAATAAATGAGCATTTTCAAGCCATCAAAATGTGTCAAATGCACAAAACAAGGAATTGCTTTGAGAAAGGGGGGGGGGTGGGGGAAAGTGAAGGATGCTGTGCAAACAGCTCTGTGGAGTAAAACTGGTGTGTCATGCCTTTGTCAAGACACATTGCAGTCATTCCAAGGAAGGACCCTAGAGCCTGTGTCCCTGTGTACAACATTCCCTCTGGAAAGTACAAGTTGACCCAGTATGTTGGCAAGAAACTACTTAGGACAGTTGGGAAGCAGCCTGCTTCTAGAAAGGCTGAGGGCACTCACCCTAGCCAAAGAGTCTAGTTCTTCCTGAGGAGATTGGTCCTTATTTCAGCCCAGAAAACATTAGGCTTTCAAAATGACAGTCATTCTCACATGCACACATTAATTCACTCATGTAACTAATTTATTCTATAAACACTTACTGCATTCTGAGGACTAGAGTTTAAGCCATGAGTGAGAGACAATGCTCCTATTTTCACAGAGAGTATAGTCTAGTGAAGCTGTATGTCTTCCATCAGACAAGAGTGTAGCATGAACAGGGTGAAGAGCACAGCAGAAGGGGCAGCAACAACAGAAGGATAAATATCTGTGCCACAGGAATACCATCTGTGGAGGCTCTATGAATCTGAGATTTTTTTTCACAAAGGTACAACTTGTACCTCCCATGAAAATATGCGGAAAAGGTGAAGAGAAGATTAGGTGGGACTGATAAAGACAAAGACAACAACTATCAGAGAAGCCATCCATGGTCACCCATCCAAGAAACTCTGATGACTAAGAGGCCACTTAGCAGAAATCAAGACATGGTCTGTGCCATCTTTGCATGTTCTGTACTTCATAATGATGACTGCATCTAGTTACACTTACACTTCTGCAAGTGAGAGTCTCCCTCCCCGTGTCCTACCCTCTTTCAGCTGCCCTCCACACACTCCCAAAGGAAAAGACAATTTTTTGGTAATCCTTCCTTCACCTGTTACTTGCACAAATCTTCAGCTCAATTGCTAGCCCTCACTGTTTCCTGGGAAACCTCCCCTGCTCCGTCTACCTAGCCCTGATCAAGGCCTGCTACCTCTTCCAGAATGCTCCTGATCAAGGTATGAGGAGGTGGACTTTGCCAGGGTAAGGTACTTCCCAGAGGCCTCTCCCCAATAGGCCTGCTATCTTCTCCAGCATATTCCTGATCAGGACACTAGGAAGGGACCTTTTGAGGATTGGGTGCCTCCCTTTCTACTCCTCCCAAGGACAGAAAGATATGGCTGCTTGCACATTTGCTTTGTTTCACCCAATCAATGCATGGC
Source organism: Acomys russatus (assembly GCF_903995435.1). Classification (NCBI taxonomy): domain Eukaryota; kingdom Metazoa; phylum Chordata; class Mammalia; order Rodentia; family Muridae; genus Acomys; species Acomys russatus. Next base: position 32,991,966 of record NC_067169.1, read on the forward strand.
TGTCTGTTCAGCCCTTGGGATGACCTTTTCAGAGGATTAAAAGTACGCTCGTTTTGTCAACAGGGAGATTAATTGCACAGTGAAGTCAAATAACTAGCTTAAGGGTACACCGAGACTAGAATTCGAATTCCAGGGCAGTCCCAGGTATCCTCCTTGTATTTTCATCTCTGGCAAGAATCATCCCTCTACCGTTCACTTCAGCATGGAGTAGTATAGCACATGGTTTGCTGAGGAGTGCTGCAGCAAAGACTACATGAGAATAAGACCTAGTCAAAGTAGAGGCCAGGTGTTTCCCAACAAATTTATGAATCTGTCATCGGGCTAGTTTCTTCACTGGGGTTCTGCTCTAGTGCCTCCTTGCTGGCGTTTCTGCCCTTGGGGAGTGAGCCTGAAATGGCTATGATGATGCTACTAGAGGACTAGACGACTGATGGCAGGGCACCTCTCAGCCTACTATCCAATAGCCACCTGTCCTAAGGTCACAGAAGTGATAGGGTGGGGGTGGAGGGATTCGCAGGTCCCTTTCTGTAGTCTGCTTATTTCTGAAAACAGATATGACAAGCTAAATGTCATGCAGGCCTTGCCAGAATGCAGGCTCCTCCTGCACTTTCCTCCAGGAAGAAATCTGAAGTATTGCAGGAGCAGGAAGAAAGAAAGAAAGAAAGAAAGAAAGAAAGAAAGAAAGAAGAAAAAAGAAAGAAAGAAGAAAGAAAGAAAAGAAAGAAAAAGAAAAAGAAAGAAAAAAGAAAGAAAGAAGAAGAAAAGAAAGAAGAAAGAAAAGAAAAGAAAAAAAGAAAGAAAGAAAGAAAGAAAGAAAGAAAGAAAGAAAGAAAGAAAGAGAAAAGAAAGAAAGGCCACTGGCTAAAGTCTTCTACCACCCTGGCCATAAGAGCTCTCAGCCAAAGATTGCCTGGGGGATAACTCTATCTGCCTCTCTGAAGAGCTGTTTCTTCCACTTCATCTCTACTAAGTATAACACTGTTCTCAGGTATGTCCAGATTAAGAAACTACAAAGACCTTCCATCAAACACCTTTCCACATTCTAGAAAGGCTCTTTCCCTTGTATTTCCCTCCCCCTATCCAACCTGCCAACTGACACCATCCTACAGCTCTGGGTCAGCAGTGGACAAGGCTTGGGTGATAAAGTGTGATGCCTGGGGCATTGCTGCTGCAGGAGCTTGTATTAGGAGCCCTGGCTATGCAGGCAGGGAGAATAAAAATAGCAGCTCACCAATTGAGGGTTCAAAGGGCAAGTCCTTGCCCCCCTCCCCCCTCCGGGGACAGCCCAGAAGGTAGTTAATGACTTTGGAGAAGGCAGAGGCCCATCCTCCCCACTCAGCTAAGCTGCTGATTAGTGTGGGCAGAGAGATTTTCTAAATCAAAGAGCATCACAGCAGCCACCAACTTCAGCTCAAGCAGACCAGGCAAAGAGTCCTTCAGAGGTAGCAGGGAATGCTGTCTTGTGTTTGGGATTTGTAAAACTTCACTTTCAAATGGGTTTAAATGAAGTCACCAATCATTTTGCTTATGCCCATTATCACTGTGGTGGGGGTGGAAGGTGAGAAATAGAGAAAACACACACACACACACACACATACACACACACACATACACACACACACAGAGAGAGAGAGAGAGAGAGAGAGAGACAGACAGACAGACAGACAGAGACAGAGACAGAGACAGAGACAGACAGACAGACAGACTGACAGACTGACAGAGACAGAGACAGAGAGAGAAATGGGGAGAAAGAGATATCAAACTCTAGTAAATAATGGCTGTATGGGCTGGTAGAACATGGACAATCTGTACCTACCTGTTGCTAAAGGCTTTCATTCTCTCCACACTCAGCCAGTTGCTAGGGCCTCAACTCTAGTCCACATGTCTCTCAGATGTAGACTTTGTGAGAAATGGGATGCAAGGTGGTGAGAAAGGAAGGCATGAGATCATAGCTGGGCCAAAATACTTCTAGAGCTACAGACTTGCTATATTGCAAGCAGCAAAATACTGGTTCTGCCCCTCAGCCCAAAGCCCTCTCTTACCTTTGTCTTCACCCAGTTTATTTCTGCTTATGGGTTAGATGTTGGGGGATCAGCTCAAAAGTAACTTCCTCCATTCTCACTGATATTCCACAGGACTCTGATTTAACTTTGTCTACTCGACTCTGCCCTCATACTGGCCTTGTTTCTCCTTGGAGCTGGCACTGTACCTTGTGAATAGTAGGTACTTAAGAAATGTTTTCTGGATGAATTGGTACATGAATGAATATTCAAGCCTTTCTAGGCCTGGTATTGTTATCCTTGTCTTCTGACCACAAGCCAGTCATTCATAGAATCATCGTGAAGTGGGGCATTAAACTTTATAACCATTTCTTTACCCAATGGTTCTCAGCCTTCCTAATGCTGTGACACATTAATACAGCTCCTCATGTTGTGGTGACTCCCAACCATAAAATGATTTTTGTTGCTACTTCAGAACTGTAATTTGCTACTACTATAAATCATAATGTAAATATCTGTGTTTTCCCATGGTCTTAGGTGACCCTTGTAAAAGGGTTGCTTGACCCCCAAGAAGGTCAAAACCCACAGGTTGAAAATCTTTGCTCTAGCCTATTCCAGGCACTCTGTCAGGTGAAGAGACTGGGACCTAGAGTGGCCAATGTTCCTTAAGATCAGTTACAAGCACTCAAAATGGCCAACATTTACCATGACCAGTTACTACAGAGGTATCTGAACTTTGGGGAAGAGTACAAGGTAGGGCCAATAGTGTTATAGGATAGCATAATGGTGGTCACTGCCTCCACTGTAAGGGAATCCCATGAGACAGCATATTTGTGAAAGTATTTTTTGGACTAAGGATATGGAGTCATCCTCTGTTTCCCTGTCACAGTCAGAAAAAGAAACTCACAATGACTACTTACTTTATAAGGAACTTCATATATGAAGAAGGTGATCTCAGGTACATCTCCCAGAAGGTTAGTCAGTGACCTGAACTGCACTTATACCCTGCTGGGTATCCATAGAAGCCATCTTGCTTCTCTGGCTGTCTCTTCCATAACTTTGCACAAGAATCTACGTTAAGCTGACATACTTGGATACAAATAATACCTTTATGAGGAGGCTTCATTTATGGCTTAATTTAAAAAGCAAACTACTTAACTACCACTGCTCAGATAATTTAGACATTCTCCAGGTATTAAAACTTCATCTATTTCCTAATATTGCAGTTATTTAGCACTAAGTCACACACACACACACACACACACACACACACACACACACACACACACACACACACACACACACACACTTGCAAATATTCCACTACTTTCACCTAATGTCCTCAGCCAACATCCTAACTCATATCATTGAGAGCACCCCTGAAGACCCTACACCAGTTCAAACTAAAGGAATCTAAGCATGTGTTATGAATTTTGGTGACAAAGTCCCTGACTCTGGCCAAGCCTGATTTTTGAGCCAAGAATTTAGACAAACTAGGAACACAGATCACCATCTAGATAAGGAGTTAGTTGTATTTTGTGAATTAAAAGCATCTTCACCACGGAAGCTAGTCTAAAGATTTTCACAGGGTGCCAGGTCTGACGAATCAAGCATCTCTAAGCAAAGACTATAGGAGTGGCTACTTCTGTGTGGAAAGCAAGCAGAGAGAGATTTATTTCAAAGCAACTTGAGCCAAAAACGGCTGTTACTTTGAAGGCCCTGCAAAGCCCTTGAGATTACTGGACTGAGGTCACTCAGAAAGTACACTTAGCTTCAGGGAAAATAATTTTAATGATCTGCGCTAGTTTGGGGGCATATTCTGGGGTAAGGGACTTAAGCAAAGGTTTAAAATTCCCTTCGAGCCTATGGCCCTATTGAGGTGTTCTGGAGGAACCAAAGCCTATTGTTGCTCCTGGTGATGCTCTCTTCATCACAACCAGGCTGCAAATGTGACTCATTCTCCTGTTTCCTTTTTAAAGCAATCATTCTGTAAATGATTGCCATGTGCCACTTAATGGCAGTGACACACACTGAGATCCATAGTGTTGGTCAATTTTGTCAGTTGTAAGCACAACAGTGTGACTGTCCAATGGAATGTGGTTATGATATTACTTGGTGATACAATCATGTGGAATAACCATTGTACTGCATGCAGTCCATCATCGATTGGAGCATTGTTACATGGCACGTGGCTGTACATTCTGCAAGTTTCTTAAGAAATATTTTTCCCAGTGGTAACATATCAACAGTCTCAGTTTATGTTGTGCATGTACCAGCTATCAATTATGCCTGGTTTGCAGGACTGTCTACATCTTTGTTGCAAGCAAAGCCCTTGGAGCAGTTACAGCAGCAGCACTCACAAAGCTTGTTTGTAATAATGAATCTTAAGCCATAACTCAGACCCGCCGATTCAGGATCTGCATGTCAACAAGATCCTTGGGTGGGGGGCTGGAGAGGTGGCTCAGCAGTTAAGGACATTAGCTGCTCCTTCATAGGACTGGGGTTCAATTCCTATCACCCACAAGGCAGCTCACAACTCTGTAACTTCAGTTCCAGGTAATCTAATGCCCTCACCCAGGCATATATGCAGTCAAAACTAAGGCACATGAAATAAAGATAAAGATTCTTTTTTTTTTTTCAGATTTCTAGAATGTGGCTATGTTTCTTTTTCTTTTTAAAATTTTATTTTATTAATTTATTCTTATTACATCTCAATGGTTATCCCATCCCTTGTATCCTCCCATTCCTTCCTCCCTTCCATTTTCCCCTTATTCCCCTCCCCTATGATAGGGGTCCCACTCAAACTATGGCACCAGCCAAGGACAATACAGGCTGTAAACGTCAAACCCTTACCCAGATCTAGCCAATGGACAGGACACTCTCCACAGTTGAGTGGAGAGTGGGGTATGACTTTCTCACGTACTCTGGTGCGTCATATTTGACTATGTCCCCTAGAGGGGGAGACCTGGTGGCACTCAGAGGAAGGATAGCAGGCTACCAAGAAGAGTCTTGATACCCTATGAGCATATAAAGGGGGAGGAAGTCCCCCTCAGTCAAAAATAAAGATTCTTGGGTGATCTGTGTGCATATTAAGGTTTGAAAAGCCCTGGCTTATTACTTGTTCTCAAACTGAGCTGTGCATTGGAATTGCTTGGGATCTATTCAAAAAGTACAATACCTGTCCTACTCCCAAGACTGACTCAGCTTGTCTAGGATGCAGCTTGGGCCTTGTACTATATAAAGTTTACCAGATGATTCTAATATGCAATCAGGTTTGTGACCCTAAACTTAAATTTAGAACACAATTAATAATCTGCCTTTCCTAGTGGCTGACTTCCCTTTTTTATGTCACAGAAAATCCTGAAACCACTATCACCCCAAACTCTCTCAACCTTCACCTGGCCCTCATATTGTCTTCCTGTGTACTCCAGTCCCATAAATAGATGAGAAGTCCTTCCCCTTGCAAGGCTGGTTTGCTAGAGACCTCTAATAAAATCCTGCTCCCTTCCTTATTCTTAGTCTATTTTGTGGTTTTGACTAGGGCTTACATGACATCCTCAATGAATGACCTAATTTTGTTTTAAAAATCAGTCGCCATTAACTGTGAGTCAGAAGAGAAAATCATATTGTGTCTTTTAATACTGTATACACATATGGCTTCATCATTTAGGACCCAGGGTGCACTATCTAAGAAGCAACCCCAACTGGGATCACAAATGGGTTTTCTCTCCCCACAGGGTGTAGTAATTGTCAATTATTTGCCCCAGCAATCGAATTTTCTGAGCTTTAAACATCAGCAAAGGGCCTTTTTATTTTCACAAAGCTGTGAACATAATTACTACTTGAATGTATTCCCAAATTGGTTACAATATAAAAAATAACACAAAATAATCACTCACCTCACATTTGGTTGTACTCTACATGCAGAGACTTATACAGTATTCCAAAAGGCATGTGATAATCCAAATTAATTTTGGAAATGAGTTATCCAACCCACTACTTAAGTTATTAAGACTGTGGTGGTCATACAAATTTCAGCAGAGATCAACCTTGCTGAGGTTAGGCATTAGCTATGGAAAGTCCTATAGTCCCATCAGAAAGGAAGTAAAAATCATGAAATCTTCTTGTTATGTTGGTTTAAAAAATACAGAGGGGGCTGGAGAGATGGCTCAGAGGTTAAGAGCTCTGACTGTTCTGCTGTTCTTCCAAAGGTCCTGAGTTCAATTCCCAGTAACCACAGGGTGGCTCACAACCATCTATAATGGGATCTAATGCCCTCTTCTGGTCTGCAGGCATACAGGCAGGCAGAGTACTGTATACATAATCTTTAAAAAAGAAATACAGAGGAGGCCAAGATACAGTGCCACTAACTGGCAATTGATGGCAACAGTTTGAAAATCATCTTGAGGAAAGGAGAGAAATGCATGTCCTGGGTTGCTACAAAAGTTATGGTATATTCAGCTTATCATCTCATCCTTTGTATTCTTGTTTTCTTCTTTTTGAGGTACATGTAATACCAAAACATAAGAACACACACACTGTGTGTGTGTGTGTGTATGTATGTATGTGTGTGTTCAATATTCTCTGGTAGGAGCATAAGATTGAAATGATACCACTCAGCAAGAGAGATAAATCTCTTAGGCAGGGCCCAACTCGATTTCTAGAGCACTTCTGTCTAAATAAGTTTAGATTGCTCACCAGGCCAATGCACCCTTCCTGTGTTACACTCAGAGGTCAAGTGGCTTGTTCAAGTTCACACAGCACAGTGTACACTGCCTCTCAAAACTGTGCTATCCACCCCAAGCCCATCATCTGCCCTTTGCTTCAAATGCTAAAGGACACCTAGGAACATGTGGGTCAAGCACAATTGAAGAGAGGGAACCTCCAAGTTCTCAGGCCTGATTTTTCAAGTCTTTTATTGGATCTAGAAAGCTCAATCGGTTTCTAGGACCCTCTGGATCCTTCTATTTCCCCATTCTCCCTTGCTTCTCTCACCTAGAGTCCCAATAGGATGTCCTCCCCTCTGTCCCACTTTCCTGGTAAGTGAAGACTTTCATGGGACATGCCCCTTGGGCTAGTGTCCAGATATAAGTGAGTATATACCATTTGACTCTTTCTGCTTCTGGGTTAACTCACTCATTATGATCATTTCTAGTTCAATCCATTTGTCCACAAATTTTGGGAATTCCTTGTTTTTAATACCTGAGTAGTATTTCATGGTGTAAATGTACCACAGTTTCTTTATCCATTCTTCTACTGAGGGACACTTAGGCTGTTTCCTTGTTCTGGCTATTATGAATAAGGCTGCTATGCACATGGTTGAGCAAATGTTCTTGCTGTGTGCTGGAGCAGATCTAGCCAATGGACAGGACATCCTCCACAGTTGAGTGGAGAGTGAGGACTGACTTTCACACGAACTCTGGTGCCCCATATTTGACAATGTTCCCTGGATGGGGAGACCTGGTGGCACTCAGAAGAAGGATAGCAGGATACCAAGAAGAGACTTGATACCCTATGAGCACATACAGGGCTAGGAAGTCCCCCTCAGTCACAGTCATAGGGGAGGGGAGTAAGGGGAAAATGAGAGGGAGGGAGGAATGGGAGGATACAAGGGATGGGATAACCATTGAGATGTAATATGAATAAATCAAAATATTTTAAAAAAGAAAGCTCGATCGGAATCTGGGGGGGGGGGCTCATTCTGCCTCCTTTCTCTTTCTGGTAAATAATGCTATATGCCTCTGCATTTATTTTCTCATTTACTATCCTAACAGTCTTCAGCCTGCCTCGTAAGGGCTGCAGATGGCCCTTGGAGTCATAAGGCAGGAGTAGGAAACCAGATTTGTGTCCATGCGTTTATTCATTCTTTGAAAAATGAACTGGAGACCTAATGTATACTAGGCCTGTATTTCCTATTCCTTTACTTTCTCTAAAAGGACATTGCCTTCTTTATTGGTGTAGTTCTTAAGACAGAAACCAAGTGCACCTTCTCCCTGGGTTATCTGCTTTTTCTAGGACTCTTTCTTTTTTTTAATATTTATTTTTATTTTATATGCATTGGTGCTTTGACTGCATGTATGGCTGTGTGAGAGTGTCAGATCTTGGAGTTACAGACAGTTGCAAGCTGCCATGTGGGTGCTGGGAATTGAACTCTGGTTCTCTGGGAGAACAGTCACTGTTTTTAACCACTGACACATTTCTCCAGCCCCAGTTATGGCTCTTTCAAGGCCCATTTTTCTTTTTTTCATATTTTTTATTTAATTAATTTATTCAGATTATATCTCAATTGTTTTCCCTCACTTATATCTACCCATTCCTCCCTTCCTCCCGCTTTCACCCTATTCCCCTCCCCTAGGTCTGTGACCAAGGGGGACCTCCTCCCCCACTATATGGTCATAGGCTATCAAGTCTCATCTTGGTAGCCTGCTTATCCTTAGTGCCACCAGGCCTCCCCACCACGGGGAAGTACTTAAATAGGGGGCACCAGAATTCATGTCAGAGTCAGTCCCTGCTCTCCATACAACTGTGGAGAATGTCCTGTCCATTGGCTAGATCTGAGAAGGGGTTCGATGTTTACTGCATGTATTGTCCTTGGTTGATGCAGTAATTTGACCAGACCCTCCTGGGTCCAGATGCGCCCATCATGATGTTCTTCTCGTAGGTTTCTAGAACCCTCTGGATCCTTCTAGAGATAAAGGACTACATTTCTAATGGATAAATGCTAGTCCCTGGAAACTGTGGGAGCTGCCATATAAGGGCAAGAACCTGTCTAAGGTAGAGGGTAGGGTTTATTTTATAAAGAGGACTGCCCCTGACATCGAAAGGAAAGACATGTTCTCCTCACATCCCGATGAGCTACAGTAGAAGGTCAGCAGAGTGCCTTAGCATCCCAGGAAACAATAAGGAAGAACTGTTGGGGTGCCAAGTGGATAGTGGACTTCCATGAACTACCAACTACTGATCCCTGAATTCAGCTTTCCACCTGACACCCAGTCTCTAAATATCCTCAGGTACCTGAGCTGTAAGGGAAGTTTTCACAGAAGCACAAGTCACATCTAGAACCTCAGGCCAGGTCTATCATCTTGAAGAGCAATGGTTTGAAAATATTTTTGTGGCGACAAAGAAAACTTTTACATTTGGAATGAAGATGGGGGAAAACCTGCTTTCCGGAAGAGAAGATATTTCTAGTTAGATTGAGATACAAAGGTTGAATTTTTCTTCTGGGAAAAAAGATTGTTTATAATCCTGTGTCATTAGAAGGACATTTTCCAGAAACCATTATGCCAGAAATAGACCCTCTGAGGGGTCACTAGATGGAAGGGGGTACAGAATTCTAAAGTACTTGGGTTCAGACTCTTCACTTTTTTAAAGGCCTGTGATCCCCTCATCAACCACTGGTGTGGAGGTAGTACCAGTTCATTCTGGGTGCTGTGCCTTCCTGAGAATGATAAGGAGGAAAACCTTTGAGCTGAATCCCAGGTTCAAACTTCAACTTTTACTACCTGCCTGTTGTAGTACATTGGGCATGTTAGTTCTAAGCCTCAGTTTCCCTCTATGCCTGATAATGAGTGAAAAGTAAAGACCTCTCACATGGGACAGTTGTAATGAAGAAGAGGTTCATTTAAGTGAAATACTTGCTACAATGCCTGGCATTATCTGTTATCTGTTGTCTTCACCATCTCCATCTGCATTACAATCATCACTGCAATTGCCACTGTCTTCTTAGTTACTATGCTCATTGTCATTGTTATCATCATTGTCATGGCTATCATCTTTGTTGCCACCTTGTCACAGTATCATTGTCTTTCTTTCTTACCATACCCACTGTCCACATTTTCTACAAGCCTCTGAAGTAACATCATCACAGCTTTTCTGGCATATGAACAGGTTTGCTAATCTAAAACCCCCTTTGGTCAAAGGTTATCTTGAAAATTAGCTGCTAAGAACAGGGAAGGTACATATCATAAAATGAGTATCACACCTGATGGAGAAGTTTTCGGGGGAAAACCCGTAGCTCATGTCACCTCAACATCACTCAAATAACAAGCATTTCCAGCAAAAAGAGAAGTCACTACTAGCACAATACTAGAAACAGATTATAATAGGAAAAGATGTAGCAAATATAAAAATCTATTTGTCATCTGACAGGAAGACTAGAGTTGAAAGAACAAGAGCAAAATTTTACATATCTTGCACATGTGGCTTCATGCTAACTTTCAAGGATTCTGAAGTTTCTGTCATTTATCTATGCCTGACTTCACTTAGGATCCTTCAGTTTTCCTTCTTTGCCCAAGGACCTAAGCAGCTTTCTTTCCTCACTTATCAGTGTTAATAGGATCATCTTCTCCCTCACAAAAACGAATAATTCTCAGGAGAAGAGGAAGATAAAGAAAAAGACAACAGGGCAGCAGAAAGCAAAGAGAGATTCTGGGCTAACTAGGCCAAAGCAAAAGAAAAGAACATTCTGAAGTTTGTAGGCATAAAGGAAAATGAGCTTGCTGGGGGCAGAAGGATTGTGCCACAAAAACTGAGGGAGCCTGTGAGGGGAAAAAAAAAAAAACCAGAATGGGAGTTCTTCAGTCAGCCACAAGGGGGTGGGGTCAAGGGGCAAGGCTGCAGCAGTTTGGCTGCTTCTGAGTGTGGTGGGAGGAGACCTAAGTAGGACCAGAGCTTTGGGGCACAGTTCACAAGGACAAGTACCACAAGAGCATAGGAAACACTGTCCTTATTTGGGCAGAACTTCTCCCCTGCTTTTAAAATGACCAAGCACACTCACTCGGCATTTGCTGTGCTCATAGTCCTAGGAAAAAGGACATACTTGTGCCTTCTTATCATGTCTGATCCTTATTTACATTGATCCATACATCTCCTTCTGCTCCACCTTGGTCAGTTAGAGTTGAGTTTCTCCCATCAAAATTTGAATTTCTGGAAAGAAGCTGATATACTCATCTACAATACAGTATTTGACTGTCTTGGTTAGGTGTATGACTAATACAGATCAAATATTATGTTTCTCTTACTGACATAATAAATGTAATCCAGGGATGACAAAGCTATGGACAAAGAAATAGGACACTAATTGAGGAACTTCAAGACAATAATAATCAGGAGGAACCGTCTGTCTATCTTGACATCTTTCCCTAGAGACAAGACTTTACAACTACTGTAGCTGGCAGTATTAAAAAGATAAGTAATTACACCATGGCCTCCACCTTTAGGCACTCAAAACTAAGAAAAGATATGAAAGTGACTCAGTTGTTCATCTCTTTATAGACTCAATTACTAAAAATTTATTCCCCATCCAAAAGGAAATTGCTAATTTTGTGCTTTCCAGTATGGAACTTTTCTCAGTATCCAGACATGCTTTTTCCTCATGGGACTGGGTAACTGGACTGGCTGCTTCCTGAAATTCTTGTTTCTGCCTTACCACGGAAGAAGTCCAGGACTATATCCCACATATAATATACAAAGCTACAGCCAAAATGTAAATCCAATGGGTCATTACCAATAGCGATGAGCATGGTGAGGAAGTCTGGAGGAAGGCTGTTGCTTTTGAGTGAGCCCAGCTATCTATCTTGGGTTCCTCCATAGACCTTAAGACAGAGATTTGAGTGAAGATTTGACTTGTGTATTTGGCGGGGGTGGGGTGTGGGGAGGGAAGATTCTAGAAAATAGCAGAGGAGGAATAAAGCAGAGAGACTGAAAGGAAGAAAGCCAAATTACCAAGCAAAGTTATCACTGTGAACAAGAAGAGCTCAGCTCCATTCAAGAATGGCAAGAGACTAAAGAGCACATTTTCCAGAGCTATGTCAACTGAGAAGCTAGGAAGTTGGGATTCACTCACTGACCCTAACAATCCCTGGTCAAAGGCTAGTGGAAGATGTGCTCATTCTTTGGCACTTCCAGTTAGTCCAGCATTCAGGCCAGGTCTAGTGTACCCAAGAGACCAAAGCAAATAAGTAAGCCTTCAGGGAGTCACAGGTATTTGAAGTAAGTAACCTCTAGTAAGAGGTAAGGGGGAGAGGCCATGGCAGGGTACCAACAGTATCTCTTATGTCAACCATACCATGAAGATGCCAATTATTATTATGTAATAATATTGTTACTAATTTTGGCCACTATATAGGGTCATGTGTTTCCCCAATGGGAGGCACACATATGTAGTTAGTTCTAGAACTGTGAGCACAGAAAGTCCCATGTGAGTGTGCCTGGTTGTTTTAAAAGCAGGGAAGACACATGTGAAGAACACATCATGCTCGAATAACAATGCCCATACCTTAGAGGAATCAGCTCATTAGTAGCATGACTTGAGATTTTATAAAAAGGAAGGCTGGTAAGTAGGCCAGAGATGACTAGCTAAGCAAAAATTTTAAGAGATGGTCAGTTTAGCTGATGTGCTCTTTTGCTGAAATGTATCTGGATCCCTACAGAAAGTTCTTTTAATATTATTTGTGTCTGCTGGAATGAAAGATGTTCCTGGGATAACACAGAGGAAGTCTCTCCTCTAGTAATCTTGTGCTTCAACTCAGGGACCAAAACCAAATAAACACTACTTCATAGTGCATCCTGCCTGATGATGATGATGAGGATGATGACGACGATGATGACGGCAATGATAATGACCACAACTTTGACCTGGAAAGCATTCAAACAATGCGCGGATGTGGTAGGGACAACTGCTTTCTGGAATTGTTTTCTCAAAAGAATCTTCTGCTTGGGGGCAACTCTCTTAAGAACAATACACATGGCAGAATCTTTAGGAGGTCAAGTTGTTTCAAGTCACTAAAATTTCATTGTATTTATCTTAAAGGAAGTATTATGGTTGAAGATAATGTAAAACAAAAAACACAGAGTTGGGGTGGGGAAGGAAAAAGATCAGCTCTATAACATCTGCCTAGTTAACGGAGAGTATAGGTGTTAGTTCTTGTTTTCTTTAGGGAAGAGTTCCTTTAGAATTGATGTGATTTAAAAAAAAAAAGAATTGATGTGATTATACACACACACACACACACACATACACGAAAGAGAGAGAGAGACATACAGACATAGACAGACGGACAGATGGTGGTCAAGTAGGAATGAAACAAAGGCTCAAGATTTATGTTGATTCCTCTTCTTTCACACTTGCTTTATGCACAGTGTTTTTACACAAGATGAGAGGGACCTTTATAGCATGAATAATGTCCACTGAATCTTGCCACTTTGTCAGCATTTCAACAGAAGGAATAGGAGAATTGGGGGGAGGCGGGTGTTCCTCCAAGTACAAGACTGGAGGAAAGGCACAAGAGGACAGGCATATCCAGGAGATTCAGCTGGCTGGGCATCTGGAGGCCAGGACTTGTGAGAACTTGAGGAAGAAACAAGGAAGCTTGAAACATTAGACAATTGTCCAGCTTTTCCACGGGTTCTCAGAATCACTCCTAAGCAATTAACCTCATACCCTAAAGGATCACCAACTCTACCAATACGATTTTTTTATCCTCATAGTTTTCAATGAGTAGGAGGCTTCTGTTAAATAATGAGACCCTTAGGTGGGGAGGACAGGAAGAAGCAATTTAGTTCCCAGGACTTTGCTAGCTCCTCAATACCTGCTTCTTTACAGACTTTATTTCATACAGTCACGGGAAGATAATGATAAACTATTTACTGAGCTCTGACTTATCATGTGCCAGGCACCCTGCAAAGTACTCAACATTCGTTTTCTCATTTGTTTCTCAGCAACCCCGGCAGATTGGTACCACCTTGGTGCGATTTGATTTGTTGAATTGTTGTTTCCTACCTCCTTCCACTCTTGTGAATCCCCAGGAAATGGTTGTTTTGATGGGAGAGAGGAATAAAGCTTTCCAGAACTTGAACAACATTCATTGCAGGGAAGGCAGGACTGGGGTAGGGGAAGAGGAAGGCAAAACAGAGATTCTTGTTAGCAAGCATGGGGACAGGGAGAGTAGGGAAGGGTGCAAAGTACGTAATGGCTCCTGGTTTAGAGCTTGGAATTATTTGGCCTTCTTCTGAACCTTGAGCAGGCTTGCTTAGCTTTGGTTTCCTGACCAATGCCTGCTTTAGTTGCTTTTTCTCCCATCACTGTCACTAGTGTTTACTGGGCCCAGAAGGGCCCAGCCTAAATCAACTTGTTCCCTTACTTTTTAGAGGTGAGTTCTTGTTTATTATGTAATATAGTTTGGATAGGCATACCTCAGAGGTCCATATGTTAAAAAGCTTAATTTTTGGTCTAGTGAGGTGGGGCTTTATAGAAGATCTTCAGACCATTGGAAATATGTTCTTGAAGGAGATAAAGGCACTTCAGGCCCTATTCCTCATTTTCACTTACTGGCTATGAAGTGAAGACTTTTTGCTTCTTTGTGTAATCCATGCCACAATGTGCAACCTTGCCACTGGCAATAAAGTAACAGGAACAACCAACCATGTTGCTGTTTGAAGCTTCCAAAGCCAAGTGCCAAAATAAACCATTTTTAATAAGGTGATTGTCTCAGATATATAGTATAGTAATGGAAAGCTGACTATGCCTCAGAACTAGCCTGCATCCCATGCAGGGGCTCATTGTCAGCCAATCCAAGGACATTTCATCTATACTTGGCTGCCTGGCCAAATTTATCTCCCCTTCTTCCTGGACTACAGTTTCCTGTCTTCCTTGCAGTTACTGGTGGTCATATGTCTGAGTGCTAGCCAATCAACTGGGAATAAAAGTGGCGTGAGGCACTCCATGCCTGATTTCTATAAACCTTCCTTTCATATGTGATGCTCCAATCCCTTTCACACAAGGGCCTTTGAGAATCTACCTGATAAAGAGAGTTGAACAGAAGGTGTAAAAGACTCTGTGCCCTTATTCTGTCTTGGAGGTAGTAGGGTATTTTTCATCAGGAGCATCCTTTGGAGGCTTTGCATGATTGAAAAATGGGATGTTCACTGTGTTTAAGCTTTAGTATATTTTCAATGTGTTGCTACAACTCATTGTAACAATTGGCAGTTTCATACAGTACTTCCTGAGACCCACTATCATGTGCTCACAATAGTAAGGAGGGAGCCGGCAGACTGTCTTCACCATCTGGAAAAATCTACTCAGTTGCTCCCTTATGTTTGGAGCCTGCAAAACCCACTGGCTGAAAGAGAGAACTATGAAAATAGCTCAAATGCCTCGAGCCAGACCCTGTACTCTTCCATCATACTAATTTTTTTGGTGTCAAAGGACCAAACTGCCTTGGTTCTTCTTCCTGATTGGAGTTGGTATATTAAAGTGGGTTCTGAACTATTCTTTACATGGTTACTACATACATGATCCACTGAAAGTGTGTGTTTCATCAGCATTAGCAGAGGCAAGGGAGTTACCTCTAGGGTGCAGAGAGAGAGGCAGAGCAGTGAATGGTTTGGATCCCTGAGCCCTGAAGCTCTTAGGTGGCCAGGCCCATGCTAGTCAGTAGAGGAGGTAGAAGACAAAGTAGGAGGATCCTGTTATAATGCAGGTGTACATAGCTGGAGAACCAACACTTCTGGCTTCTCATTAGAGGAAGCTGTAAGAACATTAGTTTTGCTCCTTGGACCTTTTGTTGGTTTGTGATAAGTAGCACAGGGAAGCTTGGATCTGCTGTCATTTTTCCTGCATCAGACCCTTGATAGTAAGGTCTTGGTGGGTTATCCTCTGAAGGAGTTCACCATCTATAGCTCCATGGTCTAACACCCTTTCCCAATTGGTATCCTATATACTGATTTTTTTTAAGGCAAAGATTGCCATTCAAGAGTTTTTCCCTGACCATCTCCCAGAGGACTGTCACCATTAGCAAACCTTGGTTTTTTTTTTTTTTAATATTATTGCATTCTTTCTGAGTTCCTCTCCAAAAACAATGGTTCATGTAAGGATACAAGGAGTCCTTGGCACACTGGAATGACTAAACTGATCAGAACATTTGCTATACAAGTGGGGCTTACATCTTTAAAGAGTGCATCCAAATATATTTTGTAACTTTAACTATCATCTCAAAAGTATGCAGGGATCATTCCTACTTTATAGACTGGACCCTTGACTTATCCTTGCCCCTCTGCCCCCAAATCCAAGGTTAGTAAAAATTCTCAGTAGATATAAGCTCCCTGGGTCTCTAGGCACTTGAATGGAAGTTGTGATGTCTCTCCTTCCAGAAGGACATGTTGTGCTTTCCAGTCAGGTGAAGCCTTAGCTCTGTCACCCACAGCTCTCACACTGGGGGCTCAGCAGCTGCCATCTTAAGCCTGCCATTGAAGGCCCAGTCAATTCTTCATGCCCATCAATATTTGAGACTTAGGCAGCTCACTTGGTAGAGTGTTTGTTTACTATGCACAGAGCCCTGGGTTCAATCCCCAGCACTACATAAATGGGGCATGGTGGTGCATATCTGTAATCTTAGCACTCTGGAAATGGAGACAAGGAGGATTAGGACTTAAAGACCACCACCTACATAGCAAGCACAAGGCCAGCCTGGGCTACATGAGCTTTTACATCAAAATAATAATAATCATTATTAGTAATGATAATAATCTAAAACGACAGCTGGATTGTTTTCTCTGAAAGGCCTTATGAACTATGCTGTACCTGCTAGCCAGTTATGTGTCAGAATCTTAGTATCTCTCTCTCTCTCTCTCTCTCTCTCTCTCTCTCTCTCTCTCTCTCTCTCTCTCTCTCTCTCTCTCTCTGTGTGTGTGTGTGTGTGTGTGTGTGTGTGTGTGTGCATGCATGATACCATTTTCCCTGGAGACTTGTCCTGTGGCTGCTGTGGTGTGGCTCTGGACTTCCTGTATACAAGTCTTCTCTATTGTGGCTTTCTCTGCCTCTTTCTTCTTCCTTATTTACCCACCTCCACCCCCCCACCCGCCCCACTTTGACCTAAAGCTGGCCCTGAGGCAGCGCAAAGACACTCCTTAGGGCTAAAAGACTGCTTTAGGGATGGAGATCATGAATAGAAACCTCATGTCCATAAAAATTTAACACCCAATTTCCGTCCCACAGGATCTTCTCTCAGTGCCTGAGCTGGCAGTGATAGACACTTTTGAAAATTCTTTAAACTGCCCCTAAAGCAAGCAAACAAACAACAACAAGACACCAAGTGGGCCGTAGCGGTGGGTTAATGAGTAAAGGTGTTTGCTGCACCAGCTTGAGAACCTAAGTTCAGATTTCCAAAACCCATGTCAAAACCAGACACAGTAAAACAAAAACCCCAGCAGGCCCCTTCACAGGCCAGGAAGAGACTTTGTTTCACAATACGGTGGAGTGGTGAGGACTGACACCAAAAGCCTGTCCTCTGAGTGGCACACATTTGCTTTTGGTATGCACCTGCACCTCTCTCTCTCTCTCTCACACACACACACACAGAGCAGACACACAATCTCAAATGATCAGTACTAGCCTCCTCTGTTCTAGTGATTCTACTCATGTGTTTCATTTCTCTCCAAATCCAAATACACAACAGACAACTACTTATAACAGACAGTCATAGGAATTCTACCCGCAGGCTCAGCCCACATGTTTGTCAACAGATGAATGGATAACTAGGCTATGCCACGCTTGTACAATAGACTACTGCTCGGCAGTTTAGAGCAATGAACTGCTGCTACCTGCAATGATACAGCTGTAGCACAAAAGGCTGTTTTGAGCAAAAGCCAGGTACAAAAGCATTCATATTACATGATTTTGTTGATACAAATGAGAAAAACAACCCAAAATATTTATACTGAGATATTAGAAATCAGAAAGTGGTTGTTATGGGAAGAAAGGAGGGGCAATGGGTTGGAAATGGGCCTGGAGTGCTTTCCTGTGGGGGTGGAATGGTTTTCTAAGAATTGTCTTTCCGGTGGTAGTTACACAGGTGCTTGTCAGTTGTCAATACAGACCATCTGACCACTTATGAATCATTGTATTTAATGCTGTGTCCCTCTTGATTTAAAGACAAAGACATTTCAGATATCATGGAAATATTCCAGAAAGAGAAAAAAACCCCGTGGCTCTCTGTACATGCATTGTGGGTTCTGCTCACTCCTGACCCATGTGTGAGGAGGGTATACAGAGCAGAGGTTTCCAGTGTCAAGGAAAAGGACACCTTATCTTGCACCTGCCAAGGGCCCTTTACCACAGACACAAAGGAAGCAGCAACACAAAGCCCCAAATATAAGTATTCAGTGAAACTAGAATAACAGAAGCCCCAAAGCAAAGCTGGTCTCACACTGGGCTAGAAAGCAGGTTCTGAGCCAAAACTGTTTTCCAAGAAATGCCAATATTGCATCTGGGAAAGGAGGGGGTGAAGGGAGAGAGAAAATGAGAGAGGGAGGGAGGGAGGCAGGGAGGGAGCGAGGGAGGGAGGGAAGGAAGGAAGGAGATAGCATTAGGAATCCAGCTAGGGACAAAATATGTTGTCAGTTTGACAGTGGATGCTGTTCCATCAAAAGGTTCCATGCCAGGGACACCAAACCACTGGTACTGAGCCTCCTGCACAGATCTCAAGATGTGCAGTAGAAAGGCAGTTAGAAATTTCTTAAAGGCAAAGGTCTCCTCTTCTACCTTACATGGTGGAGAAGAATATTCTGTATGTCTCCTAAAAGTCTAGGCACAGTCACTTGCACCCATTCAGCCCTTAAATAGCAAACATAAATGAAGTGTGATCTGTTACCACACAGGTAAGTTTGTAAGTTTAGTCTGCACACAGATCCCAGTACTACCTGGTGAAAACTGTGTGTCTTTAGGGAAATGACCTAGCTCTTCTGAACTAGTTTTCCTTGCCTGTAAATTTGTAAAAAATGATACCTACTAGTGAAGTGGACATTTCCTATTGCCTGTCAAATGTTCAATATAGAATCATGTCTAGGTTCTAAGGAACTTTTTAGATATCTATGCCAACCTGCCAGTAGCAGCATCATTCAACCACATTAAGTTTCTCCTTTTTTTTTATTTTTGAGCCTCATGTACACAAAATTTGCATAATTGTAATCCAAGTTCATGTCATTGTTCCATGCATGGCTCACTTTGTTGTTGGTGGTTTTATTTTACTTTTAATATTATAAAATTTAAACCGAATAAATTAATGTTAATCGATTCATCTACCAACTGAACAATATCTGAGTATATCTCTGGACTTTCTATTCTGTACCATCTGCTCCTTATCTTTGTCTTATTAGCCTTTCTAATGCTGCTAAGCACCAAGAAGAAAGGAAATCAGGAGGGATAGTCAGGGAATGCCTCTATGAGCAAAGACCTAAAACAGAAAGAAACACCTTGGCGTGATAGCAGTCCTGAGCCCAAGAAGTTGAGGAGAGGGATGTGCAAGGCCATGAGTATGTGTATGTGCATATGTCTTTCTCTCTCTGTGTGTGTGTGTGTGTGTGTGTGTGTGTGAAAGAATGGAACTGGCAAATTACACAGTAGGAAAGAAAGGAAGAGGTTATCACATACATTCTTCTGATTTTCATCTTACAAAAAGTGCAATCCATTTCACAGAAAAGGAAACAAAAGGCACAGGATAGGTGGCCTGTCTCAAGCCACGTAGCTAGTTAGCAACAGGGATGGAGTTAGAAATCAAAGTTCTGTATATCTTCTGTGACACCATACAGCCCCTTTGTTCCCTCTAATGATTTGAATTCCACAAAATGCCTCTGAGCAGCCTTTAGGTAATGAGGTGACAAATAGTATATTGAAATGATGTTCTTCCAAGCAGAAGTGCTTTGCCATGAAAAAGATTACCTGAAGGCTAATTAGGATTCTGACATTCTTTAATGACTAACTCCTTAGGGCTATGTCAAAACCCATGTGAATATTTCTAACTTATTTTCTTATCATAGGTACTATTTATTCTCAGGAGGAAAAAAACAGGTATGCTAGTGACATTCTTTGAAATTTGAGTTGAGTGCTATGATCACAAAGCAGAAATGGAAATCTGTCTTAATAAGCTTGAAACAGTTGAGAAATATGCAAGTAGAAAAATGATTTTGCACATATTTTAATAATACCCTTTCAGTTTAGAAATTGAAAAGAATTCTTACTTCTACAGATGTAGAGGGAACTACTAAAGGCATAGGTATAAAGGCTCACCTTTGCCCTCTCTTTTGAAACTTTGACTTGGGTGTAAGATAAAAACAGGGGAGAGAACCGTGACTAAAGACATTTGGGTAAATCTGACCTGCATTCCATATTGAACCTTCAGGGTAAATGCATTTCTCCAATCTATTTTCTTCTCAAGCTGGCTAATTCCTTCCTTCCAAGAGGCAGGTTCTGCTTGCCCCTCTCCCCACTGAATTGTCTATGGCACGTGCTGTCTTGCAACACCACACCGGGCTCTGCTACATCCTCAAAACTCATGACTCACAAGATCACAATTACTAACTTCCGAGAGCCTCTGATTTCTTCCAGAAAAAACAGACAAGAAGCCCTTCGTGTTTTCAAAGACAGAGAAATCCAAGCTGTTTCTGAATCATGCCCAGCCTTTTCTCTGCCTCTCATTTTCCCCTGGGGACTATTCTAAAAGTATGCAGATATGACAGTGCAAATAGCAGGAAAGCCTGACATCCCTTGGCATAGGTAATATCCATCTGGTTTTACTTAGTTGAGCTGTTTCTCCACAAGACCAAGACAAGTCAGTCCAGTGAATACAACAAAAGTGACTCAAACTATTGACTCCTCAGCAGTGCAATGACTGAGTCTCTTCCAAAACTCTCTCTGAAGGCCCATGACATAGAGTTAGCCTAGGGGCACCCTGGGAGCTCACAAGTGCATACTCACTCATTCCCTATAGTTCTAACTTAAGAAGAAAGCTACAATGTAAAGACACAAGTCAGAGAGAAAACTTTCTGATTTGTGCAACAGAGACAGCACTTCACTAAATCAGATAGATGTATGGCTCAGTGGCTGGCTATGTGAATATGAGCAAACCCCATAACCTCTGTATACCTCAGTTTCCTCACAGGTACAAGGAGTAATAATGCTATGTGGATGTCACAGATTTGTTAGTGGGAAGGGAGCAACAGATTCAAACCACTTAAAATTAATTGTTCCTGACATGTGGTAAGCATGTTATAGGGTTGGGTATTGTTATAACAATAAAAGACAGAATCTCAAAAGACCTTTTTTGTGGAGTGCTAAATAATTTGACACCTATATTTGAAACTATAAAAAGAAATACGTATAATGAAAAGGAGATGGTTTCTTTTTCTTCAACAGTTTTCCATGACTGTTTAATCTATGCAAACATAAGCCTAGGATAGGCTGATTTCTCATGGTCCTTATGGGCAAAATGATCAGGAAACAACAGTTAACATCCCATCAAAAGTGACAAATTAGGGCTGAAGGATGGCTTAGAGGTTAATCTCACTGACTGCTCTTCTGAAAGTCCTGAGTTCAATTCCCAGCAACCACATGGTGGCTCACAACCATCCATAATGTGATCTAATGCCCTCTTCTGACCTGCAGGTGTACATGCAGGCAGAATACTGTTCATAATAAATAAATAAATAAATCTTTTTAAAAGTGACAAGTTGTAAGATCAAGAACAGAGGTAGTAGATGAAGGCCCAATGGAGAGTGTTCGCTAAGCCATAGTACTCTAGAAAAAGAATGGGGAGGGGGTATCAACTCTGGTGATTACAGAGACTAGATGAGGTAGCTTTGAAGGATCAGGATGCCTAAGTCACAGCAAAGATCAGTGAAATCTGAGCCTTCCACAGTGGAACCCAGAAGTCAGAATGTAGGAAAGCACCACAGGTGATTCCTAGGAGCAGATAGGACCTAAGGACTCTTCTCTGTTCTGGCCACCCCACAACCCCAACCTCATAAATGGAGCTCTTATCCTGCCTGGTCAGTCCTTGGACAACCCAGATCCAGGTCCAGTGCTCTTAAGAGAGGCTTAAAAAAAAAGAACTTCAAGCCCCAGCCTAGCATTTGTTTCTGGGTTGCCATTACCTGGTACACACAGTCTTCGTGTTGAGTCAACACGTAAATGAATAGATAAATGAGTAAGCGAATGAAGAACACACTGTAACAAATGCATGTTGATAAGGAAGTAAAGTGGTTAAAGAACTTTCTAGAGGCCAATTGGAAAGCATTCATATCTATTGACCCAGAAAATCTGCTTGTTGGAATCATCCCAAGGAAGTGTAGTCCATAACTGGCTTTCTTCCTAAGTACCTGAAGTCCTAGTTAAAGAGAAAGCCACTGGCTCTGGAGGGAGGAAGTCAGCACTCCAGGGTGACAATGGTCTTACAAGCTCACTTCCATTTGAACACAAGAGAAAGGGACTACAGGCAAGGCCCACTGTTGCTTTTCTGCCTTTGAGGCATTACAGTTTGGGATTTGCGGACATTCAGATAAGGACAGTATAATGAAAATAGGAGAGGACTAGTAGGGAAGAAGAGATGTGGATGGAGCAGGAGAAGGATTGGAGAGGGCAATGTGCAGGTATAATTCAAATACATGGCACACATGTATAAAATGTCGAAGACTAAATAAGAAATATTGTTTTAAAAACCTCAGTGAGCCAGGTGCAGTGGAATACACTTTTAATTCTAGCACTCAGGGAAGCAGAGGCAGGCAGATTGCTGTGAATTTGAGGCCAGCCTGGTCTACAAAGAGAGTCCAGGAAGCCAGGACTGTTAGAGAGAGAAACCCTGTCTCATAGAAACAAACCAAACCAAACCCAATAAAAACAACAAAAAACACCTGGAGTTTGATGACCCAAGACACAAGATCCTTCTAGATAGAAGAAAGCTTACAGGAAGACCCTGCCAGTTAACCTTGTAGACATCACAAGAATCCAGAGAAGGCTTCATATTTGATTTTTAGCAGAACAGCTATCAGTTCCACACAATGAGCTAACTGCAAAAAGAAGGTGCTTCTGTGTGGTTAATGGCATGACTCAATTTTGCCAGCTAAGAAGAACAAAAGTGTCAGCTTTTTGAAGTCTTAGTCAGCACATTGAAGATGGGTGTTTTACTGGGAGGGCCTGACAAGCTTTGCTTTCTGAAATGGGATGGATTCACCTTTGAGTATACCTCGAAGGCACAATGTGTTAGTGTGAAGCTCTCAGGGCCAATCCTCTCTCCAGCATGCAGGTAGATGGAGGCTCTTCACTGTGTATGCAACAGCATTAAAATGATGAGACGTTAAATTTGAAGCTAAAATCAAGAAGAAGAAATTTGGAGGCTATGCCTTTTAAAAAGCTAGCTAGCTCATCTGAACCTATTAGATATTTGTGTACATTTTCTCAGTGCTTATGAGAAAATAGGATCATCTTTAAAGTTAAAAACACCTCCCCCCTCAGTCACAGACATAGGGGAGGGAAGAAGAGGGAAAGTGGGAGGGAGGAGGAATGGGAGGATACAAGGGATATAATATGAATAAATTAATAAAATATTTTTTTAAAAGTTAAAAACACCTCCTGGGTAGGGCTACTTATAAGAAGTTTAATCTAGAATAATATTATCCTTGTACTACAAAATCAAAGGGAATGATCAGTCAGGGAAAATATCTGGGTTCCAAAGTGCTATGGAAGACCACATAAAAAGCATGGCTAATATTTAAGCTTCTGCTAAACATGTTTTTCTCTCCAGTGACTTTCCACCAAGAATGAGTTTCTTATATGCTTTGTCAAATGTCCCTTTAAGGATTTATACCGAGGGATTTCCTGCCACTCTTGGACTTAAAAGTTCACACAAGGTTATGAGGCTAGGTGAACTTCGGAAATATAAAGTCACACAGAGGATAAGAATCAGACCATAGCTCTGAGGAGAGTGAGGTAACCGCTCTGTGTCTTACATAGCCCATTTATATGGAGTGTGGATAGTTAGTCTAAGTCATAGGCAGCACTTAGCACCAGGCAACCATTCTATAACATGGAGGTCGCGTGTGTGTGTGTGAGTTTGTTAGAAATGAGCCAGTGCTGACACGCTGGCAAACTACCAAACATCTAATAGTCACATCCTCGTGCATACCAAGGACAGCATCATCACTATCGTTGTGACCATTACGATGTCTTTTTTTTCCCCTAGAGAGAATAAACTGAATTCATTCCTTAAAAACTGACCAAATTAATATTTTTTTCTTTTTCTTTTTAAAATAATTTATTCAGATCACATCCCAATTGTTATCCCCTCACTTGTATCTTCCCATTCATCCCCTCCCCACCTCTTTCACCCTATTCCCTTCCCTAGACCTGTGACAGAAGGGGACCTCCTCTCCTGGTATTGACATATCAGTCCTATCGAATGTAAATGCCTGCAGCTTCATAGTAAAATTGTGTTCAAAAACCAAAAGGCAAAGCGAGAAACTGCTCTCCACTTCTACTTTGTAATTGTTCTTGCTAAGGTGAAGTTGACCTCAATGTGGACTGAGAGAATCTCTTCTCCCTCATCTTAGCTCAGCAGTGTTCAACATTCTTACCCACTTCCTTCTTTTTGTAAAATGTAAATCAAGGCTTGAAGAGATGGCTCAGCACTTAAGAACGCATTGCTCTCACAGAAGACTTGAGTTTGGTTCCCAGCAGCCATGTCAGACAGCTCACAATGCCTATAACTTTAACTGCAGCAGATCTGATACTACCTTCTGGTCTCCTTGGATACACACACACACACACACACACACACACACACACACACACACACACACACACACACACAAAATAAAAATAAATCTTTAAAATATCAAAAATATAAATCAGAGTTTTTAATAAACATAAAGCTCTCTAACAGCATCTTATTGTACTTTAGAAGAGATGCCTAGCCCTAAAGAGCCTTTTCTGATCTGAAGTCACTTTACCTCTTTCCAACTTCATTCCCAATGACTTTCCCCCTTGCTAAGAATATATCTTTCTTTATAAGACAGCAAGCTTTTCCTGTGTTGGGGCGTGTTCATTCATAGATTACTCAACTTGTAATGTCCTCACCATGTCTGGATCCCCCTCAGACTTTACATCTGAAATCCAAACAGCCCCTTGCTTCGAGAAGGTTCTATCCCATCCCATCCCAGTTATTTTGTCTCATATCAGTCTCTGCATGGATTTTTCTCCAGGGCCTATCACATTGATAAAGTATTGTTTTTCCTTTGATTTCTGTTTATAGCCCATCTTTCCTGCTTTATTTGGAATGAGAGCTCCATTGCCATGTTCATTACTGTGTCTCCAGTATCTAAAATAGCAGCTGGTGCATAGATGGTACTCAGTGAATACTTGTCTGGAGAAAAGAAAGATGTAGGAAGGGAAAGAGAGAGGCTATACTACTTCCAGTCAATATACTCAAAATATACATTGAATTTGTCACAGAAGTGGCATGAAATGGTAAACAATGGGTTCAATATATCTTAAATATAACTGAAGAGCTACAGAGTTGAGTCATTGTTGTGTGGAATGTTGAACCTGTGCAGTGTAAACTAGCAGTCACCTTTGGATTAGTAAGAAGCACTGCATGTGGCCCTGAAGCCATGTGGCATGTCCACTGGGATATGGAGCATTTGACGTTGGCACTATGTAGGAGAGCATAAGCCTACCATGGGCTCTGCTCCAACAGTAGCTTCTAGTTCTGAGAGGGAGATAGCAAAGCCTATGATTGCCTTTAAAAATGTAAAACGATGACCCAGAGTTCTACTTAACTTACTCTGAGACCATGGCCGAATTCAAAGCAACTACAAGATAACAGTGGAGCTGTGTTCAGCACCCAATAAACAATTGTTGAATGATTGTGTTTATCAGATCTTTTCCACCCAGATTCTTTATGTTTTATTTACAAAGCACTTAAACAAATGCTTATTACATGCCAAGAACTGTACTAAATGCTTATAAATAATTATCCCACACAAACCACCACCACACAAAGAGAATACTATTGTTACCACAACTTTACAGGCAAAGACACTGAGTCATAAAAATAAGAAGGAACTTGCTCTCTAGTGGCAGAATTGGGATTTGAACTTACTGCCACCTTAGCTCCAAAGTCTATTATCATAACCACTGGCTTGGGATACTTACAGCCACAAAACTGTGTACCAAGGATATATGAGGAAGAGAATAACATGGAAAAGTGTAAATGGAGAAACTAGATATCACATTGGGTAGTGGCATTTCATAAATGTTTACATATTATTTCCTAGTGGTATCGCTGCTGGCTGATAAAAAGGAGCTGAAGGCTTTGGGGGAATCCTACCAGTACAGATGGGAAACTTTTACTATAATTCTAAACCAGTGGTATGCAGTCTGATGCAACACTAACGCAACACCAAAGTGACATTTTTCATTATCATTGCTGGGTGTAGAAGAGTTCTACAGCATCTGGTAGGTAGGGGAGACCAGAGAAGTTCTTATGGATGGATCCCCCACAAACTTATGCCACCTACAGAAAAAAAATCATCCAATTTCAAATGTCAGTCATGTGAAGAGGAGTCAGCCTGGTCTTGATGCAGAGACCACCTTCCAGAAAAGGAATGCAAAGGGTGGTGAAGTCATCCACGAACCTCTGAGAAGTTCCAGGCTAGAACTTGCTGCTCATCTATAAATATCTCTAGAGAAGAAGCAGGGACTAGCTCCTGCTGCCTGTCTCCCTCTCTTCTAATTCCTGGAACCATAGCTATTCTTTCCTGCCCACAGGCTGACAACAACCCTCGCCAAAATGGTTGAAGCTGCCAATACCTATGTCTTTTGGCAGCTTCTTAATGCTGCCGGCTTGGAATTTAGGATTCCTGAAATCCCTTTGCCTAATTCCACTCTAGAGATGAAGATATATAATTCTTAAACAAATGGTCCCACCTTTGATTTATTTTATTATGCTTTTATTTCTCTAAGGCAGGCCAAAGCAGAGAAGAACTGTGCATACAGTACCTCCAAACAGATTTCCAAGGTCTTTGGAGAAAAGACCTGGGTGAGTGCAGCAAGAGCCAAAGCAGATCTCTAAGCTACACCCAACTGCAAGACCCAAGGTTTTTTGTTTTGTTTTGTTGTTGTTGTTGTTGTTGTTGTTGTTGTTTTGCTGGGGGTAGGGGAAAGGTTGGAGGAGGGGAAGAAGAAGAAATAAAGAAGACGAATTAAGTGGTACGATAAACCAAAGGCCTAGTCTTGATGGTTGGCTCCATTTCTGAGCCATGACTATGACCATCACTCTTCTTCTGTGTGAAATGGAGTTCCAGACACCTAAATAAAGATGCTGTGATGGTCAGTGGGTACTTTGTAGAAGTTCCTCACAAAGCATATGAATTATAGTAGAACCTTATAGAATTTTTGTTTGCTAATTCACTAACATTCAACTTTTTATTCATTTATCACTATTTATCCTTTCAAACATTTTGATAACAAAGGGATCCAAAAAGTTATTTATGTCTTTGGTTCCCCAACCAAGGAGAGTCTGCATGTCTTAAGCACTCAGTAGTATAATAACGAACACAAATGATATCAATAATCATTGTGTGTGACTTGATTTGGAGTTCTTTGAAGGAATTATTAAGTCGATTCCGATTTAAAATTGGTCTTGAGCTAATGAATATATGTATAATCTAGTCAATGGCATGTGTTAAGATGCTGTTTTATGCTCCTTTGTCTTGAAGACTAAATGGTCTAAAATGATATAGATAGGATATTTCCCAGAAAAATGGGCCAAGACAATAAGCAGTTCTCAAATTCAAAGTACCCTGGAATGTTCTCTGGGCACACAGATTCTCTATAAGACACTCAAAAGTCTGACCCAATAGATCTGATGCTGTTAATAATTTCAATCTGAAATGTCTTGCGCAGCACCTTGTCTTGAATGTTTCTTCACCAGCTGAAAACATTGCATTAGGAAGCTGTAGCTCCTTTAGGAGGTGGGGTAGGAAGAAACCTTAGCTAGCAGAAGTAGGATACTTAGCATAGGCATTTGAAAGTAATAGCCCTGCTCTTTGTTCCAATGATGTCTCTGCTTCAGGCTCTACTGTGATGCAAGGAGCCTCTGCCACATGCTCCCTGCAGTGAATTCCACCATGCCTCCTCCTCCATGGGGGACTGAAACCATGAACTCAAACAAATCTTTTCTCCTTTCAGTTGTTTCTGTAAGGCATGGTCAGAGTTAGTTGTTGTTTTTTGTTTTGTTTTGTTTTGTTTTTTGTTTTTTTTTTTATTGCTGTGACAAAGACAATTTTATCTCACCATATCACTTGTTCACGAGGTGGGAACCTGGAGGCAGGAACTGAAACAGAAGCTATAGAAGAGTGTTGCTCACTGCATTGCCCTCCATTACTTTCTCAGCCTGCTTTCTTTCTTTTTTTTTTTAATTTTTTATTAATTTATTCTTGTTACATCTCAATGATTGTCCCATCCCTTGTATCCTCCCATTCTTCCCTCCCCCCCATTTTTCCATTATTCCCCTCCCCTATGACTGTTCCTGAGGGGGATTACCTCCCCCTGTATATGCTCATAGGGTATCAAGTCTCTTCCTTGGTAACCGGCTGTCCTTCCTATGAGTGCCACCAGGTCTCCCCCTCGAGGGGACATGGTCAAATGTGAGGCACCAGAGTACGTGAGAAACTCATATCCCACTCTCCACTCAACTGTGGAGAATGTTCTGACCATTGGCTAGATCTGGGTAGGGGTTTAAAGTTTACCGCCTGTACAGTCCTTGGCTGGTGCCTTAGTTTGAGCGGGACCCCTGGGCCCAAATCTGCCTATCATAATGTTCTACTTTGCTATTCTCCCATGCTTCTCTCATCTAGAGTCCCAATAGGATGTCCTCCCCTCTGTCCCAGTTTCCTGGTAAGTGAAGGCTTTCGTGGGACATGCCCCTTGGGCTAGTATGCAGATATAAGTGAGTATATACCATTTGAGTCTTTCTGCTTCTGGGTTAACTCACTCATTATGATCATTTCTAGCTCAATCCATTTATCCACAAATTTCGGGAATTCCTTGTTTTTAATAGCTGAGTAGTATTCCATAGTGTATATGTACCACAGTTTCTTTATCCATTCTTCTACTGATGGACACTTAGGCTGTTTCCATGTTCTGGCTATTATGAATAAGGCTGCTACGAACATGGTTGAGCAAATTTTCTTGTTGTGTGCTGGAGCACCTTCTGGGTATATTCCAAGGAGTGGAATAGCTGGGTCTTGAGGAAGCCTTATTCCCATTTTTCTGAGATAGCACCAGATAGATTTCCAAATTGTCAGCCTGCTTTCTTATACCACCAGGACCACCTGCTCATAAGGGGTTCTTCCCACAGTGGTCTGAAGGCAAAAAATCGCCCACAGACTTGCCTATATACCAATCTTCTTCTGGAGGCCTTTTCTCAATCGAGGTTTTCTCTACCCAGATGAATCTAGCTTGTTTCAAGTTAAAACAAAACAAATCTAACCAGGACAAGCACTGTTGTCATAGCAAGACAAAAGTCGACCTATCCCATACAGATTGGTCTCAGGAATATGCAGGTCCAAAAACTCTCTAAAGGTAATTATATGGTAAGACTGATTTGAGAATCTCTATACAAGGTTTCCAAATTGTGTGGAGCAACTTATCGAGTGACAGCTACTAACCCATGATCCTTAACTTCCTTCCAAAATCTTTAACTAAGATTATTTGCAAGCATTGTTTGAAGCTCCATTTTCTGTTACATCTAAGAGAATATCTTTATATATGAAATTTGTTTTCTCTCCAGCAATATGCTCTACATCATTACTACCAATTAAGCAAGTTAATTTTAAAGTATTGAATCCATACTTATAAAATTCCCTTTTGCTCACTCAATCTGCTATCCAGGCAGTGCAACTGATGTCTGTACAGTTCCATTTCTGAATTCCACTCTTATAAATGTATTTCCAAAATTGTTTCAGAATTGTTTTTGTCTGAGAAAGCCAAGTCTGATGGTTTTAATAAGAGCATGGTTTAAACATAGCTATTCAGATCACTGATAGTTCATGGCTTCCCAGAACACAGACAACACCCAGTGCCCAAGGAGTCCCTTCTTCAAACAAACCCACCTTTTGGCTTCTAGAAGGGTCCCTGCCCTGCTTCATTCTTGCCTTTGCTTTCAGATAGAGTGAAATGGCTTCCTTCATGGGCTAAAATCTGAGCCCAGGCCAAGGGAAAAGAAAATCTTGGCTTGCATCATCATGTACATGGCCCCCAAGTCTCGCCACCCAGAGACATAGCAGAAGTTCCTTTCCCTGTTTTACAGCCTTTTCAACCCCATGCTGAACCCGCTGATCTACAGCCTGAGGAACGCTGAGGTCAAGGGTGCTGTGAAGAGAGCGTTGTGGAAACACAGATCAGGGTGAATACCCAGGGGAAGATGGTAAAGATATACCGTGTAATTTCTATGAGATTGTGGGACTGGAAGTAAAAATGCCTTACCATCTGATCAAAAAAGAAAAGAAAATCTTGGCTTGGTTGAAACTCACCAAGATCACAAAGTGTCTAGCAGCATTCCTTGCATCCAGTAGGTGCTCAGCCACTGAAGGAGTGAAATCAGTTATTCACAGAACTACTGGACCTCCCTTGAAGGAAGCCCAGGAAAGAATTCTCGAACAACAACTGCTACATTCCACCGCACTCACATGTGAGACTGTGCTCTATTGCATAATCAACAAAGTAAAAGGAACTTTATTTTTAGCTACTGGACTCCACAGGGGTGATCGGAGTCCTATTTAAACTTCTCTTTCATCCCTAACCTTCAGATGACACTCTTATGATTTGCTTTTGTAATTTCCATTGAGAGAGAGAGAGAGAGAGAGAGAGAGAGAGAGAGAGAGAGAGAGAGAGAGAGAGAGAGAGAGAGAGAGAAAGTCAGTCGGAGATGGCCTCAAGCAGATTTAAAACAATACAAAACATCAAGAGAAATAAACCAGATGGCAAAAAAATCATAAATCAGGCCAAGCCGTGCTGAACAAGCTACAAAGAAAAAGAGGCATCATGAAACTGTAAAGGGAAGAGGCACGGCGTTTCTCATGGATAAGCCTTCATTATTGCTTCTTTGCGGAGGAAAGCTGGGAGGTCATCCAGGGGAGGCTGGTGAGCTTCCTCCACCACCTGTCACAGACTAACTGCAAAGAGCTGCATGAGAGCTGCAATCGAGGAAGGATCGGTTCTCAGAGAAGTGTAGTGTGACACTTCATTCTCAGATGACACTCAGTCAAAGGAAAAAAAATGTTTGGGAGGATTTTTGTTTTCCTTGCACGGTGGTCAAGGTAGAGAAAGATGATAACCTTGGCCCAATATATCTGCACTGTTTCTAACAATGAAAACAACAGAAATTCCCTGGTGGAAAAAAACCCACCCATCACTATCCTTATATTTTCAACAAATCTCAATAGAAGGACACACTCTTTTAGGGAAACATTAGTAGTACCAGCTGGATTGAAGAAGCCAAAAAAGAGAGGCTGAGGTACAAGACTTGCTCTACTTGTTCGTGCCTCTGGTACTGAACTAAACATCTGGACCTGCCTGTCCAGATAAGGGCTTTATTTTCTGTTGTGTACTTATTGAGTGGAAAGTAAACTATTCAAAAGTTATTCTCTGTCTCTGTCTCATCTGTCTGTCTATCTATCTATCTATCTATCTATCTATCTATCTATCCATCTATCCCTCTATCTATATCCTTCCTTCTCTTTCTCCCTCTCCCCCCCTCCCCCCATCTCCCATCTCTCCCCCATCTCCTCAGCTCTCTCTCTCTCTCTCTCTCTCTCTCTCTCTCTCTCTCTCTCTCTCTCTCTCTCTCTCTCTGTGTGTGTGTGTGTTTAACTGCCAGCTTGCATTAGGCTGGCATTGTAGCCTGTATAACAACTGCCATATATTTCAAGTGCATTAAAAAGTTTTTTTTTAATCAACAATAACTAGACCTCTTAAGCATCTCCATTAACTTTAAGATATCTAGAAAGACATGTTCTGTTGTAGCACAACATGTAGAAAAGCTGGCACTAGATTTTTGGCCCTGGAGCCCTGTTTACAAACAGACTGAATTATTAGATGCAGTACATCATCCTTGCCCCTATCCACTTTATCTGTATGACCTGAAAAGATGTAGAAGTTTTGCCAGGGCATGCTTGTCAAGCAGAATTTATGGGCATAGACAATGCCGAAGACTCCTGTTCACTACACACCACTGCTTTGCACCACCCAACAGGGTCTCTCAAAGCAGAAAAAGAACCACTGATGCATGCCTGAGGCCTAAGCAGCACAAAGGGATTGCACCCTAAATCTGTGTGCTTCTTTATCTTCCTACCCTCCTCTTCCACAGTCACCATGAGAGCACTGAGATTGCCGTAGTTGCTTTTCTCTCAGCTGTAATAATCTGTGACTGTGCTTAGGAGATAAAGGCCTGGTTGTGCTGATTGCCTGTGTCCACAGCCTTTGGTATTGTTTTTCCAAGTAAAGCCATCCTTGCCTTATTATTCCTATTAAGCAAGCATTGCATTGTCTTACACTGACTTCTTTAAGTCCCACCTTTTTCTTCCCAGAGAAAATCTTCTAGAAGGGAGATGGGAATTATTGTGGCCTTGTCAAGTACCACTCTATCTTCTCAAACTTGCAGAGTGCATAGTCTGTAATGGAAGTGCAGTAGCATTTGCCCTCCTGAATGCACAAGTCAATGCATGAAAATGACTTCCTCTTCTAAAGTGATCAGCTATCTTTCTTTGCCTTGGAATGGGGGGCTTCCCTTGGAAGGCTCTGGGGCTTTTCAGTATTTGAACCAGGAAAATCCCAAACAAAGTGGCATAGTTGAATGATTCACCTTCTTACATAGCTGGCCTTCCCCTCCCAGGAGTTTCTTGATCTGACATATCTGCGTACTCTCAGCTTCTGTCCTTATCATATTCTGTGCCCAATTATGCCAAATGGCTAATGCCTATCTGAGTCATATCACCTTGCCAGTGGTTTGGTTTCATATGAGATTCAGGAAGAATTTATTTCTAGGATTCAGAAAATGGGAAGTGTCTGAATGGTCAGCAAAGATAACCAAAATAAAGTCTGTCCTTGCGTGTACCCAAAGGCAGGCACAGTGCCAGATACTTGAGCATTCCAGATGAGAAACTGCTCCTCTTTCTTTCTGGGTGCCTGCAGACTCTCTCCATGTCTCAGCTGCCATCTGTTCCTTAAGCTCATCTGCCTTTTCCCATGTCAGGGTTAGAGGAGATGAATCACTGAATTGTGCAATCCCCAACTCTCCTTTCAGATATGTGACAATGTACCCCGAGCTGGCTGGAAGTCTTGGAAAAAGAAAAACGAATTCAGTCTCACCACTCTAGGTCTAGAGCACATCTTTATGCCATGGTAAGCAGAGTTGCCTATTGAGCAAGTTGACTCACAGTCATATCATACTTGCTTATTTCTAAGAGTTTGTCTATATAGACTGCAGTGAAAATTTTGGTTTCTTTAAAAACCCAGTTATGTGGATATATTTTTGTTTTAATCCCAGGTATAGGATATGGAGCTACTTCCGAATGTCCACAGCTATTTCACAGAATGTGACTATGATTTGCCTGGTGCTTTCAGGCAGGTGCATGGTTTTGTTAGCTGCAGATAGTTTCTGCCAGTGTGTGACATTTGGAATTCTGGGAACTTTTCAGAGAGGATAAATGCCAGAGCCCCAAGAGGGGCTGGTGGCACTCCAAAGAGAGACTACTGTTCCTCCTGCTATTGTTGTGGCTATTGTTACTGTTTCTGCTGTTAGCTGGTTGCAGCTTGTTGTGGATGGTTGCAGTTTGTTAGTTAGTCATGCACAAAGAGACAACAAGAAGAAATTAAATATCCTGACGGTGAAAGGCAAACTTGCCCCAAGGAACCTGATGCCCCTGATCAGAAGGAAGTAGTCTAAAGTGTATGTTCCCTTTTCACTCCAACCTTCTTTCTCACCTACTTAGTGTTGGGAGGTTGGAAGGGATTAGGGTGGAGAAGGATGATAAATATAAGAACCCAGCCGGGCGTGGTGGCGCACGCCTTTAATCCCAGCACTCGGGAGGCAGAGGCAGGCGGATTGCTGTGAGTTCGAGGCCAGCCTGGTCTACAAAGTGAGTCCAGGATGACCAAGGCTACACAGAGAAACCCTGTCTCGAAAAAACCAAAAAAAAAAAAAAAAAGAACCCAATAAAATAGCCAAAAAGCCAGCCAGCAATAGATTGTCTAAGAAATGTGGAAAGGATGAAAATGGGTGGAAAGACCAGGGCGAGCAGAATGTGCTGTGTACATGTATGAAATTGTCAAAGAACAAATTAATAAAACATGAACCATGGAGGTATAAGCCAACCCAGAAATAGTCCAGTTGCCCCTTGGTAACTGCTATGTCATACAATGAGAAGCAATGACTGAAAATGAATTACTGATACACTCAATAGTGTGGATAAGCCTACAAAACATTACTCTGAGCAAAAAACAAAACAAAACAAATAGAGAAGCAAATACTGTTCAATGCAATTTACATGAAGTCCAAACTCAGGCAAAATCCATCTTTTCTATTAGAAGTCAATATACTGGCTACCTTGAAGATAGGACAATGGAAAGGTATTGATTAGGAAGTGAACTTTTGCATTTTGGCAGACAGGAATGCTGTATATTTTGATTTGGAGGATATTTTTACAAATGTATATATTAGCAAAAAATAAAAAAAATAAACTTGCACACTTAAGATTGGCTCACTTTACTGACTTTATACTTTAAAAGTCAGACAAAAATAAAGAAGTCATACAGGAGACACCTGCTGTAGCCCAGATCCAGGAAGTTATGTCACTTAATCTCCAGGAAAGCACTCTTGCCCCCTCTGGAAATGCATTATTCTATCTACCTGCCTTGGATGTCAAATTGAATTAGATGAAACTGAGTGGGATAGTTGTTTAATCTCATTTGTTAAATGCACGCTCGACAAAGGCAATGCTGTCAATCCCAATGAAATTAGAGTTTGTCAACTGAGGGAAATTGAGTGTGTGTGTGTGTGTGTGTGTGTGTGTATGTGTGTGTGTGTGTGTGTGTGTGTGTGTGTGTGTGTGTGTGTGTGTTTATAAAAGTCAGATTTCAAATCTCTCTCTAGCAGCTGTATCTCTCAGCATATTAGTCAAGGGCAGGCACTGGGCCAGATATTTATTTATTTGCTGGATTCAGCTTTTGTATACATGGTCATTTCAAGGTCATGTATATGTTAATTTACTAACTGGTTGTTATTTTAAAAGATTTGTATTACATCATTTTATGTTGATTTATTCTTTCTCTTCCTTTTGTATCCTAGTACACCCAGCGGCAGAGTATGTCTGAGTGAATAGGGAATTACTGTTGGCAGGTTTCAAGTTAAACATGAACACACATAGGCGATAGGCTTGGGTCACATATGATTATGATCACCATTTGTGGAGCTAAAAGAAAGAAGTGGTTTAAGCAAAATTGTGGTTTTACAAAGAAGAGAAGACAGCAAGTAAGAGAACTACCCACAGCTGCTCTATATAAATAATTACTGGCAAGAACTATGCCCATATGATGAATTTGACAATGTGTAGGTCTTTATCACTTGACTCAATTTCCTTTTTGTCCTGGGGAAACCTAAAGGCTCAGTTATTTCATTATAAATGAGTGTGGCTTCACTTTCTATGCATGGTGTGAAGACAACAGTAAGGGTAGAGGATAAGACACAAAGAAGAGCAAGGGAAGAGGTTCAGGAGTAGAGCAAGCAAGAGATGCCCCACACCATGCAACGTGGAAGATTCAGTGTGGTGGCCTGGAGCTGGGGAGGATGTGAAAGGAGATCATCCAATGTGCCCTGCCAGTTCATTGGGCAGTAGGCCAGGGGTGGGGTGCTGGGGGGTGAGGGGGAGGGGGGAGTTGTGATGGAAGAGAGCAGCAATGAGAGTGGTGAAAGGAAGAAAGGTGTACAGCCACAGGAAGAGGGAGCTAGGGAGATAAAGCCTGATAAAAGCACTTACTTGCTTTCAGATGAACATCTTAATGCCTCATTCATTTTTCCCTCAGCACCTGTAATCTATGAGTCCTCCCCCCACACATGTTAAAGTTGGAGAAAAGGATGACTCAAGCACAAAATCATCAGTGAGTGATCACCATTGTTCTTCTGCTCAACTGTCACATTCAGGCATCCCTGTACTGCCACTCAGAATCTATTAGCAGGATAGCAGAGTCAGGAACTCCTGTGACCTACTTTTACCAGACAGTGGATGCTTCTAATTCTGTAATCAGTGAAACAGCAAAAAATGATTAAAATATGTGTGTGTGGTGGTAGTGTGCTAGATCAGATCAGGCAAGTACAGTCACTGGGAAAGGGTAATGGAATATAACTTAAACAGCGTGTATGCTTCC
This sequence comes from Acomys russatus, assembly GCF_903995435.1. Classification (NCBI taxonomy): domain Eukaryota; kingdom Metazoa; phylum Chordata; class Mammalia; order Rodentia; family Muridae; genus Acomys; species Acomys russatus. The sequence continues at coordinate 33,028,215 of NC_067169.1, forward strand.
AAATTTGCTCCAGGTGATAAGGAACACCAGGCAAATGAGAGCTCTTGGACATTCTACAGTTTGAGGTTATCTTTGTCCTCAGATCCATCCTCCATTGCCCTCCTGTTCCAGCTGTGCCCTGAGTATGCATAAAACAAACTTCATGTCTGCAGTTTGACATCTTGCAATCTCCAAATGCTGCAGGCCTCCACTGCCCCAGTCCCACACTGAGATAGGTCCATGTGTTTTACCTTGCAGAATCATGAACTCAGACTCCAACCATTGAAACACGTGGTTAATTATATCCCTCTTCCCTGAGCCCCACTGTCCTCCTCTGGTCCCTTACTTAAATTATGTGGAAAAAAATCCACCACCAAGGAAAGATTTAAAAGGAACCAGACAAACTGCTTTGTGTGTTATGATTATTCTCCTCAAATGTTCATATCTACATTATAGCTGCATTTTGGAAAAATGAAATAGAAAAAAGTCATTCTAGAGTCCCCTGTGCTGTGGTTGGGTATGGTGGTACATACTTGTAATCCTGGCCATTGGGGAGTAGAGATAGGAAACATTAGAGGTTTGAGGGCAGCCTTGGCTACATAGCACAAAGTGAGTTACAGGCGATGCAGGCCTATATTATAACCTGTCTCAAAAAATGAACTAGATGCCGGGTGTGGTGGCGCATGCCTTTAATCCCAGCACTCGGGAGGCAGAGGCAGGCGGATTGCTGTGAGTTCGAGGCCAGCCTGGTCTACAAAGTGAGTCCAGGATGGCCAAGGCTACACAGAGAAACCCTGTCTCGAAAAACAAAAATAAAAACAAAACAAAACAAAAAACAAACTAGAGAAAGACAGAAGTCAGGGAAGCAGGAAAGTAGAGAGAAAAGGAGGAAGGGAAGACGGGGGATGAAGAGAGGGAGGGAGGGATAGGGTGAGAGAAGGAAAGAAGATTTCTGCCTTCAATAAATCAGATTGTGTTTGCTTCATTTTCTAAGGAAATGATTATCATGGCAGAGATACAATTCTTGTTCTTGATTTAATAAGGTATTTTTGCTAGGTTTAGAATCTTGAGTAACAGGACCCATGCCCAACCTCCACTCCTCCTATTCCTTTCTAATCCCCCATTTCTTAAGTGATTCCATTTCCCCACACTTTTCTGTGGTCATGCATCCATTGTGCACAGTATTGGCAGTGACAGTGACAAGGAGCAGTGGGACCAAACCTGTCTGCCTTCATTGCAGCTTGTAAATTAAATAGTATTTATTATTGGCCTCTCCAGGCCAGTCACCAATCACGAACTTCACCACGTCAAAGGATACCTGGCAATGACTTAACCCTAGAGCAGGTGCCATGCTAGAGAACATTTTTCCTCAGAAACAGAGTATAGTTGTACTTGGAAGAAATCCCCCAAATCAAATGCTGACACTAAGATCCAAGTGTATCTAGTGTACATGAGACTATCAAGAAGTGCCTGTGGAAGAGTGGGGACCCAAGCCAGGAAAGGAAGGTAGCCAATGAAGGTGTCAATGAGTAGCTAAGTGCTATAGGCAATAAGGCTCCAGGCCACTGGAATTTAACCTCAGGCTTCTCTGATCTGAGGAGTAAGAAACCAGGGCATTTGTCTTACAATATCATTGCAATGTCGGATGAGGGCTGCTCCTGGGGTCATAAGCTTCCAGTGATCTTGCTTGTCCTACGCATGGACCTCAGGGCCAGTCCTGAAGTGTAATGGTAGAGCTGCAAGAGTAACCATCATCCAATAAGCACATATTGGCATCAGCACCCAAATCACAACCCATGGACTTTGAAGCAACCACTGGCTCTTTCAAAGACCCCAGTGTTCATCCAAGGAGTAATTAATCACTGTATGTACTGGTTCCATAACTACGGAAATCCCCAGAGATGGTGTCTACTTTGCAGAGGAGCTCTGTTTCCTAAAGAGGCTTTAATCTTTCCCTCTGCAATGTCCTTGTCTCCCAAGGGAGAGACATAGTCAGTTTCAAGACAATCAACTGCTTCATTCTTTCTGTGAAGCCTACTGAGGTATTCAGGGGTTTTGTTGTTGTTGCTCTTTGATTTTTGGCAAGGTTTTTTTTTTCAAGCTCTACATTTGTCAAATGCTATCACAGGGAACATTAAGAAAGCTCTACATATGGCTACCAAAAGACATGTTCAAGAATATTCATAGCAGCTTTATTTCCAATTGCCCCAAACTGGAGACCACCCAGATGTCCATCAGCAGGAGAATGGATAATCAAACTGTGAAGCATCCACATAATACACTATGCAGTAATAAAAAAGAAGAAACTCTGAACACAAGCAACACTCGGCCTCGCATGCATTATCTAAGTGAAAACAGCCAGCTACAAAAGGCTGCACACTTCATGATCCCACTTATGCAAAAATATAGAAGAGACAAAACTAACGCAGGGAGACAGAAATCAGAATAATGTCTGCTTTCACAAGATCTTGACTAGAGTAGGGTTCAGGGAAGCTTTGGGGAGTTCTGGAACTAGACTCTTTTGATTTGGGGATGGTTAGATGGGTGGAAAATGCAGGCACTCAGAAGCCCTCAGTTCTTAACAGTTGTGTACTCAAGTGGTAGAATACTTGCCTAGCATATGCAAAGGCCTAGGTTAGATTACTATCAAACCCCACCATATTTTATTTGTTAAGTACATCTCAACAAGAAAATAAAATGGAATAATAAGTTGAAAGAATGATTGGGTAAAATCAGGCCACTCTGGAGGATGCTCTGATTCCCTCTCTCTAACTGTGACCAAAGGGAAATTAAGCCCTTCACTGTATCTTGGCCTTCTGAGGAAGAACCTGGCTAAAAGGATTCTCTTGGGTGAAGCTAGCATCTTTTTGTTAGCACAGACAACAGTAAAGGCAGAATAAAAATCTTCAAAATGAACACATATTTGGCAAGTACCACAAGTGGTGTAGGAGATTGAATGTACTCCCCTTTAAAAAGATATATAGGGTGAAAGTGGGAGGGAGGGAGGAATGGGAGGCTACAAGTGATGGGATAACAATTGAGTTATAATCTGAATAAATTAGTAAAATTAAAATTTAAAAAGATATACATATTCATACCTCATTCCATCCACAGGCATTCTACCCCACATTCTACACTAGCCTACAATGTCACATAGACTCACTCTCCATTCTTCTACTGCAGCATACCTTAAGTGGACACAAACAGCATGTACTCATTACATATACAGAATAAAGAACATTTGGATATACAGCCCTTGTGCATGGTTCTCTCTCTCTCTCTTTCTCTGATACACAACACACAGACACACACACACACACTTACTTACACACAACAGGGGCAAGGCCTGCTCCTCCTCCCAGAGTCCACTCTGAGCTGTCACAGCATTGTCTGAATAATCATCTCCTTCCTCTCTCTGCAACAATGACCACTGTCATCATCACTATCATCACCATCACCATAGTTCCTGGAATAACCCTCATGGACCAGGATACCTCAGAGCACACCCAGCCGGGCACATAAAACCATCTGCCTGGAGCTACCTACCAACCATGAAATCTGTCCAGACACATCAGGTTTATGCCTTCTTCTGAGAAGTGAGTGTGCCGCAACTCTCAGCTTCAGCTTCAACAGCAATCTTGTAGCAACAGCTAACCTAGACACTCTCCTCCCTCCCTCTCCATCCTGTAGGCTATTGCCAGTAAGAAGACTTGCTTCACATCCATGTGCCTAGATCAGCCCTGACCTTCCAGACAATGATGGCTGGATTGCCAGAAGTATGCAAAGAAGACAACAAATATATGAAAGGTGCATTTTCTCCCTTTGGGATATCTGTGTCTCCTCATTGTTATTCTATAGCATGGGCTTTGAGCATGGCTGCAGCCCTCATATATTTTGGACACCCTTTCTCCAAGTGTCCTAAGTTACTATATCTTGGAGAACTAAATCCACTGATTCCATTTCCACAACTGTTGCCTATCTGGTTCTTCTGAATAAATAAAGGGTAATAAAATAGAATTCTCAGAGTAACCACAATGTCCTAGTTAGTTTTATCATCAACTTCACACACCAGGGAACAGGGAACCTCAGCTGAAGAATTGTCTTGATCAGATTGGCCCAGAAGCCATGTCCATAGGACCTTTTCTTAATTGGTAATTGGTGTAGGTGGGTGGAGCCTACTGTGGGTAGCTCCTTTGGGGCTATATAAGAAAAGTAGCTGAGCAAACTCTGGGGATCAAGCCAGTAAGCCACATTCTTCCACGATTACTGCTTTTAAGCTCCTGTCTTGAGTTCTTGCTGTGGCTGGCCTCTGTGATGGATGGTAACCTGTAAGCCAAATAAAACCTTTTCTCCTCCAAGTTGCTTTTGATGAGAATGTTTTGTCACAGCAACAGAAACCAAACTAGAATACACAATTTCTCTTTGGAGAATCTACCCCCACGTATTTGTACAAACGTTTGTCACAGCGTTTTTACATTAAGAGGATTAGAAACAACCTCAATGTCAATCAAGACATACTGGATATCACCGGTTACTACACAGAATATTGACCAAATATGACACAGGTTGGTTAGTCTTAACAGAGGAAAATGTCCAAGGAGATTATGAAAGCCCCAAAATGTTACTTTCTCCAATCAGAAATATACAATAAATGCCAGGCTTGCTGGTATTGTAGTTCTAGTACTCATTTGCTAAAGCAGCTTGATCACTGAGTTCCAGGCTAGCCTGGAAAACTCCGCAAGACTCTTTTTCAAAAGGATGAAAGAAAAGAGCTTGGCACAGCATCAGACACCTACAGTCCCATCCCTTGGCAAGTGGAAGCAGGAGGATCAGGAGTACAAAGTCAGATTTGGTTACGCAGTGAGTTCAAGGATAGCCTGGGCTAAATGAGATTTCCATCTCAAGGAAAGGAAAAAGGAAAGGAGTGAGTGAGGAAATAAGAGAGAAAGGGAGGGAGGGAGAGAGGAAGAAAGGCAGGCAGGCAAGCATTTATTCTAAGAGTTCCCCACACAGTCCCCACCCATTTTTAAATGTCTATGTTTATTGGTTCTCAGAGGCAACTGTACTCTGAAGTCAGGCAGAAGATTCAAAAGTGGGTACCACTATTTACTAGCTGTGGCTCATGGTAATGTGACAAGTATTCCCCTTTCTTCCATTGTTAATATGCCTCATCAAAGAGCCACTTCAGTTCCCCTTCTTTGTGCTAACTGTGGTGGGCAATATTTAGCCACTTGGAGTTGTATCTACAGCTATAAAATGGGGGAGGGTAGCTTTGCATAATTTGTGAAAGGATTATTACTGTTATAATAATTCTTGATATATGCATGCATACAATTCCTAGTAAAGGCCTTTGCCCTTAAAAACAGGCTGCCACTTTAAGACAAAACCCAATAAGGCCTTAGTAAAGACAGGGAAAGCTATCTCACAAATAGATCCAAACTTGTAATGGCTCAATTATGGAAATTTATTTCATGCTTTGTGACAGTCCAGGATGAGCACTCCACATCAGGCAGTTATGTCATAAAATGACACTCCCTAGTCAGAGAAGGCACAAGTATTTTTGAAAGTAGTTTCCAAGATGTTCATGAGACTTTCCCCCATCTCTGACAGCCATCAGATAAGGAAAGAGCTTAGAAGAAAACCTAGAAAATGCTTATGGTTGAACCAGAGGTGCACATATGATCCCCATTTCCATTCTTTTGTTCAGAACTCAGGCACACATTATACATGCAACTACGTGGGAGGATGGGAAATATAGTCTAACTGAGTGTTAAGGGAGATGGGCAAAATATGCTTTGCCACCTAACCAGCAATCACTGCCACAGTGAATTAGGGAAGAAACCTACCTCAATAGCTGTGTGTTTATTTGTGGCCAGTCTCAGAAAGGTTGATAATATAAGAAAGCCTTTGCTCTGAGAAGCTTGCCTCTTTTCTTTACTGATATATTATTATTATTATTATTATTATTATTATTATTATTATTATTATTATTATTATTATTATTATTATTATTAACTCTAAGAAAGCATCTCTTAAAGACTCTCTTTATTATGAAGGTTGTCCTGCCACTATCTGAGATGAATGCAAAGATAATGTGAGCCCCCGACTCTGACTTTTGTAAGATTTGTGAAGCTGTCAAAAATAAATGCCAGCTCATCAGATTTTGTATGAGAGATGCCAGCATGCATATAACTCAAGCTAAAAGTGCAGACAAAAAACAACTGCACACATGTTGCCACTCCTCCATCAAAAGAACTTCATATGCTACCCAGTGGATCCATGGACTTAATCATCAAAACTAAGAGGAAGTGTCATTTTTTTCTCCTTAAGCCAGCACTTGGCAGAAACACTATTTCTGTGTCTGTGTGTCAGAGGCTTACATTATAGATTCATGTGCTTAGGATATAATTCCAAGCTTTGATTGTTTTTAATTTTTTCTCTTTATTTAGAAAATCCCAGAAAGGCCATATGAGTAGTTGATATCAGGGAAAGATGTGTACAATATGGTACATGCTTTCATTCCTTTACCTACTGAATCAGTATATATGGAATAATCCTGTAGAAACAGGCACCATGGGTCCCAGACTGAGGACAGCATGATGGAAGGCACATGTACTAACTGGTGAGAGATTTACCTATAGGAGCTCACAGGGGCAATGTAGCTGATAGCTTGCTGTGGAGGAAGCATGCGTAATCACAACAGAAAGTCATTAAACAGATTATTGGAAAGACTCCTCAGTTCTTTGCTATTTCTCTGATTTATTTGTCAAGAAGAACCAAAGTTGATCACCAGAAATCACCAGATTAAATGAGTGGGCATGTTGAAAAAAGGGTAATGTTCCAGGATCTCCAGCACTCTTTATGCTGTCATTAGAAAGAAAGTAGGCAAAATACTAGTAGCTTTAGATGTTGGATCCTTCCTGTAAACCAGGCATTGCACATACTTGTCAGTCATCCTGCCAGACAGAAATCACCACTGCCTGTTGGATAGAGGCGTATTGAGGCCCAGAGGAAGACACTTGTTCCCTTATGTACTGATCTGAGAGTTGGATCAGTCAAGCTCCAAAAATTGGGCTTTGCCTCCTTTTACTACTTTCTGACATAGAAAATAAGAGGGAGCAGAGCCAGTCTGTCAAGAGATAGTTTCAGCTCAATTTGACTCCTATGGAGAGGTAGCAAGGATGGTGAGAAGAAGTTAGCCTAGGGAGACAATGTGCACACTCTGAGAGTACGGTGAGGGTGAACTGTCATTTTCCATCATTAATTCAACAGTATTTACTAAGAAGCTGCTAGGTGCCAGGCGCTGTTCAAGGTGCTGAGGGATTGGACAGTCACCAATATTGAGGTATTGGTGACAGAAAAGGGAGAATTCATTTGCTAAATCTTTTGGTCATACAGGAGAGGCAATAGGCCAGGTACAGATCCATTCTTCATGCTGATGAATAGGAAAATGTGTGTGTGAGTGTGTATGTGTGTGTGTGTGTGTGTGTGTGTGTGTGTGTGTGCAGAATTTTCAAGTACATCCATTTAATTACAAGGAGACTTTGAAATGTAGGATATATTTTCAAGCTCTGGGAGAAGGTAAAGGATATATGTGCAGAGGAAAAAGACTGCAAGGACATAAAACAAAAATGATTGCGACACTCTTTTGGTGGCAGGACTATGACTGATACTCTCCTCCTATTATTTTTCTATATTTAATTTTAAAAAGTATATCTTGACCTAATAATCATAAAATTACTGAGAAGTTAAAGAGACTAGCAACTGCAAAGAAACAGAGGAGAGAGACTTCTTTGCATTCATCCTTTCATTTCCTGGTACTTAGGCAACCATTGGCAAGTCAGGCACACAGGATGATGTGTTGCTGTGTAGTCACATTGAATGATATCTTATTTGAACACGCTGCCTGATCATTTCAGAGTTCCCACTCACAGGGGTAGCTGCAGGAGGAGATATGGGAGACTGAATCCCAAGCCTGGCTTTTCATTAGGGCATTCTGCCAGTTTTCAATTAAGACAGGGTCACCTCTTTGTTTTTGAAGTGCTGATGTGTAAAACCTCGTTTTTCTTCCTTAGAACACCTACTTGTGCATTTTATTCTAATTTATTTCTACAGGCTCCGTAAGCAGCAAAGAAACTAAATTGGTGAGCTGTGTTGCCACAGCGTTCTCGGTGCTGAAATGGAGCTGCGTCTCTGGGAGGACAATGCTGTGGAAAGGCTCCGAAACCCAGTTGAACACACTGAGGGTTTGGATGGAAGGGCAGACATTACTCATGGTGGCTTGACAGAGTGAGAAAGGAGACAGAAAAGCCATGCAGCCCTTCAGCAATGAACAAGCCTGGATGCATCAGTCAGGTTTAATCTCAAAGGCGAGGGACGAACTGTCTAGTGTCTCCATATACTGCATTCCTTGGATTTGCTTTTTATTAAAGTGTTTTCCATGCTGTTGAATAAAAAGTGAGTCCCACCCCAGTTTCTTAAGTATTATACCTAAAAATGAAAATATTCTTACTCAAACCAACAGAGTCTGTGAGGGACCTAGGTTCTTAACATAAGATTCTGTTTCCTGCTTGGAATATTGTTTTAGGACAAATAGCAGCTATAATAGAAAGACCACAGGAAACATCTGTATATACAAACAGGCCAGCTCACTAGGAATAAAAATGCATTATGCATCACAAAAGTCTAAATATTTTTATTAACAGTGTGCTAACCAAGAACTAAAAAAAATAAGGTTGCCTAATAGCCTGTGCCCCTCTCCACCATCAAATGCTTGCCTCAATATTTCTTTTTATTCTTAGGAGAGAAGTAACTCTGAAATCTTATCTTAGATTTTAGCAATGAGTTTTCTATTAAAAGTTATTTCTTTTCCATCTCAGACTGAGCAAAGCTCTGGGCCAAGGGGGGTTAGGGAATTTGTTTCATAAAACTGACAGCTTGGCGAGCATTCAATCACTCGGCACTCCACAGCCCAGGAGAACAAATAAGTCCTTTTCTGATGCTGCTCCAGACACATTACGATGTATGTTCCATTGCTTTATTCTTGCCTCCGTGCCGTTTGCCTCCTGCAGCAAAAAGAAAAAGGAGCAGAAAGCACACAGAGAAATATGACGAGACCTGTGAGGATGGGAAATTAATCAATCATAATCTCATTTGGAAGTTGGAGAAAAATGTCCACATCAGACATGTAATTTTAGTGACTGGGCCTGGCCTTGCTTTTGAAAGGGCCAATACATTTGGGTTTCTATCGGCCATTTTGTTGTCCCGTGCTCAGTGCTTCTGGCCATGTAGCTTTGAAAGATCTGACAGTAGCTTTGATAAGGCAGATAAGGAAAGCTTGGTGGCTGCCTTTGATAGAGGTGTGGCCAAGAGCAGGTGACTATCTTATACCCTGGCTATAATCCCAGGCATTAGAGGCCGTTCACCCACAAATCCTAGACCAGTAAGAGCCCAGTTTGGAAACTTGTAGCTTAATAGCCTTGATTCAGAAAACAAAGCATTTCAAAAATGTCTTTCCTCTTCTCCTCTTTAAAGAAATTGTAAAGCCTTTGCTTTCGGTTAGTACTCATGTCCCAAATTACAATTACAAGTTGAGTGTGGTGGCTCATGCCTGTAAATCCAGCACCAAAGATACCAAGGCAAGGGAATTGCCACAAGTCTGAGACCGGTCTGAGCTTCGTAGTGAGTTCCAGGCAAGCCAGGCCTGTGATGTGAGGCCTGGCCATGAAACACAACACTTCATAACAAACAATAAAAAAATTCTGGAGGCTGGTGCAGCCCTTGTCTCCGCTGGGGTGATGGTGACACTGGTATGTTCTTTGTGGAACTTCTTCAAGGTGTAGACTTAGTAATATATATATAATATATATATATATATATATATATATATATATATATATTATATATATATATTTTTTTTTTTTTTAAATCTCTCAGGATTTTAGACAAAAACCTGAAAATAAACATGCAGGATGGATGGTTTTGAGGGTTTTCCACATCTATATAGCCAATGTATCCCAAATGAAGCATTATCCAGGGAGGAGGGAGCTCTGTTGCCCCACTACTTCAAACCTTTGACCTCTTTAAATTATATGTGAACTAGAAAACCTTTGTAAAATGCTGATGCTATGATTTAAGGTTTCACTCACTGTGTCCTTTATGCCTGGGGAAGAATACACTGTAGGCAATTTTGCCCTGACTAATGTCCATTCCTCACAGGGTGATATAGAAGGAAGAACACAGATAAATGAAAAAGCTCATTGTCACCCACAGGCTCATGTTAAGCCATTATAGTGCCCTAAAGGATTGTGTCTTGCTGAAGACCCGAGTCCCACTGCGGCTTTTGTCACCACTTTGCTATCTGAGGCATGTGAGCAGGAGAATCTTATTCCTTTTCCTATTTTCTACTTTTTCATATTCCTTGGAACGGAGTTGCTCTAGGGTGTCTGCCCCATTTATTCCTACTGTGGAGGGTTCAGGAGAAGGAACTGGTATTCTAAGATGAGTGTGTTGCCTCCCTCTGATGTATATTTTAATTTTTCTTTTTCTGATGTTTAACTGATACACACACACACACACACACACAATATTCTCATACAATGGAATATATGATACTCCTTTCTTCCAGTATTTTCCTGGTATTCTAAATGTAGTCGAAGGCTTATACCAGGCCTCCAAGGGGAAAAATCTATTTCATTAGCTTCCTATTTCAAGTGTTCCCTCACCCTACCATTTACAACATGTTTTCTGTTTGTTTACTGAGGTTCATTTTGCAGGAGAAATACTTGTGATGGGGTGGAGAATGAAGGATTTTGAAGACTTCAAAATTGTAATTTGGTTTCAGGAGAGTTGTGAATAGTGGAGAGCTATAGCCACTTTAGAAATAAAGGTCTGAATGGTTGAATGCTGATGATGATCCAGCTTTTTGGTGCGCCTATAAAGATAAGTCTTTTCTAAGAACAAATTCAAAGATGTAGAAACATACTATCTAATGAAACTTGTTTTTCTCAATCAGGGCCCAGCTTAAAATAGTCCTATGTCCATTAAAAATCTGCAAGCCCTAGATTCTGGTAGGCTCCAAAGGATTTGTTCACTCAACCTGAAATCCACCTGAAATGTCCAAACAAGGCCTCAGAAGGGCAGGCTAATGACAAGGACTCTGGGTTCTGGAGAAGAATGGACTTTTCAGGCTCCTATTGCAAAAGAAGCATTTCACTTGGAACCAAGAAGATAGATAAAAGGATTTGAGATATGTTCCTGCATTTCCTACTCCCTAACTCCCTTTCTGCTTTGTGGTGACATCCCTATGCCAAATCCCCAGACAGAACTGTCTCAATTCCTTGGACCCCACTCAGTTCAGTTGTTCAGGTTGCAGTGCTTCCCTTGGGAAAAGTGAGGGATGAGCCACTCTTCCTGGTCTGCTTGGGACTGTCTGGAATTGGAAACTGAAAGTCTCGTGTCCTAGGAATCTTTCTCAATCAGAGGGAAAAAATATAGGACAGATGGCCAGTCATGCTAGTGGTAGGCCATCAGCCAACTCCCTCTTATTAGCTGGGCCTGTTCAAAGCCTGAACCAATAAGATCATTTACATGTCTGCACTTTTAAAGAGGCTGAAAAATATATGTATTTGTAAAGTCTATTTAAGGTTGCCAAAGACAGGTGCTCTTGGTTATGCCCATGTCTGTCCAATTTGGTTATGACCCAGAGTATTTTTAAAGGACTCTTCTGACCCATTCATTTATTTTTATCCTATCTTATTCAAAACTAGGGGCTCAAAGGATGATATAGGTCACTCCAAGACTTTATGACCAACCTAAGACTAGGCTTCCATTACTCTTCACTGTAAAGGGAAGGTGGTGTTGCACAAGCACACACTATCTCCCTTCTGAGTTCCTTAGACCACCAAAGGGTCTACAAGATAGAAGTCAGAATGTTGTAACTTGTTCTAGAACCCCAACTATTCCCAAAGCCCAGAGATAGCCTATTAAATATTTTTCTGGATTCAACCCTCACCCCACCACCTTGAGTGATTTTGTTTCTATTATTTTTTGTCTCCCTTCTTGGATCACAGAAATGGGGCCTATTCGTTACACACACACACACACACACACACACACACACACACACACACACACACACACACACACACACCCCTTTGCCCTGGTTCATTCCCTACCACAGTAAAGATCAAATACACAAGTTCATGCCATTGGCCTCCTTGAAACTGCTCAGGATGAAGTCTAAGCTTTTGATCAACACTAACAAGAACCATTATGATCTGCGCCTGGCCATCTTTTCTTTGCATAGTTCTGAAGCTACCCTTTGGCCACCATGGTTTCCTTATCCACAAAAGAAAATGTTCCTAACAAATAAGATATCATCTAAGTAGAAGGGCATATATTAGATTTTGGTCAGGTGCTTTCAATGCACCTTGGATTTAGAGAATGTAAACTCCTTCACCTCTAGTTTCAGAAGTGTTGGAAAGAGATAAAGGAGAGGGTAGAGCATTGCTGCTGGTCATCCATAGAAAGAAAGAGGTAAGAGTGCACTTGAAGCAAGCACAGAAAAGCCCTGTATTGATGAAAGGTGAAGAACTTTATGCTTCAAATCCCATGAGGGAGCTGAAAGCAGATGGTGTTCACTAATCAAGGCCTTGGTGAATGACAGTGACAAAGATTAGAGAGGTCCTGGCTGTGGGATTCATAGGTGTGTTCTCATTGGCTGAGCCTGTTTATGGGTAGGAAGCTCAGAATTAAATGGTAGGAAGATGGAATTACTCAAAAGCACATGAACTTCACATTTAACCATTAATGGGGACAGGCACCCTATGAGAGTGGAAAGGAGGCCTTGAGAACTTACATACTATCTGCATCTAGCTGCTAGGGGTCCACTGTCAGGAGCCAGGAAAAGCTGGGTTGTCAGAGATTGTGATTCAAATGGGCTTTGGGAAGTGCCGCTTGGCTCAAGAGAATGAATGCTGGTATGAGACCAAGCCACAGGAATGACACATGAGTTCTGCTCTCAAAACACAAAAACCAGAATCAAAAAAGAAAGGAAAAAACAGGGCAAGACACAGAGAGGAAAGAAAGAAACCGAGTATAGATTCTTTTGGGGGGGAAGCAGATTTGTTCATACTTAGGAAAATGATGGTTCCACATTACTACATTAGTCCTAAGAAAGCTGCATTAGCCCTTAGTTTTATAAGAAACTGTAACTATTTCTTTCCACCTGTTGTTTCTAAACAAGAGAAGCCTTACCAGTTCAAACCAGTATGATTCAAAATATGGTTGATAAAAAGTCAACACAGGCCAGCCACATCTGCCTTTTCAGCCCTGGGGCTTGTAGCTTTTGACCTCCAAAATGGAGGCTTGCCATTAAAGAGAAGTACTAAGGGGGAGGGGAGGAGAGCCCATGTTCCTTTTCTGTCTTACTGGCTTCACTCTTCTTTTCTAGCTCTCTATTGTGTCCCCATTTGATCACAGACAGCAGCAGATGGGACAGCAAATGGGCCACTCTGGCAAGGTGTGTCCCCATTCACCAGGGTGCTCAGACCATTCCTAGAGACTCTTTTCCTCCATCCAGTGCCTGGCTTTCCACAACATGCGTACCACCACCTCACCACTACCCCATCCCTGCCAACTGTCCACAGTAAGGTCAATACTTTCTAGAACAGTTGTCAAAGGGAGTCACCAAATTCAGCTGCTGTGCCAACAAAGGTGGGGCTGGGCTGAGGGATCAACTCCCTAGCACAACAGCAGGAAGGAAGCTCTGAGCTAGGGACTGCCACCATCTGCAGCATGCAGATGAGGATGGGGTGATTCAAGTGAAGACTAGAGCACACTGAGCTCCCGGGAAAGGATGAACTGTTCTGGATCAGGAGGGAGGAAGACTCCATATGGTACATGAAGCAGAGAGCAGAGAGGTAGAGTATGGCCATGGAATCAGTGCCTTGCAGTATTTCAGTGTCCAGTGACGTTGTTCCAAGCCACACGAAGTGAACAGAACTAACACTTAAGGCCTTAGTCACATTAGCCACCTTTCTTGTGCTCATGGGTAACAGCTACTAGAATGAGCAGTGCAGCGTCCTTCCATTGCTAAAGACAATTCTATTGAGCTCTACTGTCTGTGAGTGGTATGAACTTGTGCCAATTACTAACCCTTTCTGAACTCCAAGCACAACTCTTTGAAAATGGGCCTTCAAATATCCACCTCGTAGAAATGATATAACGTGGAAATCACTTGGTGCCACTGTCCAACCTGTAGCAGGAATTTGGCAGGTGACAGGGAACACCATGGCTCTTGTGATTTGCTGAGTAATCATTGGAGCTATTTTGTAAAGAGCTGGACAAACTACACTGCTTAAGGCGGGTTTTAGCTTCAGCACTTCTGTCACAAATTTCAGAGCTTCTGTAAGCAGCTGCTATTGACAGGACAAGGCAAGAGTGTTGTGCTAAGGTAGTATTTACTTCTTGCTAGCAGGCCCAAGAGGAGGCATCCTGACTCAGAGAAATGAGAAGTTTGCAGTTAGTTACTCTTAAAGCCAGAAAACCTCGTTTCCTCCTTTTCTTCCTCCTCTTCCACGTCCTCCTCCTCTCTCTTCTTTACCCCATCTCCCTTTCTCCCTCCCCCTCTTTCTGTGTCTGTCAATCTTTTTCTTTGTCACTAAACTCCAGGGTGATAAGGGTTAACAAGAAGGTTTCAAGAATTCCTGGGCATATTTCTAGTGGGAAAACCCCCTGAAGTCCTAAGTCTAATGTCATTACATTGGCTGTTCCAGACATTGTGGAGTTTAGTGACAAAGACTAAATATAACCCAGCCCAAACCAGTTGTACAACATGGAGATAGCCTATTAGGACATCTGATTGAAGGCTACTCAGGAATCTATAACGAGAAGGAAAATGGAGGAAGAGCTTCATATGTGAAGTCTTACTTTTTCTCCCCAGGAACATGCCTTCAGCTGCGATGATGCTACTTGATAAGCCCTTTAGCAAAAGGAAGCTGGCACCAGCCCATGGAACAGCAGTTAAGAGAGCAAGCACAAATCAGTCAGAGCAAGGCAGAGGCTAGGGCCAGGCCATGGGGCGTGCTTTTGAAGTTTGTATTCATAGCAGTGGTGGGCAGAGCTGAAGAGAAGGTGAAGGGCATCTAAGCCCATGGGAACTGGCAGCAATTCTGGCATTTAGACCAAAGATAAGGGTGAAAGCTGCATGCTCAGATGTCACTGTGTGACGGGCCAACTGTGCCCTCAAATTCATCTGGTAACTCCATCTTTCACATGGGATTTAGGCAGAACTAGCTCTCTATGGGTCAGAGATCAGGAGAGATGAGTAATGGACTTCCAACCACAGCCCCAGGCCCCTTGCTCATGTTTTTATTTATTTTCTTTTTCCTTTCCAGTTTAGGAAGTTTAACAAAGGCTTCCTGATACACTGTCTCCTTGGAAGAATCCTTAACTTCTTAATATTGTGGATAAGCAACATGTTTTTATAAGAAGGATGGGGGCTAGAGAGATGGCCCAGTGGTTAAGAGAGTGTGTTGTTCTTGCAGAGGACCAGAATTCGATTCCCAGCACCCACATTAGGCAGCTTACACTGCCTGTAACTATAGACCCAGGGGATCCAATGCCTCTGGCTTCTGTGGGCACATTCACTCACACACACACACACGATTAAACATAAAATACAACCATTTTTAAAATGTGCTATATAGGCTGGAGAGAGTGCTCACTCAGTAAAGTACCTGTACACAAGGACTTCAGTGTGATCCCCAGAAGCCACATTCTAAAGAAGCAGAGCATGGTGGGGTGCTCTTGTAATCCCAGTGCTGTGGAGGTGAAGACAGGGGAGGGGGGTCTCTAAGGCTCACTGTCCAGCTAACTTAGCTTGCTTGGTTAGTGCAAATCAGTAAGCAAGTATGTCTCAAAACCCAAAGTGGGTGGTACCTGAGCCCAGGTTGTCTTCTGACCTCCACATACACATGTAAGGACAATAGCATGCATGCACATGCACATTCAAATGCCCAATCATCTGTGTGTATGAACACAGATACACATATACACAAAATAGGTGACAGAAGAATGGGATAACTTTTGACTTTGTTAACTAAAGATATTGAAACCTAAATGTCATTGGCTATCTTGATCCACCACAAAGAGATTTTAGCACTAAGAAAAATAGCCAGATAGTTCTGCTGACCTCAGGTCCAGCTACTCAGCTACAAAAAAAAAATGTACACCAAGCTGGAGGTCCTGGAATGGGTGTGTCCCATCTGGAAGGACAGAAAATAACCCTGTTTCTCTCCTTCAAAAAGCATCAAGTGATAAGCCACAAAAGATCTTAAGACAAATGATCTCACACTGGTATTTTCATATTCAATAATTTCCTATTCAATGTTGAAGGGTTAGTGGAGTTTGTTTTTCATGAAGAGAAATTGCAGCCAGAGCTAATTGCTCAATCTGAAATGTATCCATGCATTCTTAGATGCTGGAAAGGAAACAGTGATGTTGCTGAGTTTTAGGAAAGAGGAAATCATTGCATTAGAAAAAATAAATACAAATTTATAGGAAATATAGATCTGTATGGTCTTCAAAGCCCTGCTATATATAGTTACAAGAGCACCCACACTTTGAGTTTCCTTGACATTTGTCTCATTTATAAAATCATGAAGGAAATTCCTCAGCACAGGTTCAGCCCATTCCCATCCATTGATTTGTTAGCCAATCAATGGCTTCTGTGATCTGAAAAAAACAATAACAACACAGGTTTCTATGACCCTTCCCAAGTGAGGCGTGTTCAGCTAAGCTTAATAAAGAAAAAAACATCAAGGACCATCTGGAAAACACTCTTCCGGAGTCACAAAAGATAGTGGCAGCCTTTGCCCAACCTGCTATAAATAAGTGTCTCAGAAAAAGAAAAAAAAAAAAAACCCGCTATTTTCAAATCTGTTTCTACTTAATACAGCTGCAATAGAGTTTATTTAGCCTTTTCCTATAGCAGGAAGACTGTTTGCATTTTTATGACAAGGGTCTAAATGTTTTTCACAGCCATTTCCATTGCCATTATTTTGAGGAACAGCACACCACTCAGACCTGTCTGTTTGCTTCTGCAGCACACACCAGTGGCCCTAGTGGCCTCTGCACCACGCCACTGGCCTCCAAAGCCCAGATTTATGATCCTGCTTCCTCTCCCAGAGTTGCTACCATCACCCTGATCTGCAAGAGGCTGGCAACTCAGAATGACCAAGTGTCTCCTGCTGCAAATCAATTATTTATCTGCCTGGGTCCAGCACATTATGGATCGCTGCCAGCTTATTGCTTTTCTTTTTCTAACAATAGAGAAGACTCTAAACACTCTTTAATTGAGGCTAGAACTCACCAAGGAAGGAGGTCTGCTGCCTTGGCCAGTTACTAAATGTTCACTTTTCCATCCTCTTTCACTGGCTAAGTCTGCCAGGGTGTCCTTCGGTGTATACCTCTCTGAATAGCACAGACACTCCCTGGAAAAGATCAGCCTGACTGGAGTGGCTACAAAATACGCCTTCCCTCACTGATTTCTTTTCTGAACACCTGCCCTCTACAAGCATCCCTATGCATGCATTCCACTCTGAGAGACTGTATAGCCAGAGTAAGCTGGGAAGCTTTTCCCTGTACAGAGGAGAATTCACAATTCTGTTTTTCCCTTTCTGCATATGGACAAGACATGGATTACCCCCACAATTCTTTTCTGGAACATGCATCACTCCTACTTGTAGTCTTTCAAGGGACCACCAGATAAAAGAATGTGGCTCAAAGTTTGCCCTGGTGATAATTTGTCATATTTTCCTGTTACTCAAACACCTCTGCTGGCATCTCCTCCTCGAATGGAGGTGTTGCTGCACAAAAATAAACATGTCTGGGCAAGGGGCACCTCAATCTGAAGGCATAATAATTGCAGCATATGCATTGCCTTTCCAACACTGGCTTTTGTTTTCAAGAGTACCAGAAAACACAGAATGCCGTGGTGGGCAAAAGGGATGCTGCAGTCTGAGATGTGTCTGTTGGGAGCAGAGTGTTCCTAAATCCAGTAAAGGGCTAAATCCATTGGCTTTGAAAAGGACAGTGGAGGGAATGGTGGTGGAAGAAGATGTTTACAGGCTTTGATGTCATATCTGGAATCAGGTATATATAAAAAAGAAATTAGGAGTAGGGCGTGCTGGTTCATGCCTATAATTCCAGCAGTCAGGGAGGCAGAGACAAGCGGATCTCTGTGAGTTCAAAGCCAACCTAGTCTACAAAGCAAGTCCAGGACAACTACACAAAGACACCTTGTCTCGAAAAACCAACCAACCAACCAAACAAACAAAAACAGGAAAGAAAAGAAAGAAAAAAAGCTTTGAGTTTCCACAACATGTCCTCCAATTAACTATGACCTGTTCAATTGACTGCCTTAAATGTTAAAAAACAAAACAAAACAAAACAAAAAAAAAAAACCCTCAATGACTAGAAATCTTATAGATCCTTCCATAATTAAAATCAGGCACATGACCTACTTCCAACTGCTAATTAATTACCCCCCATGAATTATACATATTTATATAATTCTGAGGGGGGACATTGTGTCTTTTATTATTTCAAATTGAATTTTCTGAAAATCACAGATTACTTATTAAATTTTGCTCTAGACCCATGGTTCTCAACTGTAGTGATTTTGTCACAAATGGGCCATTTGGCAGGGTTGATGATAGGGGGAAGAGTGATGCTACTGGTCTCTGGTGAATAGATGTCAGGAAGATTTCTGAAGATCCTATAGTACACAGAACAGTCTCCCATAACAAAGACTGGCCTGGCACCAAATGTCAATAGGTTCAATATGGAGAAACTACTCCAGATAAAGCCAAAGATACTTAACTTTTAACACACATAATCTTGGCAGCCAACAAAAGGGAAATATCTTACTTTCTTCAAAATACAAGGTTAGTTTATATGTGCTCACTAAGGACATATGTACTGTTTTTCCACATACATGAAAAAGATTCTCAGCTAGTATCTTGGAACGTAAAGAAACACCACGACAATGGGACATTTAAAATGCACATTTCACCCGTCTAAACAGATGGAATTTAGTATCTCATAAAATAAAATAATTGTCTAGTTGTGTTCCATACAAAACCAAAATCAATATATTGTGTCTCACTTAAACTGCAATTAGGGTTGTTTCGTTTCAAACAACTAAAACAAGGAAATGCCATTCTTTCTGATGTTTTTGCTAGCTGGGTACACCCTTCTGAGCATGAGGCATCAAAAATAAACAAATAGACAAAACCCTTTTTATAAAAGCAGATTTTCCAGAATATAATAAGCTTCCGGAATAATTTCATTTTATTTATATAGATTCAGTCATTCTTTGGTGAACAAAACATGCGGCCAATTCTCTTGGTTATGCTTGCCTGGCTGTCCAAATACCCTCAAAACTGGCATGATGAATAATATACTTTAGCCCACTGTACCAGTTAACAGTAAGCAAAAGAATTCCATAAAGCCAAGCTAGGAGGTTGTGCCTGGTGTGTGTGGTGGTGGGAAGGTAGAAGAGGATCTTTTAGTCAGTTTGTTTCCAATGGATTGTAAGAGCAGGTATTGTGATTCCTTGGGACTCTTTTAGTTCTAGAACATTCCATGTGGATGTGCAGTGCCCCCAGCTTGGGAGGTGGGGAATGATTAGTGGGGGGTGGGGGGAGCCTATGCTCTTCAAGTCAGCTTAGATTTGTGGGGCTGAATCTGTAAAGACAGGCAGGGAGACAGATACTCCCAGACCTCTGTTTCTTTCTCTGAATTGTAAGGCAACAGTGGCCATACATATAAAGGCAAAAATACAATCGACAACAAAAAACGCCCCCAACACACCCAGTCCTGGCTGCCAGCAAGGCTTGCTCTGTTGCTGAAAAAGAACAGTTGCTCTAGTGCAGCTGGAGGAGCTTTTCCAGGGAACTGGTAATACCCTGGCTGTTAATGAATTATTTTTCGCCAGAATGTCGGATTCTTCCTGCGCTCCAGTAAACAGTCTGCTTCTGCCATGGGAAACAAAAGCAGCTCCTTCCGAGGAGCCTGAGGAGGTCAGCCAAGGGTTCCCTGTGGGGGCAGCGCCCTCAGGAGCCAGAGCCACAGGCGCCTGACCTATAAATCACCACAGTCCCAAGTTCATTATTCTATCCCTTTCTCATCTATTCATGCCTTGCCTAGCACCCAGGGAAGAGGCCAGGAATGCATGGCCATGGCTGAGATGATCCCACCGTGCCAGCTGAAATCCTTCTCCCAGCCCTGGGGTTCCTTTCCTCAGGTAGCCTTATCAGTGGTACTATTGGGCTGTGTGATACTGGGTTTCTTTGAAAACATTCTGTGTTCCTTACAGAAACGGCATGTCTTTGTTGTTGCTTGCCCGAAGCTGTCAGAAAATGACTAAGTGTACATCTTCTTTTCTTCTTTAAGGATGGCCCCAGCTCCAAATAACCCACTCTCAGCATGACAGTATCTACTTGGTACATTATTTGCCAAGCACAAATCCCTGAGAAAGATATTACTTTAAGCTGTTACTAGGGCAGGTGTGAAAGAAAGCAGTGGTGTGGGCAGGAGCTAACTCTCCAAAGGATGAGAGCATACGCTGGGTGTTCTGGAGAAGTGAAGGATAAAAAAAAAGGGAAGAAGCCATTTTGTTCAAGCTAGTCTACCCTTTAGGCCCCTCCCCTGACTTGATTTCTGCAGTACATTTTGCAGCCCACACTTCTCAGAACAGGATCACAGGCATGCCTTGTGGGGAACTCCCCAAATGGCACCTTAGTTACTGAAAATCACAATCGACTATTGTCAGCCATTGTGCATACTGAGTCAGGACAAGACCTCCTATCTGTCATGGAGACAAGCTTCCCATCCCCCCAGCATATTTTCAGGTGCTATGACCTCACAAATTTGCCAGGTAGTGTGTTCCAGAGCACTGGTGTCTGATAGAACTAGATATGTAATCTAGGATGTACTAGTAGTCACATTAAAAATTTGAAATCAACAAACACTATTAACTTTAATTCTATTTCATTTGGCCAATGTATTCAAAATATCATTTCACCACAACATCACAATATAATTTCAAATGATGAATGAATGAGCTGTATTGCACTCTTTTTGTGTACTCTTAAAAATCCATTGCATACATTACACTTACAGCATACCTTATTTGGGACAAGCTGCCTTTTAAGCCCTCCATAGCCCTATGTACCAATAGTGGCTTTTGTATGGTACAGTATTCATATAAAATATTTCCATGACTATTAAAAATTTCTCTTAGTGCTGAAGTAAAAGGATAAAAAGCTATGGGAAGGGGAGTAAAAGGCATATAAAGGGTGTGCTCAATAATTCTCATAAGTACGGAATTGTTAAAGCTGATAATAACAATACAAATGGAAACTCTCAAGATTGGCATGTTCTAGAAGCCCAGTAGAGATTAACATGGGCATTTAAGAAATGCACAGAAAAGATATATTATCTGAAGGTTTGTGTGCTATCCCCGAAATTCATTTGTTAAAATCTTAATCCCCAAGGTAATAGGATCAAGGGGTGGGGGGCCTCCAAGAAATGATTAGATCATAAGAGCAGAACCCTCATCAAAGGGATTAGTGTCTTTATAAAAGGAATCCCAGAGGAGAGGTAGATCAGTGGTAGAACACTTTCCTAACATATACAAGGCCCTGATTCAGTCTCTAGCACAAGAGAGAGAGAGAGACAGACAGACAGACAGACGGATGGACGGACAGACAGACAGACGGACAGACAGAGACAGACAGAGAGACACAAAGACAGAGACACAGACAGCGACACACACACAGAGAAACATCCAGAGAATTCACTTGTGCCTTTTGTGATGGGAGTGCACAATGAGGCCCTCAGCAGACACATGGTTTGATAGCAAGCTGATCCTAGATCTCCCAGTCTCTGGAACTGTAATAAATTTCCATTGCTCAAAGGCATGTAGCTTAGCCAGTTTGGTAACAGCAGCCCAAACAAACCAAAACAGATCATGTCTCTATTGCAGGGCCGGCTCCATAGGTGTGCAGAAACCAGTAAGAACCACCAGCATTACTTTAGGCAGTTGCCAGTTGAGCTACCTCCACCATAAATGTTTTGGTTTGTTCAAGGAAGGAGATGTGATAGAAAAATCACTAAACCCAAGGACATCTTTCAATAACAATTGTGGGTTAACAATCTAATTTGGTGACTCAGATACAGAAACATGATCAAATTACATGTGCCTGTGTCTGTGCCTGTGCACGCATATGTGGTTTTGTGTGTTCTTGGCAAGAGAGAGAGAAGGGTCGTGTGTGAAATCCGGAAGTACTAATGTGGCTGCCAAAATGCCCTTCTCAGCAGCTGCCATCAAAGGACAGAGGAGCAGTGGACTCAAGAGGCTCCTCAAAAATTGTGAGTCACAAAAGAGAGGCCGTGAGTGCAGAAAGAATGAGATGATGGGCACCCAGGCAGATGATCAGGTGGGAGGGAGAAGTGGCAATCAGAGGCATTCTCCAAAGACAAAGAGCTTCCAACTCAACAGCAAGGATGTCACCCTGATCCCCAAATCAAGCTTAATTCAGAAGCCCACACAGGCTTTTGTGCATAGGAAAAGTGCAATTAGCCATCTTTCCCCTCATAGAAAGCCTCATTCTCTGAGATCCTCCTCATATTCTGATCAGAGAGGCCGCAGTCTGAAGCCCCTCATTTATGGATTGAAATCCTGGCTCTTTGGTAGCTCTGGAATTGCTAGGGTCTAAAGGTTGTCATTGGATTGGAAGGAGATCCAGAGACTTACGTAATAAATCTTTTCCTCATATGTATTTAGTACTTGTCAGAGAGTAAAGAATCAAAACTCTTTCACCTCGCATTTGGTCTCACGTAGTTGTTATAAGGATTAAACCTGGGCTTGTCAGAATGGGCCACCAAGTGGGGCATGCCACTAAAATCTATGAGTCTCCATCAAACATATAAACCTCTGGATTTCTCCTCCTAGGTCCCCCTCGACAATGATTGATGGCTCCCTCTCCACCATTGTTCACTCCATCGGCTCCATCATTTGGTCACTCAACTTTCATTTATCTACTAACAGGAGGTTTTTTGGGGAGGGGTATTCTTAAATGAAAGAGCACCATCTGCAATAGTTAGGATCTGGTTTGGATCTACTTGGCATGCATATGCCTCCACTGGTTGGTCCCCCCCTCCCCTGACACACACACACACATACGCTAATTAGGCACCATATTTTATGAAGGGGGTATGGGTTGACGACGCTGGCCTTTGGGAGAAATAAATAAGGGGCTTTGAGCAGGGGCAGAAGAGACATATTGCTGCTTTAAATCAGAACCACCAAAGTCTGGAATCAGATCAGGACTGACAATTTCTCTGAGAATTATCTGTTAAATAATGTTTCATCAGGGTGCCAGGGTCACTGAGAAGGTTTGCAACATATCCAGTGCCTGGCAGACAGGGCAAGAACAAATGCTAGCTTCCTTTCCAATTTATTTCCCTCCTCTCCACTAATCTAGGGTTAGAGGAAGAGCCAGAGAACAGATACTTGCTATTTTTCTTCCTGTGGTTTCTGAATAGACCATGTGTGTGTTTGTCTGCACATACAGAATAGCTCCATTCCGAGTCAAGGGATTTAGGAAGCCAGTGTCTCTCCCTAGTTCCTGGGTCATTGGAGCTAGAATCTTCTTGCCTCTGGCACTGGAGATCTCCAGGCCACACCCTCGCATACCTCCAAACTTACAGGTTTGGGGTTTTTGTTTGTTTGTTTGCTTGTTTAGTTGGTTGGTTGTTATTGTTGTTTTTCCTTTTTTGCTGCCTTTTTTTTTTTTGCCTCTGTTTTCTGGATAAAAGATGTAGTTGATTTTATACTTCTTGCCTACGTGTTCATTAACCTGCTTTCAAGCAAGCAACTGGCACCACCTGGGAAACAGTTTTCTTATTTGCTCCTGAGATGAGCAGATTTTCTTGAGCCAAGCCTCCCTGCAGGTGGTCTTGAATTCTTTGAATAATAAAGGAGCCCCGTTGAGTAGGCTGAATGATCCTCTGAGTTGATGCCAAACAGTCTTCACCTCCCTGCACCACAAGTTTCAGTGTGACTTGGCTCAAAGTGCCAGGGCCACCTTGGGCATCCACCCAGTTGGCATCTGTCAGGCTGAGAAGGGAATAGCCATTTGTAGAATACAGTGTGTCTGTGCGGAGGGGGTTGGGCTGTCTGAAACTGGGCAGTAGCTTCCCTGAGCTCCTAAGGGTCAGAGAAACTGGGATGCTACCAGGCTTATGGCTTATGATTCTGTGTCTTCGGATCCATCCTTGATTCTGAAAGTCGTATAGCTCCCCACGTTTCTCTTCTGGGAAAAAATGAAGAAAAATCACGGGGTGGGTGCATAGTGCCACCCTAGGGAGGGGCTCCTTGCCCACTAGCCTCTCTACTGTCTCCCTGCTATACCCCTGTAACAAAGGCTCTGCCACATACGTTTTCAAAGTTAGCTAAAGTCTCTTGGTCTACCAGACACAAATACTATGATTCAAAAGGAGGGAAGGAAAGAAGGTTAGAAAACGATGGGAAAGAGACCTTAGAAAAAGCAAAGAAAATCTTGCCCGATGCAAGAGAGGCTAAGAACTATTTTCTCTCTGCTGGCTGCTTTTCTCTGGGTTCTAAAGAGAAGCTTCCAAGAATTGGCTAAATAAAGGGCTCTCACACCAGAGGATGCAAGATAATGCTAAACCAACAAAAACAAAGACCAAACGAAACAGAGCAAGCCACGAGACTATGCGGTTATCAAAACTTTGTTTGGCTGCATCTATTTATCATCGCTGCACAGCCGGGCTCTGCAGAATATCATTCTGTTGATGTCACTTATCCTCAGCAAAATATTTACACAGCCTTAAAAAACGCCAGATGAGGGAGGCTGTCCCTCTCGCTGCCGCAAGCCACCTCTAAGGCCATTGCCAGGTCCAGGCAGCTCAGAGGCGAGGGCACAAGGGCGGGTGGTACCAGTCAATACAGGTAAGAGCTACCAAAAGCTGTAGGAAGGCGGCCACCCAGGAGCTGCGCCCTGCCCAGCCCTGCCCACTTCTCTACCTGACTCGGCAAGAAGCAGCCACATCCCGCTATGGTGTCAGCGCCTTCTCCTCCCCTCCCTTTCTCATTGATTAAGTTCCCAAACCATTGTTAAAGCTGGACTGCCTCCTTTTTAAACGGGCTAAATTCATTAGGCTTCTTTCTTCTACAAGAGAAATATTCATAAAAGTTTGGCAGTCAGAAGGGAGACTGACTGAGTGCCATGGGATGGGTGACAAGCCGCTCTTTCTAAAGCCACCGTCTTCCTTCATGCCCTATCTGTCTCTTCACGCATCCACCGTGCCCCAAATCTACTCCACTGACTTCGGAAAGGGAAAACACAAAGCAGCAGCTGTTTGGCAACATTTCGACCCCTCGCCAACAACTGTGATGGGATGCCATTTCCCCACCCAGGCGGAGCTTATCCTGAACAATAGTCGGGGTTTAAAAGGCAAACAAGCAAACACACAGAACACAATCCCAATCCCGAAAAAGCCAATGCGCAGGGAGGCAATAACTCCTTCCGCAGCAAAAGGCGCCACTGAAACGCACGCATTAAAAAAAAATGCAACGAGAATGCTGCTTGGTGCCTAACATGGCAGAAAGCTGGGGCTGGTGCGGCCACCCCAGGTCTGGGCGCTGTGGGGCACCGGGGCTCCCAGGGCGCCAACACGCACTCACCCTGCTCCAGCGGGATGCGGGACTTGCTGAGCGGCACAAAGAGGATCCCAGAACGATCTGGCAAAACCCAACTTTCCACCCTGCTCGCCAAGGCCGCCAGATACGTCAACAGAATCCATCTTCCGAAGGGCCTGGAAGGCGCTCGGTTTTCCAGGCTGGGACAGAATGGCAGATACCGAGACAAACCCGGTGAGGTGCCCCAGCACGGAGCGCACTGCGCGCTGCCCTCTGTGCCCAGTGCCAGCGCGGGTGGCGGCCTGAAATCCACTTATGGGGCTCCCGCCCCACCGGCGCCTCCTTCCGGACTGTCCTTGGCCGGGTCGGCCAGTGCGTGGCGCCGGCCAACAGGAGCCTGGCCTGGGCGAGCCGCACAAGTGGTAGCCTCGGCCCGCGTCCCCGCCCCCGCCCAGCCCTCCCCGCTGGTCCCGTCCTCTGGGCGCCGTCCTGCCTCCGGGAGCAGGCAGGCCCCTCCCTGGGCGCCGGGCCCCGCCAGGCGCGCCCAGCTCAGCGCGCCCTCTGCGTCCCGTTGGCAAGTCCGCCTTAGGAAGGCGGGGGTTGACCCCTACCCGCACCAGAGAGCTGCAGCTGCTACCTCGCGATCGGGGCCGCCGCCTCCAGGAAGCCGCGGGGTGGTCTCCGGTGAGGAAATTCTCTTGGTCTGGCCTCGCCGCCGGCTGCCTGAAGGGGGTGTACAGTGGTGGGAGCCTCTGCTGTCGCTGTCACCAAGCCACTGTCGCTGTCGCTGCTGCTGGTTTTGTGTGTGTGCGTGTGTGCCTGTGTCCGGGAGAGTATGTGTCTGCGTGCAGCGCCTGGCCTTTACTATATACACCAAGGGGTGGGAGGAGGCGGGGAAGGGGAGGGCTTGGAGGAGGTGGCGGAGGAAGGAGAGCAGGAGGGGGTAGCGAAAGGGTACCCAAGGAGGCGGCGGCAGAGGAGGGACAGGTGATCTCGCCCACGGGGAGGGCGTGGTTGTGGGCGGTGCGGGGTGACAGAAGGCTGAGTAGCTGGAGGCAAGGGTGTGTGTGTGTGTGTGTGTGTGAGAGAGAGAGAGAGAGAGAGAGAGAGAGAGAGAGAGAGGAGACGAGAGAGAGAGAGAGAGCGAGAGAGAGGAGGACGGAGAGAGGAGAGAGGAGAGAGAGAGGAGGAGGGAGGAGAGGGAGAGGAGAGAGAGAGAGAGGAGCGGAGGAGAGAGAGGAGAGGAGCGAGAGAGAGAGAGAGGAGGGAGGAGAGAGGAGAGAGATGAGAGAAGAGAGGCGGAGGGAGTGATGAGAGAAGCGAGAGAGAGAGGAGGATGAGCACACCCGTGCACGAGTTGGCAAGACCCAAGGAGTGGGTACCTTGCTGCTTCCAGGAAAGCTGGAGACCATTCTAGACCTTAGGATGAAAAGAAGTGCAGAACCCTGAAAGGAAAAGTGTTTGGCTGATGGAAACAGGGGCATTAGGAAGAAGCACCTACCTCCCTAATATGCCCCAGGAGATTGCGGTCTAGGTTTAGGTCAGAGGTGGTGCTCCCAAGGTTGGACATTAGCAAAGACAAAATTAGTCCAGAAGCAGAATATCATTTCCAATCAAGATGTGAGTTACATATTAATCTAACATTTATTATGCACCTAGTGTTTGCCAGATACTGGGCTGTGTAAGAGCTGGAGCTACAGACATGATGAATACGTGGTTGGTGACCCATAAATGAATAGTACAAATCAATAGTATTACTGGTCATCAAAATTCTTTTAAGTCTAAATCCTTTAAAAATGTTTTAAGAAGGCAAAGGAAGGAACTGCATTGGTTTGATGAGTCCTTAAAGACATAGAAGGGGTTTTCCTATTGATCAAAACAGGATGACATTATTTGAGAGAGAATGGTATAGCAGGAATTACTTTAACCAGATCAGAGAACAGTATGAATCTTACAGTCCTTTGTACACTCAAACCCCTTCAGTCGAGACATTGTGGATGTTAACCATGGCTTTTCTCTAATAGAATTTTGGGTGACCATCAGAAAACAAAATCCTTAGAGAGCTCCCATCTTACCCACCTATTCTAAACCATGATGGGATGCAAACTTAATGTGGTAGACTATGAACTCTGTGGGCACTTTGTGGACTGCCTCCATAACAAGATATCAAAAGTTACACTCCAATTGCATTTGTGTAAAGGTTAATAACATGTATTCAGTTTCAACTAAAATATTGTTTTGTACTGATTTTAAATCTTTAGAGTATTTCTGTATGTACCCCCAAAATACTGTAACCCCACTAACACTGCAGTAGTAGTGGAAGTCACCCTTGTAGTACCCATCCTTCATACTATATTTTCCTTTTTTGAAAGAGTTCATTTAATGAAAAGTCACTTGCTACGGGCATAGAAAGATATATAACCAAATTTTGAGATAATCATTATTACTGGCATCACATATATCCTCCTGCTTTTTTTTTTTTTTCAGACAGGATTTGGGAGTTTAAATCACCCGAGTCCACAATACCTGTGGAAAAATTTACCTACAAAAATGTCCTCAGCCATTTAGCTGAGGACTTTCTCTGTTCATACTTCTTGGATAAGATATTTGAAGTCTCAGTTGCCAGAACCTGACACAGCTGGACAGTTATAATTGAGAAAGTTCATGGATGAAAGACCCATAAAAGTTTTGTGTGTGTTATGGGGGTATGTGTGTACAAGGTAGAGGCTTGATATATATCCTGCAAGGCAATTACTAGCCTGATTTTTTTGTTGGCTTCATCACAATGCACTGGTAGCTGTTATTCATATAGCTGCCCTCTGAGGTACGTATACTCTCAAGAATGATTATATCGATTCAGACCAATGTATAATAAGCAGGTATCTTGACTCCCATCCTCAAAGAAATGTACAGTGGCATCTTTCTGCTGAGGTTTTCCTGAGAGAGGGGGGGGGGCTGGTCTGGTTTGGAGGGCTTTGGAGGTTAGACAGTACTTTGGGGGAAGAAGTGGGGCATTAATATGGAAGAAGTGCTTAAAAAAGTGGGAGGAAGAAAGGGAATGCAAAACAGCAGAAAAAAAGTAGTAACAGTCTTCTAGGGTAAGTCAAGGGTGGTTTTTGAGATCTATGATTTTAAGATTTGGTGACTCTAAATAACAAATATTAATTTATATAAATGTAATATAAATTATGTAAGCATATTATTGAAATTAAATAATGAATATACATCAATATTTATTTAAATATCTTCACTCATTACCCAGTCACTGAGTTTAAAATGTCAATTATGGAGATGGTTAATACGTGGTGGCTGACCCCATTTTGCACACTGATGTTAAAGTTTAACACACCATGATAGAATATGATATACAATAAGCTATGAAATAGGCTAGGCAACATCAATCAGGAAGAGTGGGGATTGGTGTAGGGCAGGAAAGTCAAGAACAGTTGAACAGACATGATGACAGCTATGGAATGCTGAGAGATAAACAGGAGGTCTTCAAAGTAAGGAGAAGGCATTTTAAATGGAAGGTACAACAGATATTAATGATCTAGACACTGTCAATATTTTGTGAATTTGGAATGGTGGCTATGTAAAATAGCAGAGGAGGGGGCTAGGTGTCATGTGAGGTCCCTGATCTGTTCTATAAAGGAGTTTTTCAAGTGGAAACCATTAAAGAATATTAAACAATGAAGTGATAAAGGGAGGTGTAGATTGAGGACTGAATGGTGTGGTGTTTGATGTTAAGCGATGATTGAGGGGATAGGTGAGATTGACAGCTGGGAGGCAAAGTGAGACTTTCTATTTTTGCAATAATGGAGGATGGAGTCCAGTAGGGTAGGCACCGACTAAGAGTAGGAATTGGAAGCAAGTTTTCAGCATATAGAATCAACTAATGATTGGAGAGAGGAGAAAGTGGAGTGGCTGGTGCATATGTCAGGGTGGGTGGGTTGAACTCAGTGAGATAGAAGACCCTGGGAAACAGATCTGGCACTAGAGATAATAAATGCATTGCAAGCCTGTGGCAAGGACTGGAAGGTAAAAAGTTGATTTGGAGATGAACAGAATACTAGTAGAGAAGTAAGGAAGGCCAAATGAGATGCCAGTGCAAGAGTGCAAGACAGGGTATTACTGAAGCCAATTTCCACCCTGGAAGACTAAAATTTAAAGTCCTGAGAGAACTCCTTGGGCACTCTATGGAGAAGGGTGCTGATTTCCTGGCAGATTGAGAGAGTTCTTGTCAAGTATAGAGAGATCTTGGTCGCTGCATGTAGGAAGAGCACATGGAAATATTAACAGCTAAAGGCTAGGTGAAATGCCAACCAGAATCTTTCGCAGGGAATTCTGGGTAACTTGGTTCCAGTCATGAGTCGGTTGGGTAGCCACATAGATAGGTCTAGAGTTCAAAATCTAAGAAGGAGAGCAAGATTATAATGTTGTTAGGCCCTGGGTATAGTGTGAGACAGTGGGAACTGGTGACCTTGCTACAGATGTATAGTCACATTTATCTGTGGGTAATATGTGGAATTGGTTTGGTAACACACAGTATGACTTGTATGAGTACACATGAAGTTTTCAAGGGGTTAATGGAAGTCCTGAAGTTACAGATGACAGAATGTTGGTGGGTGGGAATACAGTACTAATTCTTACTGACTGATGGCAAATAACGTACCTAATGCTGAAATTTTGTTTTCAAATGATTTGGTGGGTTGAATAATGTTTGCTAGGTGCGCGAATTGAATGAGGCGTGTATTTGACAGCATAATCACAATGGAAAGTGATAAATGGTGAAATATTCAAGAGTCAATTGAAGCACAAGGGTTGAAATCAAATACAGGATTAGGGAAAGATAGAAACCATTCATAGAAATCGTCCAGGGCAAATGACAATTTTACATGAGGAACAGAAGGAGCTCATGGAGGAAAGAGAAAAGATTTTACATCTGGGGTGATGGCAATGGTGACAGAATGGTGAGGTCTAAGGTGGTTTTATGGGGTAGAGGTGAGGGCTCCAGTGTGCATCTGTATTATGCACTTTGGATCAAATTATTAAAGACTAGATGAAAGGATTTATGACTTTGTCCTTCAGTTAGGTAATTGGTAAGCATACCCTCCACAACAGTGATTTTATAACACTAAATCATATTAGAACACAAAGAATAATAATGTAACATTCTTGTGCAGTGTTGAAATATCTCAGAGTTTCAGATAGAGCTGTGTCTAATCCCACAAGCAGCATAGCATCTTCTTCCATTTCACAGAGATTTGTGAGAAAGTACCATGATTAAGAATCAAGCTCATTGTAGAGGGCTTTGCTTATGGAAGTGCCATTCTGTAGTCCCTGTTTCTATTGACTAACAGAACATTAAGGTTCAGCTGCCCATCCCTGTCCTGTGAAATGTAGTTGCTTTAGAATTTGATCCCAGCTTTAGGGTCAATCTGTTTGATCTAAGAAAAACTGTATCCCTCCTGCTATAGGATGGACCAGGTAGATAATAGGAGGAATTTGCTAGGGGCTCATGGGTACTTACTCTCCAGGAAATTATCTCTCCCTCTCCAAAAGGATGTGAGAATAGTGTAACCCCATTTGCAACTGGCAGCCAAAATGTAACACAATCACATACTTGAGCATCTAGGCCATATTGCTACTTACTGTGAAGGGAGCTATTATTAATAATCATACTAGGGCCAAACTTCGGTCTTGAGAAGTAGGTCCAGGAGGAAGTGATGCTGAACTTAATACACTCAAGATAGAAAAAGATCTGAGAGCCATGACTATTACTAAGCTAGAACAGTTAACTTTGGAGTAGGGGCTTCTATATCCTTTTATGTAAATGAGTACATGGCGTTTTCAGTTAAGTTTCTTTGGGCCAAATCTCTATTGCTGGCATACTGAAAGCATCCTAAAATCTATTCCCTATACTAGGATCATCTTTGTTTTGTTTTAGTCCTATCTTAAAATAAAGGCTATTCTTGAGATAGATCTTATATAAAAGTATAGAGAAGAAATAGATTAGGAATGGCTGGCATAATCTGACCTTGAAACATTCACAAACAGGAATGTGGTTATGATCTATGGCTCTGCTGAATTTGGCAGGCTATATGTACACCTGGTGGTTTTCACTCCCTCAGCACATTCAAAGCATGTTTTTGTACCTGACAAAGCAGGGAGAGTCTTGTGCCAGGGGCTAGAAGAGTTTGTTTCTGTCTGATGTCATTGCTCCATTTGGCTTTGAACAGCTTCTCTGTTGAGGTTGTTGTCTCTCTCAAGGTTGTTAATCCCTTATACCAATAATAGCCATCTTTCCCCTCATGCCTTTCTCACTTAATTTTAAACATCACTGGGGGATGCAGTGCTTATGTCTTCCCTCAACTCCACTTTAGCTCTCTCAGGTGTGAGGCTTTCAGTATGTGACTGTCAGATTCATTATTATCTTCTTTCACATTTGTGCTTGCTCTCCTGTTCCCAAGGATCCTTGATATCCACATCTTCCTACATGCATTATAACCAAATGTGCTTTCCTTTTCTAAGTGAAGATGAGGTGTGAACAGAGAAAGCTTGGGGCTGGAATTCTATGGCTGTCTTCTGAGGCTATGAGGGTTTGCCTCATCAGCAGAGAGCTCTGTACAAGCCAAACAAGAAGGCACATTGTTTGAGGCATAGTAGATTCCATATAAAGTCACCAACAAATCACCAGAAAATTATAGCCAAGACAGAAATATAGAGTCAGATATGTGAAGTAATAAGGCAACGGATTTTATTTGAGTGGGAAATGGACCCATATTTGCTTTGAAGAAGTTATTTTCTTTGCTTGATGTATCTGTGCTGACTATGGCATGGGTGCCATGCATGAAGGAGCAATGACAAGCTACCTCTGAAATAATTCCATAGAGCCCAAACTCCTGAGAGGAAGATGAGGCTCAGAAGAGAACTGCATATACATACACAGATATGCACACATGCACATACATATATACACACATGTGCATCCATATGTATGCACATACACATGCACACACACATATCTTCATACGTATCTTTTTTCAATTAATGCATTTATTTATTCACTTTACATCTAAGATCATAGCCCCCTCCATTCTCTCCTCCCTGACCCACCCTCCCTCTCTCTTCCTACCTCCCCATGTCCTCAGAAATGGGGAGTCCCTGTACCCACCCACCCCAGCTCATCAAGTCACATCAGGACTGAGCACATTCTCTGTGGTCTGGTGAGGCAGCCATGCAAGGGGAGAGTGATCAAAAGCCAGGCAGAGACAGTGCCCTGCTCCTCTTACTAGGGGACCCACATGAAGCCTGAGCTTCCCATCTGCTACATCTGTGTAGGGGGACCTTGGTTGGTGTTTCATTCTCAGCAAGGTCCTCGCGGCCCTGGCTAGTTGGCTCTGTTGGTCTTCTTGTGGAGCTCCTGTCACATCCAGGTTCTTCTGTCCATCTACAATTTCCCCCCAAGACTCCCTGTGCTTCACTAAATGTTTGGCTTTGAGTCTCTGAATCTGTTTGGATCCACTTCTCAGTGTGGCCTCTCAGAGGACAGCTATGCTAGGCTCTTGTCTGTGAGCATAGCAGAGTATTGTTAATAGTGTCAGGGGTTGGCTTTCTCCCATGGAGTGGGTCTCAGGTTGGGCCAACTATTGGTTGGATATTCCCTCAATCTCTTCTCTATCTTTATCGCTGCACATCTTGCAGGCAGGATAAGTTTTGGGTCCATGTTTTTGTGGGTAGGTTGGTGTTCCCCTCTTTCCACTAGGAGTCCTGTCGAGTTAGAGGGTGTCCTCTTCAGTCTCCATAACCCCTGCTAGAGTCACCCCCATATCCTCCCAGAAGCCTACTGTGTCTTAGATCTCCAGCTTGTCACAGAGATGCCTCTGCCCATGGTTTCTTTTCTCTCTGCAGGTCCTCTGTCTTCCTGCCCCCACTCTACCCAGGTCTTAGCTTCACCCTCATT
Organism: Acomys russatus; assembly: GCF_903995435.1. Lineage (NCBI taxonomy): Eukaryota > Metazoa > Chordata > Mammalia > Rodentia > Muridae > Acomys > Acomys russatus. Next base: position 33,061,892 of record NC_067169.1, read on the forward strand.
TCTCTCAGCATTTACGCTCCTACCTTGTTCCCTCCGTTCAGCATGTCTGCTGTCTATTTTATTTGCCCTTCTGAGTGAGATTTAATTATCCTCCTTAGATTTTCCTTTTTACTTATCTTCTTTGTGTCTGTGACTTGTAGTTTGTTTATCCTGTACTATATGGCTAAAATCTACTTATAAGTGAGTACATACATGTGTATCTTTCTAGGTCTGTGTCACCTCACTCAGGATGATCTTTTCCAGTTCCACTCATTTGCCTGTAAGTTGCACTATGTCTTTGTTTTTAATAGCTGAGTAGTATTCCATTATGTAAATGTACCACAGTTTCTTTATCCATTCTTTGGTTGAGGGACATCTAGGTTGTTTCTAGATTCTGTCTACTACAAATAAAGCTGCTATGAACATAATTGAGCAAATGTCCTTGTATGTTGGAGCATCTTTAAGGTATATGCCCAGGAGTGGTATAGCTGGGTCATGAGGGTATATGTGTTAAAGTCTATTTTTTCCAAGTGTTTCATTTATCTTTCCTTTCTTAAAAATTCATTCACAGATGAGTCAGATTAATCTCTAAGAAGAGAAAAAATAGGGAAAGTACCCTTAGTAATGAGTATTAGACTAGCCAATATGAATATCCAAAACTGATCATTAAAAACTAGCTGCTAAGAGTCTCTAATGCAACAGTGTTATTGTTAAAGGGGGTAACAAGTTATTTCCCATAAACAACCTCAATCAAGCACAAACCACAGCCCTCTAGTGCCTAGCACAAGATTCTACCTCTCCAGTAGTCTTGAAAGAAGGCCTGTTGAGGACTGAGGACTTTCTCAGCTACCAGCCAAACTGGCTGTTGGAAAAGTCCTGTTTGATCTTGCTACCATGTTCATCATAAAGAGAATGTGGTAACCAGTTTTCCAGATGGTCCCAGCCACAAAATACATGTCATATATCATTCTACTATCCCTTATGTGTGTCCTGCTTCATTAATTAAAAATCTTTTCAGTGTAACCAGTAGTGTTTCTGTGGCTGTAACTTTAAGAGATGAAAGGAATTGCAAAATTTTACTGTTCAGTGTTTTAAAATATTTATTTATTTTTATGTTATGCATATGAGTGTTTTGCTTGCATGCATGTAAGTGCACTGCAGAGGCCAGAAGAGGACACTTGATCCTGACATAGAATTGAAGACCAGTGTCAGCCCCCTGATGTAGATTTTGGGAACTGAACCTGGGTCCTCTGTAAGAACTATCTCTACAGCGCTGTCATTTGTTTTTTGTTTGTTTGTTTTGTTTTGTTTTTTACAAAAGATCAATATGCAATACAAAAGAGTTTTGTGACTCTCTTTGCCTTCAGGGATCCTTGGCAGATATCTGTCCATGGGGGCAATGAGAGCAGGGGCCACGGATGGGGAATTCGGAAGCCCCACAAGTACAGACAGAAATGACCACTCCAGGACCAGTTTTCGGGAGGCAGATCAATTTTATTTGGGGTGAAGAAGGATTATATAGAACTTTGGGGAGGGGGTAGTGATATCAGGGTGGGTGTAGATCATTGGCTGGAGAGCTAAGGTACTGAGATGCCTCATTTACATGGAAAGGCATTCCAGGAATCACAGGTGCTTGCTGAACTGGTTCTTATCAGGGGAAAGGGAGTTGGACCTGTAACTTCCCTAAGGACCATGACACATTCCTCAGGTAGAAGGTGTGGGGATTCCATTTCGTGCTGAGCTCAAGGCTTTCCGGTCATCCTCAGCATCAGGGGTTCCTGACAGAGTTTAATTATTTTCCTTTTTTCACCCTGAAGGACTTCTCATATAATTATTTTTTACATATAAAATTATTTAGAGGTGTGCTTCTGGGTACTGACGTAGGGCCCAAGGTATTCTAAGCATGAGCTTTACCATTGACCTATACTCTAGACACTAAATTGAACAGTTTTAACAGAGGAAAAGAGCACGAGTGTAAAACATGTCTTGTTCATCCTGGTTGGCATTTTTAATTGTGAAGTCTCACTTTTGTGGCCTTTATGACAGATCAACATCTAGTTGCTTTTACAAGTACCTTCACCCCTCTCAAACAGCATCTCTCATAGTCTTTACTATTAGGGTTATATTGGCTTGATTCTTGAGCCACAGTATCTGTCTTAGGGCTTCTATTGTTGCAACAAAACACAATGACCAAAAAGCAAGTTGGAGAAGAAAAGGTTTATTCGGCCTACACTTCCACAGCAATGCTCATCATTAAAGGAAATAAGGACAAGACCAAAACTGGGCAGGGACCTTGAGGCAGAAGCTGATGCAGAAGTCATTAAGGGATTCTGCCTACTGGCTCGATGCCCTGGCTTGTGCAGCCTGCTTTCTTATAGAAACCAGGACCACCAAGCCAGGGATGGCATAACCTGCAACAGGCTGGGCCCTCCCCATAAATCACTAATTAAGAAAATACCCTATGGGTTTGCCTACAGCTCCATCCTATGGAGGCATTTTCTCAATTGAGTTTCCCTACTTTGAGATAATTCTAGTTTGTGTGTCAAGTAGAAAAAAGACTAGCCAGCACAGAGTGTTGGGGCTGAACTGAGGCTCACTTTTCTCACGCAGGCAGCTCATGCTCATGGGGAAAATACACCAGGCATCACTCAGGCACAAAACTACAACCTTTTGCCAGTCATCACCTCTTTAACTTCTTCCTACATTGGCCTAAGACATAAAACTAGGCTTCTGGGCTTGAATATTTGCAGAGCTCTCAGGCTTTCCATCAGCTATGTCGATCTCTAAAGTGTCCCCACCTGTCTTTGATGTCGCATGGCTACAAACATATTGTATAGAGTTGCTTCTCATTCACAGATATCTTTTCTTAAATGAAGGTCCCAAACTTAGAGGACATGTTGCAGACACTGTGAACCACCATCATCTGAGTTCATATTCTCCCTCCCTCCCTCCCTCTCTCTCTCTCTCTCTCTCTCTCTCTCTCTCTCTCTCTCTCTCTCCTTCTCTATTGTGCCTTCTGTTAGATAGTCTTTGTTTTTATGAAAACAAAACATTTTAAAATAAAATAGAGATGACTTTTGGAAAATACATTACTGCTTTAAAAATTCATAATTAATATAACAGTACTGTGGAATATGTAAAATGTATTCCTTAAATTGGATTGTTTATTATAATGCATGCTTAAAAATTATGTTTAAGTGAGTGTAAAAGGCTATTCTAGCTTTAGTATAAACATTCAATCACAAGAACCTCAAATGACCTATATGTTTTGTTCAAGTGTTCCTGTTTATAGTTTTTTGTCAACTGAAATAACATTCAAGATAATTTTAGTCCTGCTCATGTCTCTTTGTACATTCAAAGAATAAGTATTTAAATAATTTTACCTAATCATAACAAAGATTCTCAATGGTCATATTAGATTTTCTTAAGTGGATTCATTAGCATATACTTATTTTCTCTTTCTTCTGGGAGGAGGTACTTGCAAATTCTGTTGTTATAAAGAACATTTTAACTCCACGTATATAAATAGTCCCTCATTAAAAGGTAGTTCTCAGAAAAAGTACACTGCTAAAGTCTTCTGGGGACTGACACAGAAACATTTGTGTGCTGCCAAGCTGATTTAAAAAAAAAGATTCTGCTTACCCTTTGAAACACTAGGTCTTGAGAGCAATGCATCATGAGAATGCTACATTAATATATCTTTCTCTAACTACTAGACAGTGGGGCTTTTTGTTTGCTCATGATCTTGATACTTTTACATATAATGACTCGGTTTATTTTCCTTATTTCATTCTTTGTGAAATCATAGTAGTTGTATCATATTAGTACTTACATGTTCTTTATTTAACACAAGTACATGTTCATGATAACAACAAATATCCTGTTTTCTCTTTGTTCTGTGAGTTTGTGGTGTTATTTTAAATAGACAAAATTTATTTTTTGGTAAAATTAAGTATACCCCTCATCTGTGTGATAATTCCTTCTGTTGTTTGGATAAAACCTAATCCAATTTTGGATATTTTGTAAGGTAGAATTAATATTGTGAAAATGACCATCTTACAAATGCTATTTATAGATTCAATGAAATCTCAACCAAAATTTCCCTCTTGTATTTCACAGAAATAGAAAAAAACCCTCCTTGAGTTTATATAGAATCACAAAACCCCAGGATATCCAAATCAATCCTGAACAAAAGAACAATACCAATTCTTAAAATATGTTACAGAACCATAGTAATAAAAACAGTATGGTATTGGCACAGAAGCAGACATTTAGACCTATGGAACAAAGTCAAAGACCCAACATAAGTGCCCACAATTTCAGCCACTTAATATTTGACAAAGATGCCAAAAAAACCATATACTGGAATATGGAAAGAATTTTCAAGAAGTGATGTTGGGAAAACTGGATGTCTACATGCAGAATGAAATTGGACCTGTCTATCACCTTGCACAAAAACTAACTCGAAGATCCAAACCAAAACCTGAAACATTGAAACTGCTAGAAGAAAACGCAGGCAGTACCCCATATAAAAATGTATAGGGAGGGACTTTCTGCACAGAACTATATTTACCCAGGAATTAAGGCCAACAAGTCAGAAAGTAGGACTTCATGAAACTGAATAGCTTCTGTGCAGCAAAAGAAAAAGAAAGCCCACAGAATGGGCAAGAATCTTTGCCAGCTATAGATTTGGAAGAGCATTGATATCCAGAATATATAAAGAACTAAAACAAACAAACAAACAACAAACAAAAACAAAAAAACCAAGAAGGTAAAAATAAAAAACAAAAAAACCCAAGACCCATTAAAAAAATGTGCCAGTGACCTGAACACAGAGTTCTCAGTAGAAAAAAATAAACTAGCTAAAAAATATTTAACAAAATGTTTGTCATCTTTAGCAAATAGAGACATGCAAATCAAAACCATTTGGGGATTTTAATTGTATACGTTTGCTCAGGCAGTTGTCGAAATGTCTCTACATTTTAAATATAAAATCCCTTCTTCACTAATTTGTACTTTCTTTTTAAGCAAATACTAAGTTGATATTTAATAGATTCTATTTCTGGGCTGTCAATTACGTTTTCCATTCTCTTTTTAACTAAATATTTTATTTTGACATATGTATAGGTGCAGATGGAGCTGTAAGAAATAATAAAGTGGAGATGAAGCCGACTGTGGATGAGATGTTTCCTGAGGGTGAGGGGTCCTATGTGGACCTGAATGATGCTGGAGATAGGATGAGGCTCTTGATGGACTTGGCAGCCCATGAAAAGGCAGTACTTGAAGACTTTTTAAATGACATTGAAGATCTCTTTGATGAAGATGATGTCCAGTGAGGCTGTCAGGTCACATAAACTCCTCATTTGTGATCAGCCGATTGTAGAGACCTTGTGAAGATCACTAGAAATCAGGACCTGGTCAACCAGGGAGGGGTACTGTGTGAACCAACAGGGTGCTGATGTCTTTGAGAACACCAGACTTTTGTACTTGTTTAATTTTTTTAAAAGTGCACCAACTGATGCATCCACCAAGGACAATGCAGAGAACCTAGATCCCCTGTTTAGATGTAGCCAATGGACAACTCATTCTCTACTTGTGTGTGTGTGTGTGTGTGTGTGTGTGTGTGTGTGTGTGTGTGTGTATGAGTGGGAACTGCCTCTGACATGAACTCTGGCGCCCCCTGATTTGATCACATCCCCTTGATGGGGAGGCCTAGAGGAAGGAGATGGAGGCTATCCAGAAGATATCTGATAGAATGTAATCAGATGGTCAGGGAGGAGGTCCCCACCCCCGTCAGAGCTCTAGGGGGGAAGGGAATAGTGCAGAAGAGAGAAAGAGAGTGGGAACAGTAAGATATGAGTGAGGGAATAACAATTGGGGTGTAATGTGAATAAATTATGATAAATAAGTAATTTAAAATAATAAAAAAGAGCACCATAACATTCAGAGTAAAGTTTTTTTATTTTTAAAAAAATTTATTTTTTCTGATTTATTTACATTACATCCGGATTGATACTCCCTAGCTTGCATCCTCCAGTTCCCACCCTCCCTCCATTGTTCCCCATATTTCCCTCCCCTAATCCTCTGAAAGGCAGGGCCTTCTCCTCCACCATATGACCCAAGCCTATCAGGTCTCATTAGAATAGTCTGCATCCTCTTCCTCTGTGGCCCCCTGCAAGGCCTCCAGCAAAGGGGAAGTGATCAAATCATGGGCACCGGAGGTCCTTGTCAGAGGTAGTTCCTGTTCCCTTTACTAGGGGATCCATGTGGGGAAAGAGTTGTCCATAGGCTAAGAATTTACAATATTGAATAAACTCAAAGTAATTCTAAGCTTATCCATGATTAGTGTGGAACTGTCATAATAGTAAAGTCAAGAAACCAGATTTTGATCTATGACCATTAACAGATGGACAGATAAAGAAAGTAGGTATATATCCCCAGTGAAGCTTAAGAATGTGTGTGATGGTGTGAGTTCACCATGGTGTGTGTGGAGCATCGAGGTCAGAGGACATCTTTGAGAGGTTGGTTCTCTCCTTCCGACATGTGGGCTCAGGGTAATTTTTTTTTTTAAAAAGAAATAATATAGTGAGGTCTCTGTACCCTTTCCCCAATTTCATTCAATTGTAACATCTTAGAAAATTAGAGTGTAGTATCATAACCAGAACATTGACACTAATATAATTATCAGTCTTGTTCAGATTTCCTCAATTTTTCGTGTGTGTGTGTGTGTGTGTGTGTGTGTGTGTGTGTGTGTGTGTGTTTGGTTTTATGCACTTGTCCATACAACAATTAAGATATGTAACATTTCTATAACCATAAGGATCCCTCCTCCTGCCTCTTCATCGCCACAGCTACTTCTGTACCACCCTGTCCTTAACAGCTGGCAAACACCACTATTTCCTATCTCTGCAATGTTGTTATTTCAAAAAGTGTTATATACGTGGTATCATACAATGTGTATCCTTAGAGGTGGTTGTTTTTTTCCTTAGCATAATTCACTGGTGAGTCATCATGTTGCTTATCAATACATTCTCTTTTTTGCTGGATAGCACTCCATGCAATGTGCATATGCCATGGTTAATTTCTCTATTCATGTTTGAGTACATCTGGAGTGTATTTCTCCAGGATAAATTCTGAAAAGTTCAACTGCTGAGACATAAGGTAATTGGATGCTTGCCATTTTTATACACTGTTTTAAGGAGTGGCCCTAGCAATTTATATTGCTCTTAGAAATGGATGATGGATCCCATTTCTCTGCATACTTATCATTGTTGGTATCAGCTTATATATATATATATATATATATATATATATATATTATATATATCATATATATAATATATATATTAGCCATTCTAATTGGTGTGTAGTGACAGTTGTGTTTTAAATATATATCCATAATAACCAGTAATATGGAACACTTTTTCATGTGATTATTTGATTCTGTGTCCTTCTCAATGAAATATATATGTATCCCATTTTATAATTAAATTATTTGTTTTCTTATTGTTAAATTTTGAAAATCATTTATATAGATTAGCTATTAATCATTTGCTGGTTTTTAAATGGTTTCTCTATGTCTTGTCTTCTCACTTTCCTAATGTGATCTTCACGGAGCAAAGGATTTTATTTAGATTTATTTTAATTTTACCTATGGAAGTCCATTTGCTTGAGCACCATTTATTGAAAAGGCTACGCTTCCTCTTTTCAGTAATTTCTGTGTCTCTTCAAAACTTAGTTGGCCATGTGTGTGGATCTAGTCCTGGATTCTGCACTGGATCTATGTGCCTATTCATCTCCCCTAGACACTCATAGTTACTGTGACTGTCTAGCAAACATTAATACCAGGTAGAGTGATTTCCTACAAATCCCTTATCCAGATAGTTATAGTTATTCTAGTTCCTCTTTTTTCTTCATTCCTTTCTCCCTCCCTTCCTTCCTTCTTTTCTACCTTTCTTTCTTTTTTTTTTAATTTCTATTTTTAATTTGTTCACTTATATCCCTATCGTAGCCCCCTCCCTCATCGCCTCCTTATCTCACCCTCCTCCCTCATCCTTGCTCCACTAGTCCTCAGAAAGTGGGAGCCCTCCTCCCCTATCATCTGACTCCAACCTGTCAAGTCTCATCTGGACTTTCTGTAGGCTCTTCCTCTGTGACCTGGCAAGGCTGCCCCACCAGGGGGATGTGATCAACGTGTGGGGGCCAGAGTCCATGTCAGAAGTACCCCCTACTCCCCATACTGTGGGACTCACAAGGAGACTGTGGTGCCTATCTACTACATCTGAGCAGAGGGTCTAGGTCCACATCATACATGGTCCTTGGTTGATACATCTGTCTCTGCAGTGGCCCCCTCCTCTGCCCGGACTTGTTGGCTCCATTAGTCTCCTTGCAGAGCTTTTTTTTCTTTCTTTTCTTTTTAACTTTTCGAGACAGTTTCTCTTTAAAAGAGCCCTGGCTGTCCCAGACTCACTTTGTAGACCAGGTTGGCCTTGAACTCACAGAGATCCACCTGCTTCTGCCTCCTGAGTGCTGGAATTAAAGTTTCTTTCCTTCCTTCCTTCCTTCCTTCCCTCTCTCTCTCTCTCTCCCTCCTTTTCTCTCTTTCTCTCTCCTTCTCTCCCTCTCTTTGATGTGTGTGTGTGTGTGTGTGTGTGTGTGTGTGTGTGTGTGAGAGAGAGAGAGAGAGAGAGAGAGAGAGAGAGAGATCACCAATGCCTGGCTCATTTGTCTTTTTATATAAAAAGTTAGAATAGTATTTTCTATGCCTACAGAAAAAAAATTGTGAGAATTTTGGTAAAACTTTATTTATTTAGGTACTGTATTTAGATAAATTTGGGCAAAACTAAAATCCTTGCTATGCTAAGTTTTATGATCCATAATTGTGAATGTATCATCATTTATTAAGGTCTTGCATCTCTTTCATTATCACATGTCAATTTTCAGTTTTCCGATCCTGTACATAACTTGTTAAGGCTTGGCTTATTTCATTTTTTAAAAATAATTGAAAATGACATTGTGTTTAAGTTTCTACTTCTGTATGTTGATTTTCAATACACAGAAATAAGATTGATATTTCGTGTTATTATTGCTGTTAGTTTTCTATATAGAGAGTGATATCATCTGCAAATATGGACAATTTCTTTTCCATCTTTGCAAAATGTATGTATTTCTTTCCATTGCTTTATTGCAATAACAACTGAAATTTCTCATACTGTGTTGAGCATGAATGTTTTCAGTAGGCATCCTTGCTTCATTCCTAATATTATGAGAGGTGAAAGCATTCACTCTTTAAGTAGTAAGCATGATGTTACCTAGAGATTAAATGTACATATTATTTGTCAATTGAGGATGATAGTTTTTCTATATTGAATTTGGTCAAATGAATTTCCCAAATCAGTTAATATTGATTACTTGTTTATTCTTATTGATATAGAAAATTATAATTTATTGTTGAACTTTTATATCTTAAATTCCATTTAGTTATGGTGTATTATTTTTGCATCTTACTAGTTTATAGTACACATTATTTTGAAAAATATTCATGAACAATATAGGTGTTTATCTGGTATTCATTTATTATACTTCTAATTTCTGTGAGTTTTATAGTGATAATTTTCTAATCATTTTTTATATTGATTACTTCTTTTCTATCTTTTACTAAAACCTTATCTATTTTTTGTTTGTTTGTTTATTTGAGACAGGTTTTCTCTGTGTATAGCCCTGGCTGTCCTGCATTTGCTTTGTAGACCAGGCTGGCCTTGAACTCACAGAGATCTGCCTGCCTCTGCCTCCCTGAATGCTGGGATTAAAGGCCTGCGCCACTGTACCCAGCTCCCCCTCCTTCTTTCTTTTATAAAAAGGCCATTTTACTTTTCTGAAGTAAGATATACCTGCTTGCTCTTTCTTCTTTTGGTTGGTTTTTCTAGACAGGGTTTCTCTGTGTAGCAGCCTTAACTGTCCTGAAACTCTCTCTGTAGACTAGGCTGGCCTCAAACTCACAGAGATCTGCTTATCTTTGCCTCCCAAGTGCTGAGATTAAAGGCATATGCCACTGCCGTCCAGCCCTTATCTATTTTTTAATGAGATATATTTTTTTATTTTGCTAATTCCTGCTATATTGTCTTACTTTCAAATCTATTGATTACTTTATTTTTATTATTTCCTTCTTTCTGCTGACTTGTTTTTCTATTTCTAGCTTTCAGGTTATGATTTATAACATTTACTTTTTTCATGTAAGCTTTTGGTGATGTAAATTTCCTTATCCACACTACTTTGCTTGTATCTCACATATCTTACTATTTTTGTATTTTCCTTTTCATTCATTTCTATGTGGTTTGTAAGGGGATTTTTTTTCCTTTAGTACATTCTCCTAGGCACATAGATTATTTAGAAGTTTGGCTTATTTTCCAGATACTTATTTTTTTCCTTTGGTTTTTGGTTTTTTTGAGACAGGGTTTCTCTGTGTAACAGACCCCTAGCTATCGTGGACTCAGGTTGTAGACCAGGCTGGCCTTGAACTCATAGAGATCTGCCTGCCTCTCTCTCCAGAGTGCTGGGATTAAAGGCATGCACCACAATGCCTGGCCCTAATATTTTAAAATTATTGACTTGTAGTTTCAGTCCTTTATTAGTAGAGGGCATGTATAGATTCAGCCTTTTCAAGTTTACTAAAATTGACTTTATGGCTCAGGAATGTCTATTTTAGTGACTATTACATGGATGCCTGAAAAATGTGTGTATTTGCTGTTGCTAGATGTGTTTTGTGGTGTGTCATGGAGCTCTCACTGGTTGATTCTGTTGTTCAACTTTTCTACATCCTTTCTGATTTTCTGTTTAATAATTGTGTCCCTTGCTTAACCATAAAATTTATGTGCTTCTCCTTTCATCTCACTTAGTTTATGCTTCATTAACTTTGTGGTTCTTTTGTAGCTACACACATATTCTTGGTATATTTCCCATTAGCATTATGTAATATCATTCTCTGTCTCTAGCAATTTTCCTTTCTATGAATTATTTAATATTGATATTGCTTCTATTAGTGTTATAAACAATGTTTCTTTGGTTTATCTCTTTTCATCCTTTTATGTTAAATTTACTTACGTCACTGGATTTGAGGAGACATTTTCTGAACCACATGTTTGAGCCATTTTTTAGATTCGCTGTAGCAAGCGGGGTCTTTTTATTGAATTTCTCCCATTCATATTTAACATAAGAAGTGGTACTTAGGGACAAATTCTGCTAATTTATCATTATTCCATACCTTCACATTCTCAGCCTTCTGTTTTTCTCTTTTTGTCTTCGCATGAACAACTTGAACTTTTGAATTAATCCAGAATTATTTATAGTGTTTCTTGGTGTATCTCTTCTGTTTCCTTTCTTAATCACAAATGGATTTGGGGTATTACAACATAGATATATGTATTGTATCTGAATTTCTTGTCAATAAAAATTTTACACATCAAGAAGAGAAAATCTATTTCTATCATCATCCCTTTAGATTTGTTGTTTTAAAATAATATTGACTTTGATATCAGGTGATATTGCAGCTCTTGTTTTAATTATTGAATATAACTTATAAAATTTATGGGGCTAGTTTATTCTATGCACCCATATTTTTCCTGTTTCAGTCATTTCTTCCTTAATGACCTAAGATCCCTTCTTTCATAAGAATTTCCCTTAGTTAGTATAAAGGGTAGGTCTCAGAGCAATAAATTCTCTTTTTCCTTCTTATGCAAATATATTGATTTCTATTTCACTCCTAAAGAATATTCTAACTTTTTAAGAATTGATTTTCATGTTTTCTGGTTTGAGATCCAGGCATCTGAATTGTTGTTCCCTGATAGCATTCCTCTCTGCTGCTTTCAAGAAGCTTATCTTTTGCTTTCATTTTCAGAACTAAATTATGATGTATGTTGATTTAGATTCATTTGAATTGACTATGTTTGAGGCTAGCTTTGTTTCTTGTATGTATGTATTTCTTTGTGATAAATGTGGATTCATAATAATTCTTTCAACTCCCCTGTCCTATTCTTCTGGAACTCTGATATTGTAAATATTGGATCTTTTATTATTGTGTCACAGATCACTAGAAATCTGTTCTCTTTCCCCTAATATATTTTCTGTTTTTTCAGACTGAATAAATTTTATCAATTTATCCTCAAATTAAATCTAACCAACAAATTTAAAAGTTTGTGTGTTGTATTTTTCAGTTGAAGAGTTTCTTTTTCATTATTATTATAAATTGTACCATTTCTGAAATATTTTCTATTTTTAATTTATTTAACAATAACTCATTTAGTTAAAAATTTTTTTAAAAATTATGATTGTTTTGTAGTCTTCATTAGATAATTGCAGCAATTGATTCATCTTTCTTGATATCACTTGCTTTTACTTTTAAGTCCTGGTTTTCCTGTATCTTGATGTTATGAAAAATTAATCTTCCTTTGTATCCTGGACATTTTTGCTAATATGATAGAAAGGAATGGACACTGTTTGTTTTATTTCGGCATTCAAATCCTGATGGAATTTTGTGAGCTGTAATTTTAATATTCATTTAATTCTCAGAGCCTTTGCAATGCTTGTTAATGTGGGTCATTTGTTTTGTGATGTTGAGGCACTCAGCAGTTCCTGGTGATTCTGCATTAGGAAACAAACGGGTTTCCCCAGCTAAGGCCACCTGTTGACTCAAGATGAAGAAAAGAAGTCTTTGACCCATAGGGCTAAAGAACACTTTCTGGGTCACACAGCTTTAGTGTATAGCACAATGATGGTACTAACCTGCAGCCCACTGCTTGTTCATAGGGATCTCCTGCTCTCTATTTTGTCAGCACTGCAGCCTTTCTTGACTTTATCAAAGGAGCAGTTTGATCTGGCAGAGGACTGAGGAGGGTACATAGGTTGTTGCATTAGTTACTTTTCTCATTACTGTGACCAAATACTTGCCTAAAGCAACTTGGGGGAACACATTCAATCACAGTAGGAAAGATATTTCTCCCTTCTCTTTTCTCTCACCAAACCCTTCCATATACTTCTCCCAACTCTCCTTCATATTCATGGTCTTTTTGCAGTAAATGTTATTTTATATATATATATATATATATATATATATATATATATATATATATAATGGTTCACTGTTTGGGGAGAAGTGCCCCATTCTTGGTAGACCAGAAAATTGGCTTTTCCTTTTTCACTCAACCCAGGACCCTTGGCACAGTGCTTCCTGTGGTCAGGGCAGCATTTTACTCCTGCAGTTAATCCTCTCTAGAAACATCTTCACAGACAAACCAAAACTTTTGCTTTGCTGAATCAATCAAGGTGACAATTAAAATAAACCAACACAATTATTTTGTGTTGCCAGATTATAGATCTGCAAATGGCAGGTCTGAGTTGTCTTCTCCTATTGAGGAGATATAAGATACCTGCTGCTGAGTCATCCAGTCATGAAATTTCAACCCTCACTTTCCTCAGATACTTTTCAGAGTACTCCGTTGGCTGCCACTAATTTTCCCCCAGGGTTTAAGAGATATGATTTGGAGGGAGGAGCCTAAGTCATCTTCTCCAGACAAAAAATTTTAAATTGTTACTTACTTATTTTAAAATTCAATAGAATTCAAGGAAATGATGTTTATCATATGGTTGACATTAAAATAATTTTGACATAAAAAGCAAAAAAGAAAAAATAATTTAAATATATTATGGCAAAGCAAAGAACAGATTGGAAAGCTTGTGGAGAACAGTCATCAACTAAGGGCAGAAGACTACTAATGAGGTTGAGTGGGGTTATCATTTTATTTCTTTTATGATAGGATTATGGACCAGAAGATCTGAAGCATTAGGTTGCTTGCCTACAACTGCTTGGGCTGGCTGGGTGCTGGTTGTAGAATTCAAGACTATGACATTCCATGACCAGGGAAACAGCAAACAGTTTCCCACAGCACTGCTTTCAAACTCCAAACACATCTTCTAGAAAATATCCTGCACCCATGAAATAAACCTTTTGTCTATCTGGCAAATGACCAACACATTACAATAGAGACAAATTTTTACTAAATCTGACTACTATTAAATATTTGTTATTAATTGCTTCCCAATCATGCATGCTGCTTGGAGAGCACTTAATGAATGTTCAAGATTTCATCTTGAGATGGGTAATTACCGAGTGAAGTACTTACTTTTAGAGAAAAACTCTTCAGTTATTATTGGCATTTGAATAAGTTTGCTAGAAATAGTTATATCCCCCTTGGGGACTCTTACTTCTAGAAGTTATTCATGACAATTTCTAAAAGGATATTCTCTAAGTCTTATTCACCCATTGTCTATGTAAACTAAATACTTGTTCTGAACAGTTTATACAGGACTTTAAATAAAAGCTGACTTCTTTCTGATTAAAAGTGTTTGAGTCTTTCATTATATGTCTATATAATGAAATATTTGTGTATATATAAAAAATTTAGATCCCTTTTCAAATAAAAAATAGTTTTCAAAGAAACTAGAAACAAACAAACAAACTCCCCCTCACATCTTCCAAAACAAATGCTTCAAGGAAATAACCCACAAATGTTCCTAAGGACAAAGAGCATCCTTAATGAAAATAAGATATGCTTAGCTATATAATACAAAATGTCTAAGAATTTTGACAAATAGCCTGGAATGTTTGCATTAAAAGATAGGAAATACCTAACTAGAAGTACAAGGGACCTTCAGAAAATCTGTGAATGCTACGAAGACATCAACATGCCATCTCTCCCATTCTAAAATCTCTTGAATATGTTAAATGTCCACCAGAAAAAAAATGCAGAGCAATTTTCCAGAAGTGTCTGTCTTTCAGCTAGCTGGCACTTCTGCCTGGGGTTTAACTCATTTCAGGGGCCTTATCTTTGGCTCAAATGTACCATAGCATTCATGAGAAGAGTTATGATGTCCTGATACTTTGAGACCTCACTTCAAAGCCGAGCCAGTCAGTCATGACTGTAGGAGGTGAGATGGCAAGGGTTTGCATGGGGTACAATCTGATTTATAAATTACACATGCAAGAATGCATCTGATAGTATGAAGTCTTGCTTTACTTGGGAGAACCTAAAGATTATGTTCACAAACTACCATATTTTTCAGACCATAAGATGCACTTTTCCCCCCAAAAGTGTATATGTGTGTGCGGGGGGGGGGCAAAATTAGGGTGTGCCTTATGGTCCGATTGCTGTTTTTACTGTTTTTCTTGTTTTACTGCTCTAAAGACTGGTGCATCTTATGGTCAGGTGTGTCTTATAGTCTGAAAAATACGGTACCTAAGTGATAGAGAGATGTTGGCCATGAGGTACGAAGCACTCCTTCAGAAGGTGTGTTCAGCACACAGAATTCTGTTACTCAGGGAAGCAAAAAGTCTATTCCTGCAAACCTGATGAGAAGTAACACTGACCATTAGCTCCTCAGTTGCTTCCCTTCATTAAAAACTCCCCTGATATAAACAGGCTAGAAAAGCCATTTGTCTTACCCCTTCATTTCCTTGAGTTCCATTGAATTTTAAAGTAAGAAAGTAACAATTGTAAAGTTTTTATCTGGAGAAGATGACTTAGGCTTCTCCCTCCAAAGCATATCTCTAAACTCTGGGGAAAAAATAGTGGTAGCCAAAGGAGTACTCTGAAAAGTATTTGAGGAAGGTGGGGCCAGCTTTGTACTGCCAAGGCAAGGTGGAGAAATTCTTTATTATAAATGATCATTTGCTTATTTAATAGTATGAAGAACCCATATTATTCTAACTCAGATGTCTCTTTGAGGATACAAATGAAGTTAAATTAATACAAACCTCCTAGCTTCATGATACGAGTTGCTTACGGTCTTTCAGGAATAGTCCTCCCTGCCCCAAAAGAGTGTTTCTGCATTTCCCTGGCTTAATTTCACTAGAGTCTCAGGAACAAGAATGGCAGCTACAGGCCCCACACATCCTCCATTACCAGGCTTTCTTTCTCTCCTGTAATGGCTTCTGGTCAGTGTAATCTTCTTAGACAAGGATCAAAAGTCTCTACCTACTGTAGCTGTTCCTGTGGTGAGAATTCCAGCTTCTCTACCAAGCTCATTCTGTGGCTATGCTCTCTAAATAGTCTATGATGCAATCCCAGAGAGACATTCTGTTTTTGGGCAGTCAGCCAGAGAACGTCTCTCTTCTCCACCTTGCAATATTTTTTGTCACCTGAGCTCCAAAGCAAAAGTACTTGGTGTTAGTCTCACCAGAGTCTATATGTCATAAAAGGGCTCCTTCCATTTCATATCTTATTACCTTTTTCTTCTGAAGATTAAAATCATGCCACAAAACAGAAACTTCTAATGTCTCCATCTTTCTGTTCTTCTATAGCTTATGTACCGAAATCCTCTTTCTTCCTTCAAACATAGAATTAATAAACTCAAAAAGTGGTGAACATTAGTTCATGGGAATTCTATTCAGCTTACTATAGTCTCTTGCCAGGCCCCATGTTAACTGATACCTTGTAAGCCAGTATTCTGTTGTTTTTAACCTCAAGTCTCTGCTTGGCTTTGATTCTTTCAATAAAGCCTTAGCTTCTGAAGAGCAATGGTCTCAAAGATGGAAAGGTGAAAGCTCAGAAGTGGATAGCACGATCACTGCAGTGCAGAGAGCAGGTGTTAGAATGAATAGATAAGTAAACAGACTCAATTTACTATTTAATATGTAAGTAACCATCAGTGCCCACCCTGTGTGTCCTATGTGGTTTCTGAGGTGTTCTAGGGGAGGAAGGAATGTTTCACAGCCGGAAAAGTTGACAGTGGGGCCTTCATGTGATTGTACTTGCCAGGTATTTCAAAGTCTTACCATTTGTGCGTTCCAGGTGAGGTGTCATTTCAAATTATGTTACACAGCTGAAACTAATAACTCTCTAAAAATAGACATGTAACTTGCAGCATTATCCCCTTAAAGAAACTATAGTTCAAGGTATTGCTATTTATGTAAGTATATTAAAGCAGAAAAATATGACAGCACTGACAATTCTACCCTAGTAGGAGCTCAGCATCAACCACATTACACAAAATGATGACATTCTAATTAGACTGATAGGGCAAAGATACAGAGACTATTTCAAATATGCTATTAACAACTGTCTTGTTCTTTCTCAAATGAGCAGAAAAAGAAATATTTGCATGCAAGTAGACAATTTCAGGAAATACCCTTTGGGCAGGAAAGTGATGTACGACACCCTCCCAAAAGCCCATAGAGTGTGTTGACTAGTGGGCTAAAACTTTGTGGCAGCCAGGCCTCTTCTATCTTTCTGAGTACCCTCAGACAGATTGCATACTGGTTTGTACTTTTGAGGTTCCAAAAGGTTGGGATATTTCTTTAGTGATTCTTGTCTTTGCTAAAAGGGACTTGTCCCCGGTGTGCTTGTTCACTAGAATGTCCAGGCATTGCCAGTACATACTGTTCACGCTTTAATTAGTTTAACACTTAGAGAATGCTTTCTTTTCTTTTTTGTTTTTTTCCCACAGGACAATGAGGTACCCATTTGGGTTCCTGGGCAAGAATGCTTTCAAACATGGAAACATGGAAGCAGTTGCTCCTACAGGAACCTCTGGCAAATGATTGTGACTGTTGTGCTTTGCTGGTGTCTGCCAGTGCAAGGACCTTTTCTGTGACAACATATTATTCCTTGAGATAGCACAAAGTGATAGCAGAGATTGGCATGGCGATGCATACCTGTCAATTTAGCATTTGGGGGACATTGGCAAGATCATGAGTTCAAGGCCAGGCTGGGTTACATAGCTATGTGTTAGGAAGAAAAGAAACTAAGAAGGGAGGAAAGGAGAGAGGAAAAAGAAGGACAGAAGAAAGGAGAGAATGAGAGTAAGAGGACATAATGATTGGGAATTCCTTTAAAGTATGAATATATCAATATAATTCATTTTATCTTTATCTGACCTTTTCAAAATATATTTTACATATACTTCTTATTTATGTACTGTATGTATAATATACAGCATGGTGATAAAATATCAGTGTAATTAAAAAGCAAATATATTTGTGTTGGTGGTTCCTGGTCAGAAATCTTTTTATTTAATTAGGTGTTAGATAAAAAAAAAAAATCTTTATTTGTTCAACCATGTTCATAGCAGCCTTATTCATAATAGCCAGAACGTGGAAACAGCCTAAATGTCCCTCAGTAGAAGAATGGATAAAGAAACTGTAGTACATATACACTGTGGAATACTACTCAGCTATTAAAAACAAGGAATTCCCAAAATTTGTAGACAAATGGATTGAGCTAGAAATGATCATAATGAGTGAGTTAACCCAGAAGCAGAAAGAATCAAATGGTATATACTCACTTATATCTGTATACTAGCCCAAGGGGCATGTCCCACGAAAGCCTTCACTTACCAGGAAACTGGGACAGAGGGGAGGACATCCTATTGGGACTCTAGATGAGAGAAGCATGGGAGAATAGCAAAGTAGAAGGATCCAGAGGGTCCTAGAAACCTCCAAGTAGAACATTATGATAGGCAGATTTGGGCCCAGGGGTCCCGCTCAAACTAAGGCACCAGCCAAGGACAATACAGGCGGTAAACTTTAAACCCCTACCCAGATCTAGCTAATGGACAGGACAGTCTCCACAGTTGAGTGGAGAGTGGGGTATGACTTTCACATGTACTCTGGTGCCTCACATTTGACCATGTGCCCTGGAGGGGGAGACCTGGTGGCACTCAGAGGAAGGTTAGCAGGCTACCAAGAAGAGATTTGATACCCTATGAGCATATACAGGGGGAGGAAGTCCCCCTCAGTCATAGTCATAGGGGAGGGGAATAAGGGGAAAATGGGAGGGAGGGAGGAATGGGAGGATACAAGGGATGGGATAACCATTGAGATGTAACAAGAATAAATTAATAAAAAAACATTAAAAAAATCATTGCTCTTCACTCCTCTCAGAATAAATTTTGTACATGAAAGCATCTGTTGAAACACTCCAGGCCTGAGTACACTCAAAGAGTTAAAAGACAGATGCCATATTTATTCCCAGAGTGGGCATACAAAGAACCCTCTTCATCTGCTTTCATTATTTTTGAACTACCTAGTTATAGCTTAACTTCTCCTTGGGTATCACAGAGTTTAAGGGCAGGTTGTGTTTTAGATCAAAATGGCAAAAGTTTGGGTCTTAATTCCTGGAGGGGAGAAAACAGTAGAAAAGATGGTACTGGAATGTTGTCATTTCAAGGCTGTGATAGTGAGCTTTGTTTTACCAGGGAATTCAGAGATAATATCTCATGATATTGGGCTGAGATGTTCTTCACGTGGAGAAAGGTACCCTTTCAGGCCAGTGAGGCAGGTGTGAGTGGAAAGCCAGAAGAGCTTACTGGTTAACCTAATTTATCTTTCTCATTCACCATTTAAAGTGACTCCTGTCTTAATTAACTTGACTAACAACGTTGGATAAGTCAAGATTTTTCTGAGACCTTCCTTAGTTATTGCTAATTAATGAGTTAGTTTTAGACATCAATTACTTAAGTGTGTCCAGAAAATTAAATGTAAAGAAATGCTACAAGCTTCATAGCCATGAGCCATCAGGCCGACATTATTTCAACCCTGGGAGTCAAAGGATTGGTTTTGAAAGATTGCATCTTCCTTACAGACTTCAACTCTAAGAAGATACAATCCAAATATGTGAGCCCTGCTCAGCCACCTATGTACAGCCAGTCAATAGTTGCTAACTGATTATCTGTGGTAGACTTAGAAAGATGGAGAGGAGAGGGAGCAGTAGGGGGATAAAAAAAAATGAAGAAGGAAACAACGATGTAGTCAGTTGCAAAGAAGGCTGCTTATGATGTGAAATGAGAAAGACAAGCGTGGAAGTCTCTCAAGAACTTGGTGAGAGGCTCTGGTGCTCAAGAAAGCATCCAGGAGATGTACAGTTCATGATCAGAAGGACCATCAAAGCTGGGAGAACCTTTCCATCAGACTATGGATTCCTCTCACCAGAGATTCTGAGTCAGCAGATCTGGGTTGGAGAGCAAGCATCTGCCTTTCTCACCAGTTTCCAAGTGAAACTCATGCTGTTGGTCTGGAAACAAGAATTTGAAAATGTTTACTGAAGAGTTTTTCATGTGTAGAAGGGGAAGGACTGTCCAGGATTGAGATGAGAAAGAAGAGAAATAAGGCAAGAGAAAGAGAAAGACATGTTTATAAAGATTCTAAACTGAATTGACTATATAAGAGATCATAAGAAGTTTTTGACCATCATCCCTAATGATACTATCACACTGTGCTGCTTATTGCAGCTTTCTAGGAAGATTTTTAACACAACAATTTTATTCTTAGTTTTGTAAAAGTATTTTGATCATATTAATCTCACTACTTCCCATAACTCCTTTCAAATCCATCTACTATCTTCCCACTTCCTCTTTCATTTAATAACACATTGAGTCTAGTTTGTGTTGCTATATTCATGGGTATGGGACAATCCACTAGAGTATGGTGAACCTACCAGGACCCACACTCTTTAAGAAAACCGGTTTGGCTGTGACTCTCAGCATCTGTTCTGATCTCCCGCTGGGTGGAGTCTTTCAGAGGACCTCTATGGTAGGCTCCTGTCCTGTTCCTTCTCTTCAACCGTTTCCGGTGTCTATTCTATTTGCCCTTCTCAATGAGAATTAGCATTCTCGCTAGGGTCTTCCTTGTTATTTAGCTTCTTTAGATCTGTGTATTGTAGTGTGGTTATCCTGTATTATGTAACTAATATCTGCTTATAAGTGAATATATACCATGGAGCCTTTCACAGGGTGTCTTATGGATGAGTTGGGGGATATAGACCAATGGAGCCAACAAATCCGGCCTGGAGGTTGGAGGTGGGGTGTGCTAGAGAGACTGATGCTCCAACCAAGGACTATACATAGTAAGGACTTAGACACCCTGCTCAGATGTAGTAGTTAGGCAGCACAATCTCCATGTGTGTTCCATAATATGGGGAGTAGGGACTACTTTTGACATGGACTCTGGCCTTCACAGGTTGAGCACTTCCCCCTGTCAGGACAGCCTTACCAGGCCATGGAGGAAGAGGATGCAGGCAGTCCAGATGAAACTTAATAGGCTGGGGTGAGATGATAGGGGAGGAGGGCTCCCTTTTTCTGAGGACTAGAGGAGGGGTGGGAGCGGTGAGGGAGGGGGTGAGAGAGGGAGAGTGGAAACAGGAGATGAGGGAGGGGGATACAATCTGGATGTAAAATGAACAAATTAGAAAATTTTTTAAAAGAAGGAAAACTAGCTTTCCCTCCCCTAGAAGCCATTGATTTTCAATAACTTCTCAATAGGGGGTAGGAGCTCATGAGCTTCTCTCCTTCCATGCTAGAATGTTGGATGCTTGACCTTGGTCATGTTTTTTTGTGCCTGAAACCACAGCTGTGTGAGTTCATGAGTACAGTGGTCCTGCCATGTCCAGAATATACTGTTTCAGTCTGATCCTATTTTGAAATTTATTATATAGACAAATGGAAGTCATTGAATGCCTTTGAGTAGTAGGAAGACATAACTGAAACTTTATTTTAGGACTATTTAATCTGTCAGCAAGTGCCACATGAATTTTCCTGGGCAATCTATTTCTATGCATTTCATATATAGAGAACAATGACAGACAAAAAGAAAGAAACAAACAAAAAACAACACCCCCCCAAACAAACAAAACACAATCTCAAAGTTTAGCTTGGTGAACCAGTGAGTGTGATAGGAGTCACTTAAAGCACCATGCATGAGAGGTTGTTTACAGCACTGGCAGCTTACTGGCAACTACATACACCAAGGAAGTTTTCCTCCACCCCCTCACAATTATTCACTGCTTATGTATCCTGGGAGAAGGACGAGAGGAGCCTCATCTTCAGGAGTCTTGTGTGCCTGTGAGCCTTCTTCCCTTTTCATGAGGCAATGCTAGTGGGCTCAGTCAATCTTCTGTGGGTTTCATTCAAGTAATCACAGCTGCTCTTATTTCAAGATAGTGATGACCAAGCCACTGGAGAAGGGCAGTACAGTGCTGTTCACAGCAATATGTACCATGGTGTTCTATAGGGGGCAGAGAAGAGCTGCCTAAAGAATGGGAAAGAGATTGACAATTCATGTAAGTTACTTAAAACTCTACTTACATGCTCTTCTTTCCAAATGCAGATGCAGGGGAAAAAGTGCCCCTTGAGGGTTTATATTTTGGTTAGAAACATGGCCAGAATTCCTCCCAAGAAAGAAGACAGAGTATGCAAATACATGGAGTCTGGGCTTTGAACTACCATTATTCAAGCTTTCCTAAAAGTGACAGCATGGAAATCCTCAAGTCTGCTCAGAGTCTGTGCCAATTTGATGGGAGAATTTGCAGATTTTCAGGCAGTAAGTTGATCCGTAATGGCCTTCGATGCACGAGTGAGGAATTTTGTTTATAGTTTTGACTCAAAAAGGATCCAAATTTGCTCCACCCTGGAAGTGCATCATTAAGGGGGAATTTTTAATGTTTCAAAATGGTTTATAATAAGATTTATTGAATTTCTTTTCCCTTTTCCCTCCTCTGTACAGATAAAATGCAATTGGTGTGGCATGAAATCTACACTAGGAAGAAGAATTTTGCTATAAACTCATACACATTCATGTGTCCACACATTCTCAAACACAGACCACTGAGCACTGTCGAGGGGCTCTGAGTTGCCCAGGCTTATTTCTTCATAAAGCAAAATCAATGTGGGTAAACACAAAAGACATACACTGAGAATCCTTAGGAAAGCAGATAGAGGAGGAGGAGGATGAGAGACAAGAGGAAAGACATGGGAAATAGTCTAAATAAGCATTGATATGGCTATCTAAAAGACACAAAGGTAAGCAAGCACATGGACTGTGTCTAAAGGAGTCTTGAGCTAAACAGGAGGTGGATTGGATTCAAAATAAACCTCCGGGATCTCCAAACCTTCCTGTGCTTTTGTTCTCTCCATTTACAACTCACTAGACAACCCTTATTTTCTTCTGTGTCTCCTCATCCCCTGTTTTTCTCCACTCACGCTCTATGAGTTGAATGTAATTTAGTACATGTTCCAGGTTTTGTTTTGTTTTCTTTTATTTTTTTCCAAAATGTTTTGCAATAATATCTTATTGCTTTTGTTCTCTGTGGCTAGATGGTTGGTCACTTGGTTTAACTGTCCTATTTTTTAAGGGAAGAAAAGTAAGGATAATAGATCAAGTGAATTGCCAGAGATGAAAGGACTGATACTAATACCCACTACTTTTTACCCTGGCAACTGAAATAAACACAAGAGCTGGATGGCAGTAATTATTGGGGAAAGAACTGGAAGACATCATTCTTTGTGATTCTTTTGTAATGAATATGGCAACAGAGAAGATAGCCTTTGCCAGTTTTTAATTCAATGGAAAATTTGAACATATTTCTGATTTATTTGCCCCACCCCAGGTTTATCATGCACAAAATGGAGATAATACAATAATCAGTGTATACTGCAAGTCATTGTAAGAATTCAGTGACCTAAAATTTGACAAACATTTCTAGTTCCAAGTGACATCTATTAACTCTGCATTCATGATTATTATAACTACAATTTGTTTTAAGGTAGAACAATATATAAGCAAAATGGCTAGATGAAAAATTATTCTTGCCTTTTTGAAATGTTATTAGAATAACAAAATAACAGGTGGAGTCAGTGAATGAGCGAACCAGAGCTCTTCCCGGATGACTTGGAAAATAAATCTTTCTTATTTGAGGATATTTATATTAGGGCTCTGTATGCATCTGGGGTGATGGAACCCAAAAGGTACAGATGGCATTTTCACTATCTCCTATGATAGCAGAAGTTTCACAGCCACTATGGATCTAGGGTTATATTGTCATCGGGCCTTCATATGGCACCCAAATTCCTCTATGATGTATTTTTTTATTTGTTTTGAGACGGGGTTTCTCTGTGTAGCCCTGGCTCTCCTGGACTTGCTTTGTAGACCAGGCTGGCCTTGAGCTCACAGTGATCCACCTGCCTCTGCCTCCCGAGTGCTGGGATTAAAGGTGTGTGCCACCACGCCCGGCCCTCTATGACTTCTAAAGCACTCAATAGCTTGTGTCCTCTTTCATACATAGGCCCATCCATCACATATTCCCTTCCATGTTATAAACTAAGAATTCTTTGGTTCTGCTTTTCATCTTTCTTGCTCTTCCTGTCCTGTCAAATCCTCAAACAGTATCTTTAGAAGTCCCACGCAGCCCCCCAAACAACACCGTGTACTCCCAGGCCTCCTATATCTACTGTCACCTTAAGTTTGGTTTTCTCTATAGCAGTTGCTATGCATCTTCCAAGCATGTGTGTGTGTGTGTGTGTGTGTGTGCATGCATATGTATATACATGTATATGTGTATGATATATAAACAAACTTTCTTCAATATAGAGTACATGCATTTTCCTCTATTTCCATTGCTAGAGAAACCTAAGACACTCTAAACATTTTTTTGTAAAATAAAAATTATATTCTGAAAGATGGTGAGAAGAGGGGAGATCAACCAGAGACTTTGGGACCTGGAGAACAACATGGTAGTGAGTTTCATGGGTTTTCTCTGGGCCTCATAGATCCCAGACTTGGGCATGAAACAGCTAGTAATTTGGTAACATAAACAGGAACAGACAAAATAAGAGTAGACAAAACCATTACCTGCAACCAATACACTAGGACAGAGCCTTTCAAAAATAACTACTTGGTTCCTTCTAAACACCAAAAAAGAACCATGGCCTCCCTGCTCCCTCACCCTCAAAATGAACTCACCAGAAATGGCCAAGTGAGGAGACTAGACTTACAATGCATAGTTATAATGAGGCCTCTAAGCTTCTTATCAGAGTAGTGTCAGAAGAGGCTGAAAAGGAGGTCAAAACATTATCTCTGCTGGATGCCAACAACTTTTCACCCCTGCCTGGTAGTGATGAGGCACTTTCTTTATCCATGCTTGTGGTGTCAAAGGAGACTTTACCACCACCAAACGGCAGTAAGACTTTCCTTTCAGGAAACTGGGCTCAACCAGGACAGGTGGAACCCCCCAGATGACAGCATAGACAGTCTTAGGAAACCTGGACTTCTATGCTTAACTGGCAAGAACAGTGACCATTCTACTTTCCTTCCAGAGCAATATCTGAAGGAGCCAACTGAAACAGAAGTTTCAAATAAAATTGACACTGAGATGGCAGAGTTGTTAGGATTAAAAACAGCTCTCATAAAAACGCCTCATTGGGCAATTGCAAATATAATTGAAGCAAAATTAAAAAGTGCAAAGAGAAGGAAGACACAAATGGAAATTATAGATATAAAAATACAATAACTAAAATAATACACTTAATGAGTGAGTACAAAAACAAAATTTAGGAAAAAAGAGGCTATATCCAGTGTTCTTGAAAAAAGAACAATAAAAAGTTAAGCAGCGTGGAAAAGAGAAATATATAAACTATAAAACTCATCAGAATTATATTTTTAAAAACATATTGAGAATCTGGATCATGAAAATCTTGGAAGGAAGGGGTAAGTGATTGAGCTGAAAAAGTGCATATCTATCTGAAAGAATAGTTAAAGGAATGCTTTCTTCTTGATTGATGTCATACATGCATTTAATGTGCTTTGATCAAATTCACTCTCTATTCTGTCCTATCCAAGTCCTTTCCTAGTCCTCCAACTGCTCTTTCTTAAACTCACTGAGTCCACTTAGTGCTGCTAATATGTAGTAAATGGGTGTAGAGCCATCTAATGAAGCATAGGTAGCCTTTCAGAGCTCACATCCCTGAAGAAAATATATTTTCTCTCTTCCAACAGCCAACAACTGCTAATAGAGTGTCAGGTAGGGGTAAGCCTTTGCCCTATCCATTCTGGGATTTGGCTGGTTCCATCTTGTGCACATCTTGTGCATATAATGGCAGCCACTATGAGTTCATGTGTGTGATGACCCTGTCACATCTAGCAAATACTGTTTCTCTGTAGGTATTCACTACCTTTGAGTCTTACCATCTTTTCACATCCTCTTTTACAATGACCCCTAAACCTTGGTGGAAGGGGCTGTGGATTGGAGCTGAGCACTGCAGCCAACCTGTTACCCTGTCATATGGTAACTCCATAGAGGAATTAATTTCTTATATTCATATATATTATGAAGCTTCTACAATAGTAGAGCTTTTATGGCCTATTCAAAAGCCTTTACTATTAGGTATCTCTCCCCATACTCTCTCCTCTACCCTGCTTTCCCATCCCACACCCTAAAGGAAGTTCTTTCAACAGAAAGGAAACAATGAAAGAAGAAAGCATAACAGAGTAAAAAGAAAGTAAGTACATTTTACTTTTCATTAATCTTTTGAATTGTCTTTGAAGAAAAATTATACACTGCCTGATGTGTTTTTAAATTTGTACAAAGAAAACATTTGACATAATTATATCTATAAACAAGAAGCTAGAAGTCACAAAAACTCTGATGATATATCTATAATGTAATAACTAAAGAAATTATTAAAAAGCTATGAAAGGATATATATGCCAAAACACCATAAATAAATCTTAATTTGTGTATAAAATGTTCAAATAACCCACACTTATTATTAGATAGCAAGAGTATTCCAAATAGAGTAAAGATAGAAAACAAAATTATCAAATAGTACATTTATTCCACAACATATCAATAACTACATTTATTATCACTGGTTTAAGTATACAAATCAAGAGGCAGAGTTGGTTATTGAATTAAAATCATGACATTATTATGTGGTATTTACAAGAACCTACCTTCACATACAATGATATAGGTAGGTTGTTAGTAAAAATATATCATGCAAACAGTAGCTATTACTAAAATAAAGCTTAAGGCGGTAAATTGATATTATATAAGGTAGATTCCACTTTGAAGAAAATCGTCTCCCAAAATGAAGGGTCAACTCATCAAGATGACATATGATTCTTAAATGTGTATACATCATTTGGCAGAATATGTATACATATACATATATATGAGTATTAAAGAGAAAATGGACAAATCTACAATTCTTTGAAAACTACAGTGTTCCTTTCTTAACAATTGATAGACTATCTAGACAAAAAATTAAGCAATATATGAGAACTCAATACCAACAATGAACAAACAAGACCCAATAGAAAATTATACAGTGCACTATTCAACAGTACAAGAATATGTGTTCTCTGTAAGAGCCATGTGCCAAAATAGGCAATATTCTGGCCATAAAACAAACCTAAACTTACTTAAAAGAATTAAAATAATATTCAGTATATTCTACATTACAATTGGAATAAATCTGGAAGTCAATGTTTGTAAGATACCATGGGACTCTTTTCACATACTTCTAAGTGAAACACGTCAAAGAAACTTGAAGAAGAAATATTGAAGACATTGAATTGAATTTAAATGAGAATATATCAAAATGTGTGAGATCCAGCTAATGTTGAGAGAGAAATATATTACACTGAAAATTTACGTCAAAAAGAGATGTTACATAACTATCCACTTCAAGAACTTAGAAAAAGAAAGCCACAGCAAGCAAAAGGCAGGAAATAATAAAACTAAGCAACTTACTTACAATTGAAAAACAATAGGGAAATCAATTGATGAAACAAAAGTTTGTTTTACTATAAAAAATTGACAAAGCACTACAGTAATGAATATAAGAGTATAAAGACACACTGCCTGTATTAAGCACTAGACTCTTGGAAACCAAAAGAATAGCAAAGCCACACTGTGAAACTCTCCATGCATAAATGCAACAACTTAGATGAGATGTCTTCAAAAAGTGCAAGCTATAATGACTTATTCAGTAAGAACTTGATTACTTTTAATAGTTTTATAGCCCCTAAACATTGAATTTATAATTGTATTTATTTATTTTTGCTTACTGTTTGATAATTTCATACCTGGGAACTGTATTTATATCATTTCCACTCCTCTTTCTATGCCTCCAACTCCTCCTGTGTCTTCTCCTCCTCCCTCTCAAATTCATGATCTCTCATTATTATTATTATTATTATTATTATTATTATTATTATTATTATTGTTGTTGTTGTTGTTGTTGTTGTTGTTGTTGTTGTTATTGTTGTTGTTATTATATATGCACATATAAAACATCTCCCAAAAGTCTTTCCATAACTAAAGCATTTAGTTAATGAATCTTACCAAGTGTTTAAAAAATCAAAACATCTCTAAGGTCATCAACGTGGTTCCAAAGGTAAAGGTACTTGCTGTTGAACCTGATGACCTGGGTTGATAATCAGGAACCATAGAGGAGAGAGGGATGGGGGTGGAGAACCCAGTCCTCTGGCCTTCACAAGCTCACTGTGGCCTGCACTGTCTCTATTAGCAAATGACATAATTATATAAGGGGCCAATCGCAAGGAATCTCCAAAACACTTGAAATGAATGCATAAATCTAGAAAAGAGCCACTATAAACAGACAAAAGTCATTCCTACTTCTATTCACTAGCAATGAATATCAAAAATTAAAAAACAGTATCATTTAAAACAACTAAATATGTAAGATTTGTATGCTGAAAAATACAAAATATCAGTTCCTTAACAAGATATACATAAATACCTACTTCATACCCTTGGGTTGCAATACCCAACACAGAAGAAATGATTTGTTCTTAACAAATGGAAAAGCACATTTAATAACATTCCTAATAAAAGCTCAATAAGAACACCTTTGGAGATACACACAAGGATTATTCTATGCTAGCTAAAACACTTGAGGAAAGAAGGTAAAAAATAGTATGATGTAAACATTTCTATCATCATTGCTATGATCAAGCACCTGGCAAGAAGCAATTTAATGATGGAAGAATGTGTTTTGCCTTACAATTCAGGGGAATACAACCCATTACGGTGGCAAGATAATGGCAGCAAGAGTGTAAGTCAGTTGGTCACATTGCTTCCACCTAGGGAACAGAGAGTAATGAGCACCAGTGCTCAGCTGGTTCTCTCCTTTGCATTCCATCTAAGCCCTAGCCCATGGAATGGTGTCATGTTCATTTAGACTGATTCTTCCTATTTTAATTAATTAATTTAGTTCAGAAGCTCCCTCACAGACACACTCAGAGATTTGTTTCCTAGGTGACTCTACATCCCGCCAAGTTGATATGAAGATTAAGCATTGCAAAGGAATATCCTAATGTTAATGCTTACTGAATAGCGACAGATGTTTTTAGCAGTATGTTTTATTAGGGAGATGACACATAGAACCCAGAAAGAAACTCACATGTAAGTGCCCAATGGATTTCCAACACATGCCAAAACAGCCAAAATGGAAAGAGAGTCCCTTTCAACAAGTGACATTCATTCAATTGGACATTAAGAAGAAAGAAAGAAAAAAAAAAGAACTTTGATTTAAACCTTATATATTCCATAGAAATTGACTCTAAATAGGGAACAGTGCAAAATGTAACAGTATGGCACATTTAAGAAAAAACATAAACATAGTATAAAGTGTATAGAATTTACTTAGGTAGGAGCATCTTAGACTTCACACCAAAGACACCATCTATAAAAGTAAAACTGATGAATTAGGCCTTGCATTAGTTAGGATTCACTTAGGAAAATGACTGAAAAAGAGAACTAATATATAACATAAATAGATAGATACATAGATAAAAACATAGATGAGGATTTATTAGGCTGTCATTGGAGTAGTTCAAGTTTGTCTATGTCCTGAAAGAAAGTCTTAGAATCCCGTAGTTGGTCAGTCCACAAGATTGGATGTCTCAGTAGTCATAATCGTGTGCTGGAGTCCCAGGGAGGTCCTAGAGAGCTGTGGGTTTTTATATCACATTAGAAGTAGGTCCTAACTACTTGGCTCAGCATAGATGAACTTACTAGCGAGTGTGGAGCAAACAGGCAGAAATCACAAGCTTCCTTTGGCCACATCCTTTTATGTGGGCTGGTACCTGAAGCTATAGCTCATATTTAGGGTGATTTTTTTTTCTGGCTGCAAATGATACAGATTGAGAGTGGTTCTCCCACATCATAGAATCCAATAAACAAAAAGAAAAATCCCTCATTGGTGTGCCCAACCACTTGGGTTTCAGTGAGTTATTCCTAAATGCAGTCAAGTTAACAACCAAGATTAGACTTCGCAAATCCACCCCTTGTCAACTCAACCCACAAATATGTCTCCTTGTATCATGTTTAATTTCCAAATGAAAATAATAACCAACTCATAATTATGCCTAATATGGCATAACCCTCCCACATACAACCACAAATGCGTTATACATTTCACAATAAGTGACAATGTCCCTTGAGGGACACTCTTTTAGTACATATGCTATGAGGGACACTCTGACGTACCTATGATAACCACTGATATTATCTCAATTGATTCTACATTACATCATAAAAGTCAGAAAGGAAAGAAAACACAAATAATCTTGAGGGAGAGAGAGAGGGAGGGAGGGAGGGAGAGAGAGAGAGAGAGAGAGAGGCTTAAGTCAATCATAATCCTTGTCTCTGCAACTGCTCACATATCCTTGGTATCTTCTCCTACCTGTTCTGTATTTCCTTCACCCTCTGCAGGCACCTCAAGAGGTCTTGGGTCTTATCCTGGAGGAGTAACCCATACCTTCATTCCTAATGAGTCTGTGCCCGTTGTCATTCTGCTTGGATTAGCTTGCTGTAGTTTCCCATTGACTTTAATCACAGTACATGGTAGCACTCAAACCATGAGCCTCTACCCCTCCAGGGGTCTATAAACCTTTTCACACATGTCTCATAAGACCATTGGAAAACACAGATATTTACGTTATGGTTCACAACTAGAAAAGTACAGTTATGAAGTAGCAATAAATATAATTTTGTGGTTATATGTCACCACAATATGAGGAACTGGATTAAAGGGTTGCAGTATTAGAAAGGTTGAGAACCACTGCAAAGAATCTCTTACACTCCAGATATAAGTGTTCCTTTTTAACATATTTTATTAATTTATTCATATTACATCTCAATTGTTATCCCATCCCATGTATCCTCCCATTCCTCCCTCCCTCCCATTTTCTCCCTACTCCCCTCCCCTATGTCTGTGACTGAGGGGGACCTCCTCCCCCTGTACATGCTTATAGAGTATCAAGTCTCTTCTTGGTAGCCTGCTGTCCTTCCTCTGATATACTCGTTCTTACCTCCATTGTGGAGAAACAGTTCAATTTCTCCTTAGTAGTCTGGATCAATCACCTCTCCTAGCACTGTTTTTCCTTTCTCAGCCTGTTAGATACCCAAAGTATCCAGGAAGAAGACTGAGCTTCTGATTCAATGGAATGTTTGCTGTAAGAGTGCTCTCCAGTATGGAACCAAAACTTCTAGGCCAGCAGAACTTGACATCTGTGGAAGAAACAGCAGAAATTTCCCTAGCAGGTCACTAGGGGTGATGGTGAGTAGAACTAGTTCCTTTTCCATTCCTTGATTTCTGGTCCATGGATCCTGGCTGTGGGAGAAATATCTATAGAATGTTGATCAAAAAAGAAAAAGAAGAAGAAGAAGGAGAAGAAGGACGAGGAGAAGGATGAGGAGGAGGAGGAGGAGGAGAAGAAGAAGATGAAGAAGAAGAAGAAGAAGAAGAAGAAGAAGAAGAAGAAGAAGAAGAAGAAGAAGAAGAATGCTGATTCAAAGCAGACACGACACACCACATCTGCAGAATCGTGCTCCAAATCTCTAACTACTGCCACAGAATTGTTACTGTAAATAACTGTGTACTCAAGAAACCATTCTGTGTGTATCAAGAAACCAGCTGCTTCAGGACGGTGAGGAGCATGGCACTGGAGCGGTAAGTAGCTAAGAGCTATATCCAGACCCACAGGATGAAAGCAGCGAGGGGGAGACCGGGCCTAACATGGGACTTCAAAACCTCAAAGCCCACCGTCAGTGACCTACCTCCTCCCAAAAGCCTCACTTCATAATCCTTCCTAAAGAGTACGCTGATTGGGAACCAAGCACTCAAACACTTGAATATACGGGCTTCTACTAAACTAAAAGCTCCGTGAAAACGGTCTAAGAGGAACCTAAGGCAAATTATAGCATGGGAGAAAACATTTGCAAACTGCGTGTCCTACAAAGGGTTAGAATCTCAGTAATAGAAAGGACTCCAAAAATTTTATATTACGAGCCCAATCAATCCAATTATAAAATGGACAAACAACATGAACAGATATTTCACCAAAGAGAATATTTAGGTGAGAAGTAATCACATGCAAAGAAATTTAGCATCATGAACCATTTTAAAAATGTAAATTCAAACCACAATGAAATACTATAGTACTTACCAGAATGGCTAAACCAAAGAAAGAAAAAAATAATAGTGACTTCACCAAACACTAGGAAATGCTGCTGACAAGGATGCACAGAACCAGATCACTCATACACTACTGATGGGAATGTAAAATGGTGTAGCTACTCTGGAAAATATTTAACAATAGTTTTTAACTGAAGCATGCAACTATCATTCAATTCAGCAACTGTACCCTGGGCACTCATCTCAGAAAAAGGGAGACTTATGTCCCCCCACCCAAAAGGTATATGGATGTCCGTAGTCATTTTATTCAAAATGATCGAAAATTGAAAACAACCAAATGTACAAACCCAGGGGAATGGCTATACAGGATATGGTGGTATTCAACAATGAAACACACACACACACACACAGTTCAGACAAATATCCATGGAATTATCATGATAGAAAAATAAACCCAGTCATCCAAGATTAAAAGTTATATGATCTCATTTATATGACATTTTTGAAATGACACAATTTTGCAACTTAGAGAGCAGCGTGCAGGTGCCACTGGTTAGGGATATTGGGAAGGGATGGAAGAGAGGTAGGCACCATTATAAGGAACAGTTGGACGGATCTTACTGATGAAACGGTCTGTTTCATAACCATCTCAGTGGGAATATTTTTTGTGATACTATACTCTGGCTTTACATTACTACTATCAAGGAAAACCAGATTCAAGGCATGTCTATGTATTATTTCTTAGCTATATGTGAATCTATAATGTTATTTAAAAGTTCAATTTAATAAAAAAACCCAGTTTTGCCCTAATAATTGTTACCTTCTATCTGTATCACTCTGTTCCTTTATCACTATTACCTACCAAATGGGAGCCAGTGGTGACTTAGAGTAGTAAAGAAATAGTGGGAACGATAAGAAGATGATTTGAGTGTGTTCTGAAAGTTAACCCCAAAGAAATTGCTAGCAAGTCCAGCATTCGAAGTAAAATGAGGCATCAGATATGACTCTAAAATTTGTTCTGCTCCATCTTCTTTTTTGTTTGCTTTGTTTCTTTGTGGTTGTTTTAAATTCTGACTTGAAGAAAAGACTGCAAAAGAAACATATTCAGAAAAAGTCAAAAGTTGGCTTTAGGACATGTTGAGTCTGAGAGTCCCAGTAGACATTCAAGTGGAGATATACAGTTTTGAGAAAAGTAATTGTGTAGTCAACCAATATAGAAATGGAGTAGCCAAGCTCTAAGCCCTATGACTCCAAAATTTAGATTCTTAAGAAATGAGGAGAAAAAAAAAAAAAAAAGAAAAGAAAAAAAGAAATGAGAAGAAAGAAGCAGAGCTACTGAGAAACCATGGTTAGGGAGATAAGGACACAGCCACCAAGACATAATTTTCCAATGATACATCTCTCTGTAACCTTTCAATTGGGTATGCTGGCCTCTTGTTTTACATTCAGCATGTATCTGCAGGTCCACCCTCAAGTTATTATCTTCAGTACTTATTTATGTTTTAGATCTCCAGCTGAGAAGATCTACTGATTGTTGGGCTCTGGGGTCAGATAGCACCTAGGTACCTGTTTTCTAGTTATTCATTAATGCACAGAAAACTAGCCACACACTCAGTGGCTTCAAACTATAACAACCATTTATTGTCTCTTCCAGTTCTATGGATCAGGAACTCAATGTTGACTTGGATAGGCAGGTTTTGGATGAGAATCTTTCAGATGGCATGGATGTCTAAAGAAAAAAAATCACCTGAAAGTTTCCTCCATTGGCTAGATCTGGGTAGGGGTTGTCCTTGGCTGGTGCCATAGTTTGAGCAAGACCCCTGGGCCCAGATCCGTCCATCATAATGTTCTTGTAGGTTTCTAGGACTCTCTGGATCCTTCTATTTCCCCATTCTCCCGTGCTTCTCTCACCTAGAGTCCCAATAGGATGTCCTCACATCTATCCCACTTTCCTGGTAGGTGAAGACTTTCATGGGACATGCCCCTTGGGCTAGTGTCCAGATATAAGTGAGTATATACCATTTGACTCTGCTTCTGAGTGAACTCACTCATTATGATCATTTCTAGTTCAATCCATTTGTTCACAAATTTTGGGAATTCCTTGTTTTTAATAGCTGAGTAGTATTCCATAGTGTAAATGTACCACAGTTTCTTAGTCCATTCTTCTACTAAGGGACACTTAGGCTGTTTCCACGTTCTGGCTATTATGAATAAGGCTGCTATGAACATGATTGAACAAATGTTTTTGTTGTGTGCTGGACCTCTTCTGGGTATATTCCAAGGAGTGGAATAGCTGGGTCTTGAGTTGAGTGGAGAGTGGGGACTGACTTACACAAACTCTGGTGCCCCATATATGACCACGTCCTCTGGATGGGGAGACCTGGTGGAACTCAGAGGAAGGATAGCAGGCTACCAAAAAGAGACTTGATACCCTATGAGCATATACAGGGGGAGGAGGTCCCCCTCAGTCACAGTCACAGGGAAGGGGAGTAAGGGGAAAATGGGAGGGAGGGAAGAATGGGAGGATACTAGGGATGGGATAACAATTGAGATGTAATATGAATAAATTAATAAAATATATTTTTTAAAAAAGAAAAGAAAATGGCTCCCATAGGCCAAAAAAAAATTTTTTTTTCCTCACTTGCGTAATCTGCACCTGGGCTGGGAAGATTCAAATCATTGCTCCAGGTACAATGCATCAATCTTGGATTTTCACAATATACAATGTAATTTTAGGCTATGGCATTTTCAAGCATGACTAAAGTGGTATCCATCAGTCCAAGTGCATACCAGAATTCAATGCTTTGGAACTAGAACCATATATTATTTTTCCAGAAAGAAGACAGCAAGACAGCATCTTACCAGATAAAATGATGTTATCCTCATGTGGCAATCCCAGGCAGTTTGTCAGAATGCTATTGCACCACAGCCAGAATACTTTTCTTAAAATTACTTCATTCTTCTATATGACGTACACCAAGCACAATTTATCATGTTGACACACCCCTTCAAGCGCCTCTGTGATCTCCGGAGAAACTTTCCTTAGCATTAGTATTTTTATGTATATGGATTATCAGATGTCCTGGTTTGCTTCTGAAGAAAGCCAGATTTTTACACTTGTCCTATACTGAGTTTGAGCAATGTCCCCTTTACTGTCAAAAATGTCCTGGTTGGATGATAAATTTTAAAATTCCTTCACTCCAAATGTGGTTCTTGTTTGCAATTAGATTATTTCAAAACTGGACTGAAAAGGCAAAATTTTCTTATAGGAGGGCGTATACAGATGTGTCAGCAAGGATTTCTAAAAGGGAAACGCCAGATTTCCCATGAGTGTAGAGTAAGGGAAGACACAGAGTCTGGTGTGTCCTTTGTCAAAAGAGAACCAGACAATACATGTGGTAGTAGTAAAAGCTAAAACATGAAGACTTTTGCTTACACTACATCCACTTACTTACTTGATACACCTAATTAGCCAATGTTATTTAATCTAAGCAATACTGGCATCCAGAAAACACAATTGTCAGAAGATACCAGAATAGTTCTGTTATCACAAGCTGAGTTATTTCTCTAGAAAAAGCAAGCTGTGTTTGTTTCCAAGCCTGTGTATGTTTGTTGTGATCATTAAAATTCTGGAAGTTCCTGAGATGTGACTTGAATTGATTGTTAAAAGAACATAAAGAGCCTGAATTATTGAGATACTTGATTAAAGTTTTTGGGAATTGGGTATGTGTAAGAGACCTTTTGTTTAGATGCCACAGATTTAGTTAGCTATAAAAGATTAGGCAGCCTTGAGAAGGATCAGAATGTCGATTTCCTCACAAATATAAAGAAATTTTAAGCAGCACCTATTCAGCAACCTTTAAAAATTATGCCTAGGTAGAAAGAATTACCTCCTTAAGGTAAAAGTGAAAATGTAGCCTCCCAACATTCCTTACAGCCTGGGAGAGGGCACATATATCCAGGGTATGGTGCCAATGAGGTTTTCAAATAGGCATGGTGACACACACCTACAGTCTCAGTACTTGGAAGACCGAGGCAGGACAATCTCCACAGTTTGAAGATAGCCTGAGGTACAATAATGAGTTACAGGCCAAGCTAGTATTTATAGCAAGACTCCCTTTTGAAAACAAAGATTTAATTTGCAAACAGAAGAGTATTTATTGGTCCATTACTTGGAATCAAGGATTGATCTACACACTATAAAGGCAATGAAATTTACATTATGGTAAGGACAAACAAACAAATAAAATTATTATATATTAAGTGGTGAAATGAACTATAAGATAAAGAGAAAATGATGAGAAATTGTCAATAAAAGACTCTGATTCAGTGATGTCTGAACAGAGGGCCTGAAAGACAAGATGGATAAGGTCATATTGAATATCTGGGCAGGCTATTCTATGCAGAGGAAAAGGCAAAAACAAAAGCCCTGAGGCAGGAGATATTCCTGGAATGTTCAGAGAACCTCAGTGAGTGCTGTCTTAAATGGAGCGAGCAATGACAGTAGTAAAGAATTAGTCATGTAAGACATTTTAAGTGCAAACTGTGTGTTCTTCTGATGGATAGGATGTGTAGCATCATGGAAAGAGCCAACAGTGCCTCCTAGGTTTTTGACTTGAGGGGGTATTGCCATAGGAAGGAAGTGTGTGAGATATGTACTGAGCCACCAAGGGAATATTTCCAGTAGGCGGGTGGATATATACAAATGTAGAAAGGAACTAGACTTGCTCACTAGGGAGGCATCACTATACAATGCCAAGGGCCTAAATCACCCATGTAGTGAGAGAGAAAGAGAAATAAGAAAAACAAGCCTAGTGATATCTTAAAACTTTGACATTGGGAAAATGAAACTTACTAACAAGGATAATGTATTATTCCCAGTTCCTTGGAGGAATAGAACTGATAGAATGAGTACATATTATAAAAGGGGACTTATTGGTTGACTTAATAGGAGCTTGGTCAGCAACAGCTATCTGCATACAAGAGGAACTGAGAATCGAGCTACTGGGCTGCATGCCTTAGTATCCTCAATGTAGTACTGAAGACCTGGACTATTCCTGGAGAGGTGGTAGCCTACATACAGTCCACATTGGGCAGCTGAGGAGCTGGGTTCTGATGCCAGCTAGGATAGCTGCAACAGTGGTATCAACAAGATAGCTGCAGTCATTACTGAGGAGCAAGGGCAGGCAGGTAAAACCAGCCCTGCTTTTCCCTCAGACCTCTTTATATCTGAAATTTCACCAGAAGGTACTACCAATTCCTTTTGAAAGTCTTCTCCATTAAGTTAATCATTCATTCCAAAGGATAATCTCACAGAATCTCCCAGAGCCATTCCAAAGGATAGTCTCACAGAATCTCCCAGAGCCATGTCTCTTAGTTGATTCCAGTTCCAATAAAATTGGCAACCAAGATTAACCACCATGGACAGTGAGAAGTAAGTAAGTAAAAAGGGTAAACCAGGAGAGGATGGAATCTCATAAATCTCCAGAGAAAGACAATGATAAATCTATGTCTCTACTGTTCATGGGTCAAATAGTATGAGGACTGACACCTAACCATAGGATTTGGCAAGTTGGAGGCCATTAGCATCCCCAGTCAGAGAGGTTTCAGTGATTTATTTCTGGCTATACTATGTTGAGCTGTTGGTATAGTTGTTGCCAAGGATGGTCCAAACCAAGAACAAGGTATCTGTGAACAAAAGTTACACATCCATGAAATTGACCAGTAGAACAACAGGTCCCTAGCTCTGACTAAACAAAGAACGCTTGGTTCTTGAGCCAGTCTACCATGGAGAGAGAATCCTGGGCCAGTCCTCCAGGGATATTGGTAGGGTGAACAAATCTCTCCATACAGTAGCTGAAGGGTACTTCTAGAGAATCCAGGACACCAGAAATCCATGCAAATGTTGGGTTATAACCACAAGGCCACAGATGACATATAGGTAAGGCATCTTGCTTTTATGAGACTGGACATGTTTTTCCAAATTGCTGACCCTCAGGCAGCCCTGCCTACACTTTTGGCAACAAGTAAATGCTGGTTTTGTTCATCTTCCTGGAGTACCCATTATGTTCATGCTCAACACTGGGCCACAGTTTCCCCAGTTGAACAGGGGAAGCTCTGTAATATAGCTCTTATGGCTACATTAAAGGTTCTAGGTAAAATGTCATACTGTCTTAAGATTGGCTGCCTGTTATTATGGAAAAAGCATGTGGCTGGAGGTTCCCAAGATCCACTGTGCATTAGATTATTATGAGCAGGGTATCTGATAACATTTCAGGTTACAAGAAAGATGATGGATCCCAGACTCAGACAAAATGAGGCTTGACCACTGTAAGCCCTTATAGGACAAATACATTGTAGAGCCTTCATCCTATACTCAACTCTGAAAAGTGGCCTAAATACCAGGAAAACCAAAGCAATA
This sequence comes from Acomys russatus, assembly GCF_903995435.1. Classification (NCBI taxonomy): domain Eukaryota; kingdom Metazoa; phylum Chordata; class Mammalia; order Rodentia; family Muridae; genus Acomys; species Acomys russatus. The sequence continues at coordinate 33,100,557 of NC_067169.1, forward strand.
GCCAGCTGTTTCTATGAGTACCTATGGTGGTTTGAGTGAAAATGGCTCCCATGGACCCATAGAGGGAGTGATACTATTAGTAGGTATGGCTTTGTTGGAGGAGTGTACCATTCGGGGTGTGCCTTGAGGTTACAGGTGCTCAGTCCATGTCCAGTGTCTCAGATCTGGATGTAGAACTCTCAGCTACCTCTCCAGCACCATGCTTTGCCTGCATGCCACCATGCTTTCCACCATGACAATAATGGAATAAACCTCTGAGCTGTAAGCCAGCCTCAATTAAATGTTTTCCTTTATAAAAATTGCCATGCGGTAAACTTTAAACCCCTACCCAGATCTAGCCAATGGGCAGAACATTCTCCACAATTGAGTGAAGAATGGGGTATGACTTTGAAACGTACTCTGTTGTCTCATATTTGACCATGTCCCCTGAAGGGGGAGACCTGGTGGCACTCAGAGGAAGGATAGCAGGTTACCAAGACTTGATACCCTATGAGCATATACAGGGGGAGGAAATCCCCCTCAGGAACAGTCATAGAGGAGGGGAATAAGGGGAAAATGGGAGGGAGGGAAGAATGGGAAGATACAAGGGATGGGATAACTATTGAGATGTAACAAGAATAAATTAATAAAAAAATTTTTAAAAAGTTGCCATGGTCATGGAGTATATTCACAGCAATAAAAACCCTAACTGTTACAATACCCCTCTCCTTGGACAATGACACCACAAGAAAATGACCATATCCACATGAGAAAAGATAAAAAAATGAAACTAAATCTTAGAAAGATTAAGTTACTTGTCTTGCAACTGCCAAGTAGCAACCAATATTCAAACTTTGATTTGTTTGATTCCAGCCTCTGAAATTTATTAAGTCCAAATGTGAACCCTTGATTCCCACTCTTACCTTAGGCTGCTTAAACAGGCTTATCATTGTTGAGTCTCTAGCTTCTGGCATAGTGCCTGGCACAGAACAGCCTTGCAAAAGTTGTATTGTCAGCATGAGGAAAATAGGCACATCTTGCCCAGTGTGTTCCATGTCCATGGATATTCAGTAGACTAGGGGCAGCCCCTGACATTTTCAAACACTGCATTTTCAAATGAGTACAGCAAGAAGGGAACTAGTAACTTTCTATGGTTCCTTTCATTCTGGGATTCTAACTTTGCTCTTGGGTGTATTGGTGGTTGAGGCTGTCAACTCAACAGAATTTGGTATTACCTGGGAGGTAAGCATCTGGGCAAACCTGTAGAAAGGACTGCCTTGATTGTATTAGTGGCAGTGGGAAGACCTGACCACTGTGGACAGGACCATTCCTTGGGCAGGAGATCCTAGACTGCATAAAATGGAAAAAGTGAGGTGAGCACTGCTGAGCATTCATTCCTCTCTGCTTTCTGATTGTGGATGCAATGAGATTGAGTAGATGCTTTAATCTCCTGATGCCTTAACTTCCCCACCATAAGGGACAATAACTCGAACTATGAACCAGAGTAATCCATTTCCTCCCTTAAGTAGCTTTGGCCAAAATACTTTATCATAGCAACAGGAAAAGAAACTAAGGCACATGTGACCAAGATGGAAAACCAATCCCCCGACCTGCCCACCCCCGCCACACACCAAAAGCCTTTCTTATTGACAGAGTCAGGCTTCAGTGGCTAAATGGAAGTGGGCCTGGGAGGCCCTGAAGGCTGTGGGAAGAGTAGAATTGTTTTCTTTTGGATTAGGAGTATAGCTAGGCAAAAACCCAGAAAAGGGGGAAAGAACTCTCTAGATATGCTGATCACACTAACTAGAAAGAAAAATGGATGCAATGTGAATGTATGAGAAAAGCATTGGCTAAAGCTGTGAATCCAGGCTCCCCACATCCTACCTCTTCAGGGTGCCCATCCCCCAGGACCACCCATAAACAAACTTTATCCCTTCCCATTCTGGCTCCTCAGAGGCAGTAGTGTGCTATATAGCTGGTTTATACTAGGTTCTAGCAGCACAAGTGACCTAATATCAACTCACACCACTTATAGTAGCTTGTACAAGTTCACAAAAGCCAGTTGTTAAATTTTCAGGAATTGTGAAAACTGGTTACTAAATATGCAATCGAGATGTAAACTAAATAAATTATAATAAAAGTAAATAAAAATTAAACCATCCCCATCCCCTGCACACCCAATTACTGGTCCCCATAGCTGGAGAGGGCTACCTGGGGCAGATTCGTGAGACTGCTATGTACCAGCCTGCTGCCAACACCAGGCCACTGGCCAATGAGCTATATGCCCTGCCCCCTGCATACGCCAACTACTGAATACCAACCCACCCACAAATCCGTCAACCCAAAATTTGCCCTTCCTACAAGAAGTTCAGGGATAAAGATAGAGCAGCGATTGAGGGAATGTACTACCACTGACTGGCCCAACCTTAGTCCTACCACACAGTACAGAGCCAGTCCCTGACACCATTAATGATACTGTCTATGCTTCTGGACAGAACCCTAACATAACTGTCCTCTGAGAGGCTCCAGCCAACAGCAGATTGAAACAGGTGCTGAGACTTGCAGCTAAACATGGGACAGAAATCAGGGAACCTTGTGGACATGTGAGGGGAAAGATGAAAGGACCCAGAGGGGGCAAGAGCTCCACAAGAAGACCAACATAGTCAACTTACCTAGGCCCACAGTGGCTTACACAAACTGAAGCATCAACCAAAGAGCATGCATGGTCTGGACTTAGGCCCCCTACACATATGTAACTGACGGGTACCTTGGTCTTTATAGGGTCTCCTAGAAAGTGGAATGGAGGCTCTTTCTGACATGGACTCTGATGCCTGCTATTGGATCACTTCCCCCTACTGGGTCTGCCTTGCCTGGCCTCAGTGGAAGAGGATGTGCTCAGTCCTGATGAGAGTTGAAGTGCTGAGATGGGTTTATATGATATGGGGAGGGGGTTGAGGGATACCCTTTTCTGAGAAGAAGGGGAGATGGAAAAGAAGAAGAGGATGGGAGGGTGGAACAAGGATGAGAGGAGGAAGGAAGCTGTAGTCAGGATGGAAAGTAAATAAATAAGTAAACTTAATAAAAATTAAAGTTAAACAAAAATTAAAGCAAAGGAATATACAATCACATACATTTATAATAAAGTTGTTGGTCTCAAAATCTATCCTTAATTAATCAATTATATTGTGTCTTATATTATTTATGCTTCTGACTTTTTCAATATCTCTTAGAGTATGGTGGAAACACTCCATACTCCATGAAGTTATATGGCTGTGTACCCCTTTTCCAAATTTCTTATCAGCCATGATGGAAATAATTACCCCATGAAAAATGGCAAAAGTTATAAACTATACTATTAATTTATTTTCTTTAAACAATTTTTTATGTGTATGGGTATTTTGCATGCATTCCTGTCTGTATACTACATGCATGTCATACACAAAGAATCCAGAAGAGAGAGTTAGAGCCCCCTGAACTGTAGTTACAGCAGGTAGTGAGCTGCCATGTGGGTTCTGGAAATCAAACCCAGGTCCAGTGCTCTTAACTGCTGAGCTATCTCTCTAGCCCCCAGACTATTACTTTTTCTTTTTTTCTTCCTTCCTTCCTTCCTTCCTTCCTTCCTTCCTTCCTTCCTTCCTTCCTTCCTCTCTTTCTTTCTTTCTTTCATTTTTTTTTAACCAAGAAAGCTTAACATTTGCCAACATCCCAGTAGGCAGAAGGGAAAGCACATAAGCCATATCACACATTCTCTGTTCCCACCAAGAACATCAACCTATGGTACACTTCCTCAGCTCCAAGAATAATGTCTATAGGGCATAATTTCCAGGAGAGTCGTGTGAAACTGTTGAGTGCACTGCCTTCAACATTGTATATATTCATTACATTTGAAGTTTTAATGGTGTGGGGTTGTCTGTATAAAATGAAAACCCAAGACTCTGTTTAGAAAGCAGGGGAAAGGTACTAAATTATAAAGCTATATCCTCTTTCTGTGCCTCCCTGTCTCTCTGTCTCCCTCTCTTTCCCCTGTCATAGGGCTTTGACATAGTACTTTTTTTTTAAAGAAAAAAGAAAGGTTTAAATTATTAGCATACATTTTACCACAGGAACTTGAGCCTAATGGCTGTAAGCCCCTCTCAACAAACACCATATTGCCCCTACTACAGCAATACAGAGGGAGGATGGGAGGTAGAGCTCTGAGAAATTCAAGCCTGAATTCCTTTGGGAAATAAGGAAACCTTTGAAATCTTTAAATGTTGCACCAAGGTGCTAGGCAGTGGTGTCGCGTGCCTTTAATCTCAGCACTCAGGAAGCAGAGGCAGGCAGATCACTGTGAGTTTGAGGCCACCCTAGTCTACAAAGCGAGTCCAGGACAGTCAAGGCTACACAAAGAAACCCTGTCTCAAAAAACCAAAATAAAAAAAACCGCAAAAAAACAAACAACAACAACAAAAACAAAAGAAAAGTTGCACCAGGGCATATTAGGTACCTAGATTAGGGGTGGTCAAGATTGCCCGCATCAACAGGCTGCCTTCATTAAACTGTAGCAATGCAAACTTGAGGCAAGATGGCCATCACCATACCGAGTGCTGAGATAGTAAAAATGTGAGTTTGAACTCAAGTACTGCTGTATCCAGACTCTCCTGAAGATGGAAGGCAGCAATAAAAATTAACTCTTCTCCTCCTTATCCCTAACAACCTAATCCTCATCCTAGAGATCAGGAAGACTGAGACCCCAAAATATGTGATAAATGCTTGGTCAAGGACCAGTTCCAGGGAGGAGGTAAAAGAGGCTTTATGCTCTCAGCATGAATTTCTGTGTTTCATTGGACTTCGTGGACAAAGATAAAGTTAGAAGAATTTCAAGATGGTGACAATAAACCATTAAGTCAAGAACAGGGTCCTTCTGAACATAAGGTCCTGAGCTTCTGCACAGGACACAAGAGCATGAGACTGGTCTTACTAGTTCATACCACAGGAATTTCTCTTCTGCTTCTGCCTCTGCCTCCAGAGTACTGGAATTAAAATGGTGAGCTTACTTAACTCAACGATCCATGTACTGCCAGTCACTGTCCTAGTTTCTATACTCTTTTACACCTGGCTCCTAGAATGACAGCGTTTACAATATTTGCTATTGTCATCTGCCTCTCCTCTGAATCCACAGCAGATCCTGCTGTCATCAGTACTGGGCTCTATTCCTTCCTGTTTACTCTTAGACAGGCTGACTTGAACTTCCTGGTGACTTTATCAGCAGGGGAGTTCTCAGTGGCTATTGCCATTGACGTTGTCACCTCTTCCTGAGGTTGAGAACACAACTTGAAACAGTTTCCACATGTTTCACCCTGAAAAACACTTCATCCTTAGCAAAGATTAAAGGGACAAATCAAGGTGTCTTCACTTAAAATGCTTAATTTATTTTTCCTTCGTCCTTGTAATTTGTATCAAAGAGAATGTAGACTCTGTGTAGACGACAAAATCACATAACTGAGAATGTCCAGCTGTACCAGATTCAAAGCATTCTCAAGTTATCATTTCTGCAAAATGTTTATCTAGAGACAATAATCTCAGTTCCATATTTTTCAATCACTATTTTCTACTTTAAACATATCCTCAAAATTCAAATTAGTGCCAAAAGAGTGTTACTATTAGTTATAAGACACACAGCTTTTTGGATACTTTAAGAGCTATCTTCTAATCATGTCTGCAGATAATGTATTTTAAGACTAGACACATGTTTTCTTCTCTAGGAGTTTTCTCTGGGAGATTACACCATCACCTTTCTCTTAAGAAAGGAGATGGGTGGCAAACTTGCTGCATATCAGCAACAGGTTTCGCTTTTAGGGAACCCCAAGGCAAAAATCTATTGGGTTGAAGTTTGTCTGGAGCCTCAGCCATCTGCAGTGTGTCACAGCTCCTTCACACTACATTTCCATGTGGCAAAACAAAGCAAACCAAAATAGAAGGGAAAAAACCACCATACTTATTAGTGTGGATTTGACCTTATAATGATAAGGAATCTTCTTTCTTAGTACTAGGAAAAGTTTAGCTTGTTACTTGATCATATCTTTGTCTGTCCCAGTTTTAAAACTTCATTTTAAATTAGTTTAGAATGCCCCTTTTCTGCACATTCCCCCCTCTCTATCCTTCCCTCCTCCTTCTTTTTTCCCTCTCCCTCCTCTTCCCCTTCCCTTACCACCCTTCACTTGTTTAATAGCATCATATCATGGAAGGACCAGAAAGAAAAGATGTCCTGATAGAATTAATACATCTAGACCCTAGATAAAAAATAAATAAAGAAATAATTCTATTGACAAAATGACACAAGGAGCAGAAGCATTTAACTCATATGAATACTGTTGGTGTAGGATAGGCGCAAATGCAGAGGTTATCTGGTTCACTTACATGTAAGCTTGCAGACGGATTAGTTTGTCTTTAAACTTTTGAAAAGCACACCAAGAAGAGATGCTGACACAAAATTCACTTGGTGCCAAGTCTTCTAGGAGGCATGTTTTTGGGGCCTGCGGGGAATGAAGGGCCTTTACAATGCTTATAAGATAGCAAACACTGAATTAAGTACTTAAATGAATATTTAGAGTAAGAATAAAGCTTGTCCTTTGCCACTTTTTCTTCTAACAGATTTAGTGTACCTGGTTTTATGTTGAGGTCTTTAATCCACTTGGACTTTAGTTTTGTACAGGGTGATAAATATGGATCTATTTGCATTTTTTTTACAAGTAGACATCCAGTTAGACCAGCACTATTTGTTAAAGATGCTGTCTTTTTTCCATTGTGTGGTTTTGGCTTCTTTGTCAAAAATCAAATGACCATAGGTGTGTGATTTTATTTCTGGGTCTTCAATTCAATTCCATTGGTCAACTGGCCTATTTCTATGCCAGTACCATGCCATTTTTATTACTGTTGCTTTATAGTACAGCTTGAGATCTGGAATGGAGTTTACTCCCGAAGATCTTTTATTGTACAGGATTGTTTTAGCTATCCTGTGTTTTTAGTTTTTCCACATGAGGTTGAGAATTGATTTTTCTAGTTCTGTAAAATATTGTGTAGGTATTTTGATAGGGATTGAAACTATAGATTGCTTTTGGTATGATGGCTACTTTTATTATGTTGATTCTCTCAATCCATGAGCATGGGAGATCTTTCCATTTTCTGATATTTTCTTCAATTTCCTTCTGCAGATACTTGAAGTTTTTTTCATAAATTTTTCACTCACCTTGTTAGTTACACCAATATACTTTATATTATTTGTGGCTATTGTGAAGGCTGTGGCTCCCCTAATTTCTTTCTCAGCCCATTTGTCATTAGTATGCAAGAGGGCTACAGACTTTTTCGAGGTGATTTTGTATCCTTCCACTTTGTTGAAGTTGTTTATCAGCTGTAAGAGTTCCTTGGGACAATTTTGGGGGTCACTGATGTATGTGAGAAATGGTATGTTTGCAGAACAAAGAACCGGACTTTGAAGCTGGATCAGACCTGACAGGATTCATTCCTCTCAGCATGCTGAACACTGACATCCTACATCCTTCATGTTCTAGCACCAAGAGCTTCAGTTGCTATTCTCCATCAGAAAAAGACAGCTCCCAGGACAGCTTCACAGAAAACTTCTGTTCCCAATTGGTCAAGCATTTCAGATTGTCTCACACAGATTGTTTATTAAGCCTGGACAGTCTCAACATTTAGAAACTGGACCACAAATGATATTCTTACCTTGTTTAAGCATTTTCCCCAATTTTATTTGGGCCCCTACAAAGGTATTATTTGTCCCAAATCAGCTAGGTGAAACCCTAAGAGAACAACATCCCATTTCCCTTAAGGGGGTTTGGGTAGGTTATTGGTTGCTTTCTTGGGCTATAGATGTTTATTTTCATTGAGAGTTGGTTATAAGTTGCTATTGGTCTTATCCAAAGAGAAAAAAAGATTGGACTCAGGTATGTCTCTCTTTTCCTTTATTTTTCTTTCTTAGGTTTGTAGATAGGGCCTGAAAAGAAAGAAGCAGAAATATAGAAATATAGGGATGATAGGACAAAAAATACTATTGAGTCGACTCCTCAACTTAAGGCCTTAACTGTGCTCACAAGGTTATTTTTAATCAATTGTATATTGATGCAAAACAAGTTTAATTTTGATATATTGATATGGAATTCAAATTTAAGATTATTCTTCACTCACATTTTATATATATTTCTACTCTAATATGAAGTATTGTACCCATACAACTCATATAAGTAACTTAGACAAGTTAATTGTCAATTGATCAAATCATAGTCATTTCAATTACTAGTCTACTTATTTCACAAGAACATACATCCTAGATGTAACAGATAGGTATGATTCTATAGACAGATAAGGTAAAATAGTTAGATAAGGTCTTCAAAAAACCTCAGAGTCCTACATAATATGGCATTCAAAGAGGTTTATATTGTTTTAATGATTCATTGACAAGAAGACAGGTTAATTCCTGGCAACACCCAGCCTACCTCAAAGATGATGATTTGCTTCAATGAACCTCCTTATGGAAATGGCTTAAAAAACAGCAAACAAGCCACTGGGAAAATGTCTTCATTTCTACCACAGAGAGAATTCTTCCTAAAAAGGGGCAAGCTTGGATGCAGGCAGAGTCGACGGCCAAACTCTGCTAATGCAGGGAAAGCAAGTCCTCAGTAGTTCCTGCCTCACAAATATGTCTGTCAGATGTATTGGGCCAGAAGGCAGAAGATGATGCTCCAGTGTTTTAGAGAGTTATGGGTGACTGTTCAGGCAGAAAACTGTCTCTGTCTTTTTTTTTTTAATTTGGAAGCTGATAACGTACACTTTCTGTTTACTCAGGTAATTAATTTTACTCCTTCTCAAGTCTCTGGTGGGGTTGAAGATAGTTTAGTCTTACAATTAAGGTTAGTTGGTGAGGAGTTAAGATGTTTTTAGATCAAGATAGATGTTTTAAGTTGATAGAGATGAGATATTATAGATATTGATTTACATTCAGAATTTTAGACTCACCAAGATAGGAAAGATGTTTTCTACAAGGTTGCCAAATACAAACAACCAAAACACTATGAATGTAACATGAATATAATTCCTGATTGTTCTGTGGTTCTTCTTGCTGTAGGTAGTATATTTTATAAATGTGTAATAACATAAATGTATATGTAAAAAATAATAATTTAAAAAAGAATAAAGCTTGTAATAAATTATTCAAAAATCAATAAAAATATCATAGCTTATATCAATTAATTTCTGGAAATACTTAATACTTGCACTGCTAGGTTCTTCCTATAACAATAATTTTGTTATATAGTTTTCATTAAAATGATAGAAATAATTCACCCTAGTGTCTAGCATGGCCAACTGATTTTTTTCTATACCTGTTATCTGTATCACTATGCACAGCCATATACATTCTTAATGTGGATATTTTGCTACAAGTTTATGCCTATAAATACAGTTCAAAGAAAAAGACATCGTATGCATTTTTTTTTTTTGTTTTTCGAGATAGGGTTTCTCTGTGTATCCTTGGCTGTCCTGGGCTTACTTTGTAGACCAGGTTGGCCTCGAACTGAAAGAGATCCACCTGTCTCTGCCTCCCAAGTGCTGGGATTAAAGGCATATGCCACCACACCTGGCTCATTTTATGCATTTATACTTGTAAAGATTGTATTTAAATGTATTCATCTCCTAGGGAGAGATACATAACAAATCAACACAAACTAAGTGCCATCAAATAATGAATTTATTCCCTAGCAATTGTTAGAGGCCATATCAGAAATCATGGTGTTGGCAGGATCCTACATTCTTTGAAGAGCCTTTTTTGCCTTTTCACGCTTGTAGTGGTTCCTGGTGTCTTGGCTTATGGTACCATCACTCTACATAAGACTCACTGAAGTCATAGGCATCAACTTCACCTCTCATTATAACAAATATAAATGCTAAAAACCTGTGTCCCCTGGTATTTAAATACAAATATGAGGTCAAAGAAGAGTCAGATTCTGGGCAGACATATCTTAATGCTATCTGCTATCAATATTTTTTTGGAATGCCTCAGAAGAAATCCCCAATCCCTTTTGCTCTGATTTACTTCCAACATTCTTGTGGTAGAGGGTGATTGTTGTGGCTTTCCTAATATAGAAAGAATGTCTCATCATCTAAACAAATCATAGATATACATTATTTATAGACAATTAAGTCCCCAAAGACATAATATACTTGACAAACTATTAATGATATACAGTAGTTTGAAAATTAGTGCTGGAAAACAATGAGATTTGCATGTCCTTGGGATAAATAGTATTTTAATGTACTATAATATATCATATCATTGCAACCATTAGAATTTTGTTGGAACTTTGGATGCTCTATGTCATTTATTTTTTCTTTTATTAAAAATAGAGGGTTTTTTTTTAACCACACAATATCCTGATTACAGCTTCCCCTCTCTCTACTACCTCCAGTTCTACCCCCTTTGATCTCTTATTAGAAAACAAACAGGTATCTAAGAGATAATAACAAAATACAATATAATAAGATAAAATGAAAAACAAATTCATCAGAATAAGACAAAATAAACAGGAGGAAAAGAGCTCAAGCAAAGGCACATGACACAGATATAGACACAGAGACCAACCTGTTTGCACACTAAGCCATCCTATAAAAATACAAAACTAGAAGCCAAAATATATACACAAAAGACATATGAGGAAAAAGATTATAATATAATATAATATAATATAATATAATATAATATATTACATAATGTTATATAATAAAGAAAAAAGTCCTGACATTATGAGATAAGAAACCTCCAAAGTTGCCATTGAGTTTGTTTTCTGCCAGCCATCTACTATTGAGCATGCAGCCTACCCATAAGAATAGTTTTCCCAGTGAGATTCTCTTGAAGAAAATTAAATTTTCACTTGCAAGTGGTTATTGATTGGAGATAGCTTCTGGATTTGGGATGCATCACATGTCCACTTCTCTTAGCTCTAGGACCCTATGGAGTTGTGCTGGCGATGTACTGGACCTATGCATGCTGACGCAGTCTCTGTGCCATCATATATGCATCAGTCCTATTGTGTTTAGAAGGCAGAATATAATTAGAAGTCATTTTATTGTTGTGTTCCTTTTGAACAGTAAAACTTGGCTTTGCCCTACATCCCAGGGCTATCTAGTCTCCGGTTCTTAGTCACTCAAGCAATATTGATGGGTTTATTACTCACATAAGCTTTGTGTAACCCACTAGTATATCTTTCTTTGTCCCATTTTTTCCTCCCATTCCAGTCCTCCCACTTCATCCATCCAAAACTAACTATTCTAGTTCCCTTTCCTAGGGAGGAATATCTGTCCCATTAATCCCTTACTTTGTGGGTCAAAGGATTGTAACTTGGTTATCATTGACACAACAGCTAATATTCACATATAAGAGCATATAGAGTGTACTTTCTTCTTTCTCAGTCTGAGTTACTGCACTCAAGATGATGTTTTCTAGTTCTATCCATTTGCCTGCAAATTTCATGATTTCATGTTTTAAGGGCTGAATAATATTTCATTGTGTAAATCTCTGTGGTACTATTTGAGGTTGGGGACGGTGATAAATGTAGCAGTTCTTTAATTGTTCAGGGTGGTATTATCGTGTGTGTGTGTGTGTGTGTGTGTGTGTGTGTGTAGCTGAAAACTTGTTCTTTCAAGGTCTGTAATAACTGTGTTGGATTTTTAATGAGGATTTCATTGAATCTGTGGATTAGTTTTGGTAGAATGGCATGTTTACCCTATTAATCATACTGATCCATGAGCATAGAAGACCTTTCCATCTTCTGATATCTTCTTCAATTTCTTAGAGGGTTTTTTTTCATAAAAGTCTTTCCCTTGCTTGATTAAATTTACCCCAAGATATTTCATATTCTTGAGTCTACTGTAAAAGATGCTGTGTCCTTGATTTATGAGTTAATTTTGTACCCTGCTACTTTGTTGAAAGTGTTTATCACCTATAGAAATGTCCGGAGGGAATTTTCAGGGTCACTTATGTATTCTAACATGTCATCTCCAAATAAAGACACTTTGACTTCTTACCTTCCAATTCATATCCTCTTGATGTCTTTCAGTTGTCTTATTGCTCTAGCTAGGACATGTACTATATTGAATGGGTATGGAAAAAGTGGACCTTATTTTGTTCCTAATTTTAGTGGTGTTGCTATAAGTTTCTCTCCATTCAATTTTATGTTGGCTATATGCTTGCTATAGACTTCCTTTATTATGTTTATGTATGCTCTTTGTATTCCTTGTCTTTATAAGAATTTTATCATGAAGGGCTGTCAGATTTTTGTCAAAAGGCTTTTTCTGCCTCTAATGAACTGATCATGTGGATTTTGTCCTTCATTTTGTTTATATGGTGAATTACATTGACAGATTTTCATATGTTGAACAATCTTTGAAACTCTAGCATGAAGCCTACTTGATCATGGTGGGTGATCTTTTTGAGGTATTCTTGGATTTGGCTTGCAAGCATTTTAATGAGAAATTTTGTATTTAGGTTCATAAAGGATATTGGTTTATAATTTCCTTTCTTTCTTGGGATATGTGGTTTTGATATCAGGGTAACAATGACCTTGTAAAATGAGTTGTGAAATGTTCCTTCTGTTTCTATGTTGTGCAATAATTTAAGGACTATTGACATTAACTTTTCTTTGAATGTCCAGTAAAATTCTGTGCTAAAACCATTTGGCCCCGGACATTTTTGGGGGGTTGTTAGGAGAATTTTAATCCCTGATGTTATTTCACTAAGGGTTATAGGTCTATCTGATCTTGAGATAGCTTTTGTAGGTAGTATAGCAAGAAAATCATTCATTTCTTTTAGATTCTTCAATTTGGTGGAGTAGAGGTTTTTTTTTGTTTTGTTTTGTTTTAAGTATGTCCTCAGTGTCATTATGACCCATTTTCCATCTCTATTTTTGTTAATTTGAATCATTTGAATCTGTTAATTTGCCTTTTTAGTTTGGTTAAGAATTTGTCAATCTTACCGATTTTCTCAGAGAGCTGACTCTTTGTTTCATTGAGTCTTTGTAATTTTTGTTTGCTTGTTTCTATTTTATTGATTTTAGTGTTGAGTTTGAATATTTCTTTTCATTTATTCCTTTTCGGTGTGATCTTTTTGTCATTTACTCTGTTGGGGCATGATTTCTTCCTTTTGTTCTAGAGCTTTCAGATGTGCTTTTAAGTTACTAGTATGAGAGTTCTCCATTTTATTTATGTGGTCACTTAGTGCTCTGAATTTGCCTCTTAGGATTGCCTTCACTGTGTCTTAAAAGTTTGGGTATGTTGTGCTTTAATTTTCATTCAGTCTTGACCCATTTTTCATTCAGTTGAGAGTTGTTCAATTTCCATGAGCTTATAAACTTTCTGTGTTTCTGTTGTTGTTGCTATCTAGCTTTAATCCGTGGTGGCCAGATAGGATACAGGGTGTTATTTCACTTTTCTTGTATCTGTTGAGATTTACTTTGTGTCTAAGTTTGTGGTCAATTTTCAAGTAAATTCTAGTAGATACTGGGAAATAGGTATATTGTTTTGTGTTTGGGAGAATGTTCTGCAAATATCCATTAAGTACATTTTGTTTGTGGTATCAGTTAGCTCTAATATTTTTCTGTTCAGTTTTTGTCTGGATGACCCATATACTGGCAAGGTTGGGGTACTGAAGTCTCCTACCGTCAATGTGTGATGGTCAGTCTGTGATGTAAACTTTAGTGGTGCCTCATTTACGAACTTGGGTGTCCTTGTTTTGGGGGAATAGATGATAAGAATTATGATATCTTGGTGGATCTTTCTTTTGATGAATATGTAGTGTCTTTCCCTATCTCTTCTGACTAGTTTTGGTTTGAAGTCTTTTTTTTTTATCAGATATTAAGATGACTACACCAGCTTGCTTCTTATGTCCATTTGCTTAGAATATCCTTTTCCATACTTTTACCCTAATGTGATGTCTACTCTTAATGTTAAGGAGTTTTTCTTGGATACAGCAGAAGGGTGGATACTATTTTCACATCCAATCTGTTAATCTGTGTCTATTTACTGGGAAAATGATATGTTGAGAGCAATCAATGTGCAGTGTTTGCTGATTTCTGTTATTTTGTTGTAATAATGTTTTCCCTCCTTTTTTGGTTTGCTGGCCTAGGACTATTTATTCCTTGTGTTTTCTTGGTTGTAGTTAACCATTTCAGGTTCAAGTTTTCCTTCTAGTACCTAGTGTAAGGCTGGATTTGTAGACAGATATTGCCTAAATTTTTTTATCCACATATTTTTCTTTATCCATCTATTTTGATTGGAAGTTTTGTTGTGTGTGGTAGTTTGGGCCTGAATTTGTGGTCTCTTAGAGTTTGTAGAACATTTGTCCAGGCCCTATGGCTCTAGTCCCCACTGAGAAGTCAAGTTTTATTATAATATTTATTATTTATTATAATATAATTTATTATGTATAATTTATTTTGCTTGATATTTTTTACTTGCCACTTTTAATATGCTTTGTTCTGAACATTTAGAATTTCTATTATGTGCTGTGGAGAATTTCTTTTCTGGTCCTGTCTACTTCATGCTAATATCTTTCTTGTACCTTGATAGGCATATCTTTATTTATTTTGGGTAATTTTTATATGATTTTGCTGAAAATATTTTTCTAGGCCTTTGACCAGAGTTTCTTCTCCTCCTTCTATTTCTATTATTTTTATTTTCATATTAGGTCTTTTCTTAGTGTCTTAGAATTCCTGTGTGTTTTATGGTTGAATTTATTTTTTTAGATTTAACACTTTCCATGACTAAGATATTCTTTTCTTCTGTCTTGACTTCAGTGTCTGTGATTCTCCCTTCCATCTCTTATATTCTGTTGGTGAGGCTTACCTCTGAGGTTCCCACTCATGTTCACAAATTTTTCATTTCCAGATTTCTCTCAGTTTGGGTTTTCTTTGTTGATTCCATTTCCACTTTCAAGTCTTGGGCTGTTTTGTTTCTTTCACTTTTTGTTTATGTTTTCATATATATTTTTAAGGAGCTTATTCATTTCCTCTTTAGGGATCTCTATCATATTCATAATGGCTATGTAAATGTACTAGTCTCGTACTTCAGCTGTTATCATGGCCTACTGTAGTAGACATATTGTCCTGGGTGTTATTGATTATGTTTACTCATATTACATCTCGATTGTTAGCCCTTCCCCTGTTTCCTCCTATTCCTCCCTCCCTCCCACTTCCCCCCTTCTTCCTTCCCCTATGTCTGTGATTGAGGGAGACCTCCTCCCCCTATATATGCTCTTAGAATATCGAGTCTCTTCTTGGTAACTTGCTATCCTTCCTCTGGGTGCCGCCAGGCCTCCCCATCCAGGAAACGTGGTCAGAAAAGGGGCACCAGAGTTCGTGTGAGAGTCAGATCTCACTCTCCACTCAATGGTGGAGAATATCCTGTTCGTACCCAGAAAATGCCCTACCACACAACAGGGACATATGCTCAACCATGTTCATAGCTGCTTTATACATAATAACCAGAACATGGAAACACCCTAAGTGTCCCTCAGTAGAAGAATGGATAAAGAAACTGTGGTACATTTACTCTATGGACTACTACTCAGCTATTAAAAACGAGGAATTCCCAAAATTTGTGGACAAATGGATTGATCTAGAAATTATCATAATGAGTGAGTTCACCCAGAAGCAAAAAGAGACAAATGGTATATACTCACTTATATCAAGACACTAGTCCAAGGGATACGTCCCATGAAAAACTTTACTTACCAAGAAAGTGGGTCAGAGGAGAGGACATCCTATTGAGACTTTAGGTGAGAGTAGCATGGAAGAATGGGGAAATAGTAGGATCCACAGGGTGCTGGAAACCTACAAGAAGAACTTTATGACAGGCAGATCTGGGTCCTGGGGGCCTCCTCAAACTAAGGCACCAGCCAAGGAGAATACAGGCAGTAAACTTTGAACCCCTACCAAGACCTAACCGATGAACAGGATATTGATTATGTTTTTATGCTGCCATATATGCATCTGTGTTTGGGCTGATTTGAATTCAAGGTACTGATATCTGATCTTGTCTTTGCTGTTTTTGTGTTTTCTTCCTTGGTTTCTGTTACCACTTCAAGTTCTTAGGAGGGTATTGTGGGTGTGAATTGCCTAGTATGGAATTCTTCTAGGATCCTGCCAAATGTGCCCACTGGGGGTTAGGAGTTGAATGTGTTTCTGGGCATTTAGAGCTGATACTAAGGAATGAAAGTGGACTAGAAGGTGGAAATGAGGGGTCCACAGGAGGTAGGAAAACAATATAGTTCACCAGGATTTGCTTAGTCCCCTAGGAATGGGGTCAGGAGAGGAGAGGCCAAACAGGTAGTCTGCTATAGAGCTGGTGATGACTGGGATTGGATTTGGAGGGAAGGAGGGCATGTAAAGATCTGAAGCTCACCTACCTGCTTTGCTGGCTTAGTTGCTTCTCTGGCAGGTTTGCATGGCAGGTTTTCAGAGAATGCCTGCTTGGCTACTTGGACAAAGTGATGAGTGGGGAAGAAGTTTAGAGGAGGAGATCTGTGTGATCTGTTGGAGATGATGGCAGAGGAGGAAGCCTACAGCTGGGGGTGAGACAGGTACTGTATTTGGAGGGGAAGAGGGAGAAGGGAAGATCTGGAGTTAGCTAACCCACTTCTTTGGCCCTCTCTTTGTCATTTAAATATGTATATATTTATATGTGGCAATTTTAATGGTATATAAACAAAATATATAAAATGAAATTTAAAAATAGTTGAATAATGCATTTGTTGAAAAAATGGAATTGTAAAAACTATATATTTTCTGAAAATAAATATCAAAAGCAATTCAGACCATTGTTTGGGCCAAAGAGAAAGGGCCATTTTTATTTAATGGATATTCCATTAACAAATAGAAAAAATGAAATTCCTTCAAAGAAACATGAATTTTGGTAAATTAAAATTTTCTTCTGTGCAATGCTAATAATACATAAAATTATGGCATATAATTACTTATAGACTTTGTGAGCAACAATTAAGATGTAATGGAAGTTCATATTCTTTTCATACTGAATGGTTGTGAAAAATAACAAAAAGGATCCTTCTGGCTTTTCTCAGTTTTACTCAGAAAAATTCTGGTAAGAAAGAAAGAAGGGCAGAAGAAGGTAGGATTCTATAATACAAACAAGACACATAATCCATTTTCCTAACTTCACACTGTTCAGGAGAGTGACAAAACACCAATTGCCACAGGATGGCCTATCTTACAAACATTTCCCGTTTCCATTCAAGTAAGTCAGCCAAATCTGGTAGCAACAACATGTAAATTAAAATAGCAAACTTCACTGTCCTGAGTATTCATCTGTTGTGCCACTGACACATTGCAGAAAGAATGCCAGCCTTTCTTTCCCCTGGCATAAATCTCATGTCTGTACCCTGCTTCGAGAGCTCAAAGAAAGCACCATTTGCAGTATGTAGGCTTCCTTTGTTGGTGGTTTGCACTTGAAAGGAGGAAATAACATAGCATTTGGTATCCTTTGGGAAGGTCTGTGAACACACTTGTGCTGGGTCCCTGTGCTGCTTTTTCAAGCTGCCTGAGATGTGCATGTGCTGCAATATGCAAGTGGCATATAAACAAACCTGTGTTGGCTTCCAGGAAAAAGCAGTTTTTATTTTAGAACAACCATTCCATTTGCCTAAATCCAAATGACTTTGAAAATGAAGCATTGCTGCTTGTTAGGGTGGTTGGTAGGGTTAACACTTGATCCTTAGAAATACTATCCACAGTCTCAAGATGCCCTAGGCTGTGAAGTCAGAAACTAATAGACTTTTTTTTGTATTCCTTCATCTTTACCACTCCATTGCATTCCAGCTTGAGTTTCACTTGCCAGAACATGCACTTCTGTGCCTTTTCTGGCCTCTGAGGTCTGCATTGCTCTCCCATATGATAGACTAGAAGTGCTGGGAAATTAATGCCAGTTGCCTGCAGTGATAATTGGTTTGATATTGCTCCATGTATTGGCTGCCTTGGCTGTCTTGTTTCGCTTTTGTGCTACTCTATGTGGTGTTTCCTCAGAGCAATTCTCAAATCAGCTATGTGCACTGAGTCTTTTTGTTCAGGTTGGCCTCTGGAGGAGCCCAATTATCTTCTGCTAGAAACCTAGGAACACAGCATTTTGATAGGACTCAAGATGACAGTGTTTCAGATAAATTAAAATACTGGATGAATGGAGCATACATTTTTCAGTTTACTGGATGCCTTAAAAGTTTTTTTTTTTGCACTCTATGTTAACTTCTATGTCTTTATTGTGTCTCCTTCTCCATTGTTCAGATAAATCACTGCAAAGTCCTTATTCCTCTATATTCTTACAAGTCCTCTTGTGCATAAAGCATGAACAGACTGTTTCCACATAAGAATGAAGTCACTAAGATCCAAGAAACGAGGAAAACATTTGAGGGAAGACCCTGAAGGAGGAAGCTAGATGGTGCCTGGAAGCTATGAGTAGAGACAAGGCTAGAATAGACTTCATATTGCTACATCTGCTTTGGGACGTACAATGTTACAGTCTTTGTCTAAAAGTGATAAAGAGGACTTTGGTTGCTTTGGTGCCTGTGGGTTTAGGAAGACAAGTCCTTGGGTGCCTGGATTATCTTTGCTTAAACAGCATATCCTTCAGATTCATCCATATTATCGCAAACAATAGGATTTCTTTCTTTCTATAGAGTAGTTAACAATAATAAATTGCATATTTTAAAATAGAGGAAAGAAGTTTTAAAGTTCTACCCTAAAAACTCAAATGTAGGAAACAATAGCTATACTACTTGCCCTATTCATTAGATCATGTATCTATGTATCAAAATAGCATAATGCACTTCATAAATATATCCAATTATGAGCCAACTGAAGAATAAAATAAAGCAGTGATGGAGAAATGGTTCTGGAAATGTGATCACTTATTCTAACTCCAAAACTCATATAAAAGCCAAGCATGGTTCTATCCCCCGCCCCCCTCTCTCTCCCCTCCCTCCCTTCCTTCTTCCCTCCCTCCTTCCCACACTTTCTTTCCCTCTCTCACTCTCTCTCCCTTCCTCCTTTCCTCCATCCCTCCATCCTACCATCTCCCTGTCTATGGATCAGGATGTAGCTCTTAGCTACTGCTACACCATCTGCTGTATGCTACCCTGCTCCCCACCATGATGATAATGGACTAAACCGCTGAAACTGTAAGCCAGCCCCAATAAAATGTTTTCCTTTATAAGAGTTGACTTGGTCATGGCATCTCTTCACTGTAATAGAACACTGACTAAGATAGAAGTTGGTACCATGGGCTGTAACAGGCCTGACCATGTTATTTGTTGAAGGGATGTTTCCATATTCCTTCAGGCTTTTGAAGTATAAAAGTGGTTGGACACTTTAAAAAAAGCTTAATGGTCCATCCTGGTAGGAACTTAGACGACAGTGCTGAGGATGGACATTTTGAACTGTGGGGACCCAGATCAAGAAATTTTGGAGGGTGAGGAAGAAATTAGGAAAGCCACACCCTTCACATTAGCCACAAGCAATATAAAATATCTAGGAGTCATTCTAACTAAGCAAGTGAAGGACTTGTTTGAAAAAATTTCAAAATTCTGAAGAAAGAGATTGAAGATGACCTGAGAAGATGGAATGATCTTCCTTGCTCATGGATCAGGAGAATTAACATAGTAAAAATGGCCATCCTACCAAAAGCAGTCTACAGATTCAATGCAATCCTTATCAAAATACCTACACAATTTTTTAAAGACATTGAAAGTTCAATTCTGAACTTCACATGGAAAAACAAAAAACCCAGAATAGCTAAAACAATCTTGTACAATAAAAGGTGCTCCGGAGGAATCTCCATACCTGATCTCAAACTGTACTATAAAGCAATAGTAATTAAAACAGCTTGGTACTGGCACAGCAACAGGCTGGTTGATCAGTGGAATCGAATCGAAGACCCAGATATGAATCCACACACATATGGTCACTTGATTTTTGACAAAGAAGCCAAATCCATTCAATGGAAAAAGGATAGCATCTTCAACAAATGGTGCTGGTCTAACTGGAGGTCTATGTGTAAAAAAATGCAACTGGACCCATATCTGTCACCTTGCACAAAACTCAAATCCAAGTAGATTAAAGAGCTCAACATAAAACCAGAGACACTAAGTCACTTAGGAGAAAAAGTGGGGAAGAGCCTGGAACATATTGGCACAGGAGACAATTTCCTGAACAGAACACCAACGGCCCAGGCCTTAATGTCAACAACTAATAAATGGGACCTCATGAGGTTGAGAAGCTTCTGTAAGGCTGGAGACACTGTAAAGAGAACAAAGCGACAGCTTACAGACTGGGAAAAGATCTTCACCAACCCTACATCTGACAAAGGTCTAATATCCAAAATATATAAAGAACTCAAGAAGCTAAACACCACCAAACCAAATAACCCAATTGAGAAATGGGGCTTGGAACTAAACAGAGAATTCTCTTTTTTTTTTTTTTTTTAAACAGAGAATTCTCAACAGAGGAATATCAAATGGCTGAGAAACACTTAAAAAAATGCTCAACCTCCTTAGTCATCAGGGAAATGCAAATCAAAACAACTCTGAGATTTCATCTTACACCCATCAGAATGGCTAAGATCAAAAATTCAAGTGACACCACATGCTGGCGAGGATGTGGAGAGAGAGGAACACTCCTTCATTGCTGGTGGGAATGCAAACTAGTACACCCACTTTGGAAATCTATCTGGTGCTATCTCAGAAAACTGGGAATAGGGCTTCCTCAAGACCCAGCTATTCCACTCCTTGAAATATACCCAGAAGATGCTCCAGCACACAACAAGAAAATTTGCTCAACCATGTTCATAGCAGCCTTATTCATAATAGGCAGATCATGGGAACAGCCTAAGTGTCCTTCAGTAGGAGAATGGATAAAGAAACTGTGGTACTCTGGTCCTGAATTTGGGATAGTCCTGTTTCATCCACTTGAAGAGCTAAGGATCATAGACCTGTGCTATTGGCCCAGCCCATGGTCCATCTCTTTATTATTTACACTCCCATTCTAATTTTCTAAAGTAATTTTTTCCTGCATTCTTATCTTAATTTCCTTTTTTTTTTCCTGTACTAGGATGGAACCTAGGGTCTCTGACATTCCATATTTCCTAGGCAAGGGATATCCCTTGACCTATATCCCAACCCTTTTCTTAACTCTTAGACAATGTGTTATATACATTATAATTCTTTATTTTTGGACATTTCTCTATATATTATTTTTATATTAAGGATAAGAAAATCTTCATATATTCCACTGGCATTCATCTCTACCTAATACTTTAACACAGATAAAATACTCTTATCTAATCTACTGTCTGTACTTTAATTTTAACTGACCACACAATGGTCTTCCTAAGCATTTCTTTCCCGACCAGTACTTCGGTCAGATATGTGTGTAGTTCATATTGACTTCTCCTTTAATAAGGAATGTTTTCACATTGTTGCTTTTTGGTGCTGCTGAAACCTTTAAATAATATAGTTCATATATTAAAAAAAACCAGAAACTGTGGTACATATGTACTATGGAATACTACTCATCTATTAAAAACAAGGAATTCCCGAAATTTGTGGATAAATGGATTGAGCTAGAAATGATCATAATGAGTGAGTTAACCCAGAAGCAGAAAGACTTAAATGGTATATACTCACTTATATCTGCATACTAGCCCAAGGGGCATGTCCCACGAAAGCCTTCACTTACCAGGAAACTGGGACAGAGGGGAGGACATCCTATTGGGACTCTAGATGAGAGAAGCATGGGAGAATAGCAAAGTAGAAGGATCCAGAGGGTCCTAGAAACCTCCAAGTAGAACATTATGATAGGCAGATTTGGGCCCAGGGGTCCCGCTCAAACTAAGGCACCAGCCAAGGACAATACAGGTGGTAAACTTTAAACCCCTACCCAGATCTAGCCAATGGTCAGAATATTCTCCACAGTTGAGTGGAGAGTGGGATATGACTTTCTCACGTACTCTGCTGCCTCACATTTGACCATGTCCCCTGGAGAGGGAGACCTGGTGGCACTCAGAGGAAGGACAGCAGGTTGCCAAGAAGAGTCTTGATACCCTATGAGCATATACAGGGGGATGTAATCCCCCTCAGGAAAAGTCATAGGGGAGGGGAATAATGGGAAGATGGGAGGGAGGGAAGAATGGGAGGATGCAAGGGATGGGATAACCATTGAGATGTAACAAGAATAAATTAATAATAAAAATTAAAAAAAAAAAAGAAATTTTAGAGGGGAAGACTATTAGTAAGTAGCCTAGAGACCATTTCTTTTTTGATGTTTTGGCAAAGAAGGTGCCTGCTTTTTGTGTATAGTACGTACAAGTAGATCTTTGAGAGATTTCTGGACAGCCATCTTACCTGAAATAGAGAACTGGTTCAATAAAAGACCCTGTCTCAAGGCAATAAGGCAAAGATCAATAGAGGAAGACATGGCTTCTGCATTTGGGTGCACACATATGTGAATGCAAAACACACACACACACACATACACACACACACACACAAATAAATAGATAAATGAAAGTAAGCATTATCTTTACTACTAATATGACATGTTTTCTGAGCACTGAGAATGTAGTTGCACTGTTATTAGTGTGTTACATCTAT
This sequence comes from Acomys russatus, assembly GCF_903995435.1. Classification (NCBI taxonomy): domain Eukaryota; kingdom Metazoa; phylum Chordata; class Mammalia; order Rodentia; family Muridae; genus Acomys; species Acomys russatus. Next base: position 33,123,232 of record NC_067169.1, read on the forward strand.
CCATTTATTTAGTGTCTACAAATGCTAAAAGATGGAGACCATTCTTGGCTCCAATTTTATGCATTGGTGAAGTTGGTGAGGAATCTTGACCTTGTGCTTACACTCAAAAGGTGGGTGGAAAAGAATGGAAGTCAGGAAGACTTATGGAAACTATTTTTTTCAAGACAGGGCTTCTCTGTGTAGCCCTGGCTGTCCTGGACTCATTTTGTAGATGAGGCTGGCCTGGAACTCACAGAGGTCTGCCTGCCTCTGCCTCCCCGAGTTTGCTGCCACACCCTAGCTGATTTATGGAAACTTGATTGGAATATTGGAGCCTCTTTATTGGGAGCCTGTAGCTTGATGGCTCTTATCTCTGTCACATCCCCATTTTGTGCCTCAGTGCCCTCATCTTTGGGTCTTCTGAACTTGCTTCTGCCAACTAGTCTGCTGATCTTGTGGTGTCTGAGTACTAAACTTGGTCATGGGTGTGACCAGTCTCTGCTCCTCCTCCTTAAGGTCATTAGTGCTAGCCTTCTCTTGGCATATTCTTTCTTCTCTCATTCCTTTGTTAAACTCAGGATCTTGTAATACTGGATGATTGGGTGAGTCCATTCTCTACTGATCTATTTCAATGCAGCTTTTACTGCTTCTTGGTTTCTGGCTACTCATAAATCTGCTGTTTTTTAAAGTAAGTATATGTGCCCAGTCTGCTGTGGCCCGCAGATGAAGTCACGTGTAAAAGTAGCATAATTTCTTAGTAAGAAAACATTTGAGAGACAGGCATGGTGACACACACCCTTAATCTCAGTGATGGGGCAGAGATACTGAAAGATCTCTATGAGTCTGAGGTCAGCCTGGTCTACATAGTAAGTTCCAAGCCAGTCAGTACTACACACTGGGACTCTATGTCAAAAACCAAAACAAAACAAAGCTAAAACAAAACAAACAAAAGCACCTAAAAGCAGGTGTGGCTCCAGGTGTCTCTGATGACAAGAAGTATAAAACAACAGCATCAATGGAGACTACTGGAAAAAAAAAGCCAGTGAGCTTAACGGCTATGGTCCTATTTGACTTTATTTTATTCTGTCATTGGCTTATTTATTTGAAAATCAGCTGTTCTAGAAAAGTTGGAGTAGGTGTGAAAGAAGTAGCTGTCTTTCTCAACCCAAGGTATATAGAATGCAGAGGAAGGTTGTCTTGGGAGCCACTCAGCATAGGATGTCTAAATCTTGTGCATAACTTATGATCTAAATTGAATCTTAGAAAACATGTTAGGTTTAAAATAGTGGATAACGTAACTGGCTTTTTTGGCTTATAAAGTTTTTATTTTTTACTTTTTTTTATAATTTCATATTCCTCTTATGAAGTGTTTATTAAAAGTTTTAAGAAGTGCATAGTACAAGACAAAATAATGAGGTCATAGTAATAACTCATGTGTATGCAAAAAACGAATTTTCATAAAGTTTCTAAATCAAAGAATAATACCCAAAAAGACAAGTGTCCAAATCTTTTAAAAATTTTTATAATGTTTTTTAATTCTTATATTTGAAATTAAAATATAATTACATTGTCTTTCCCCTTCCTTTTTCTCCCTCCAACCCACCTCAAGTACTCCATCCCTTGCTCTCTCTAACATTCATGGCCTCTGTTTCTTTAATTGTTTATACATATATTCATTTTTAAATTTTATTTTATTAATTTATTCATATTACATCTCAATGGTTATCCCATTCCTTATATCCTCCCATTCCTCCTTCCCTCCCATTTTCCCCTTACTCCCTTCCACTGTGACTGTGACTGAGGGGGACTTCCTCTTCCTGTATATGCTCATAGGGTATCAAATCTCTTCTTGGTAGCCTGCTATCCTTCCTCTGAGTGCCACCAGGTCTCCCCCTCCAGGGGACATGGTCAAATGTGAGGCACCAGAGTACGTGTGAAAGTCATATCCCACTCTCCACTCAACTGTGGAGAATGTCCTGTCCATTGGCTAGATCTGGGTAGGGGTTTGAAGTTTACTGCCTGTATTGTCCTTGGCTGGTGCCATAGTTTGAGCGGGACCCCTGGGCCCAAATCTGCCTATCATAATGTTCTTCTTGTAGGTTTCTAGGACCCTCTGGATCCTTCTACTTTGCTATTCTCCCATGCTTCTCTCATCTAGAGTCCCAGTAGGATGTCCTCCCCTCTGTCCCAGTTTCCTGGTAAGTGAAGACTTTCATGGGATATGCTCCTTGGGCTAGTGTCCAGATATAGCTAAAACAATCTTATACAATAAAAGATCCTCCGGAGGAATCTCCATACCTGATCTCAAGCTGTACTATATACATATATTCACAAATGTATAAATACGCAAGTGTACAAATCTTAAGTGCTCAGTCCATTGACATGGTACAAAATAAACACATCTAAGTAACCACCAGCCAAATCAAGATACACAACAGGGTGCTTTTCTGAGGGCTCTGGAAATACTCACTACCATTCTGTACTTCATGGGTCATAGGATCATAGAAGACACTTTTGAAACAACTGGCCCAGCATCTGAAGTTTTGAATAAACTGAGCCCCAAAATGACCAAGTGCCATATACGAGGTCATACAGCTAGAAAGCATCTGCTCTTTAAGCTGTTTTTTTCTTCTTCTTAAAACATCAGGTCATTATTTCTGTTTCTTAACCAAGTTAGTGCCTGCCTCCCTATTCCTCTTATTTATTTGTTCTATGTGCAATTCTGATTTTTCTTTTCTTATTCTGTGCTCATCTCAAAGTAAAATCATCTATGACTATGATTTTTAGCCCAAAGACTCTGTGCCTGACACAAGAAAAGACAACTTTCTTATCATGTTAGCAGTTAATGACAGCCAGTGGGCATGTGACACACACAGCAAAAAGTGTAGTGTCAGAGCCAAGCCCTTCTATAGAGCTTTCCTACTTCCATCATCAGCCTGAGAAAATGGAACTTGTTCTCTCCAAGATTCTCATGGCAGAGAAGAGCAGTTGGCCATGGGGTGAGGTTCTCTCTATGATATGGAGCTGAGGATAGAAAGTAGCCATCTGTCCAAGGGGGCATTTCCCAGATTCCTGATGGTGGCCGTTAGAGCATTGGTTATTACTAATAGAATGTGAGTTAAAATACATTTGATACTTCTGATCTATGAAACTTAAGCTACCAAGTGTGCTTTCTGAATGGCCTCTTTCTATAACCGCTGACTCTGAGGACCCCCAAGAGCAAGCAAGAAAGACCTTGAGCCTCAGAGGTAGGCAATAGGAGACTTCCAGATATCAAAGCCCTGGCTCTGTAGTTGGCCTTGTGTGTGAAGAATGAATGATCAATGGGTTAGTGTAATGAGATCCTAACGGTGAAATAACAAACATGGTAACACAGATGGAAGGGAGGCCCGTGATATTTTTGAAGACTCTAATTTTTTGCAGGTCTTGCCAACCAGAGCCCTGTATTTATATAGGAAGTACAATTCCTAGCTATTATATGCAGAAAGGTAAGGTACTGGCCCTTTCACATATAAGAAAGAATTTGCAGCCGGGCGTGGTGGCGCACGCCTTTAATCCCAGCACTCGGGAGGCAGAGGCAGGCGGATCGCTGTGAGTTCGAGGCCAGCCTGGTCTACAAAGTGAGTCCAGGAAAGCCAAGGCTACACAGGGAAACTCTGTCTCAAAAAACCAAAAAAAAGAAAGAAAGGAAGGAAGGAAGAAAGGAAGGAAGAATATGTTAGAGTCGTGTGCCTTTTTAAAGATAGGGACCCTTGTAGTGATGAGGGAAAGCCATGATTGCAGCCACTGAACTGAGTTGGGCATCCTTGCACTTCCACATTTTCTAAAATATTGGGTCATCATCTGTATCTATAATGCAGGTTTTATCAGCAGAAACACCAATTTTTTTTGGAAATCTTGTCAATAAAGAAAGCGGCCTTTATTCATGGTGTTCTTCCATCTATTTAAGTGAGGCAGGTTTTCTAGAGCAGAAACTTTAAAGAAGTAGCATGTAACATGATGCCTTTATAATGCTGATGTTGAGAAAGCATGGTAAGAAAGAGCAATGAGGGTGCCACTTTATTATTTCATGATACACAACCACCATGTGGGCATCATAAAATGGCTGATGGGATTGGACTTCCTTTGTTTCAATCCTGTCTCTGTTAGGTAGCAGTCAAGTGAACCTTGGACAGCTGAATTAATTTTCCTTTTCATTTATATCTATCTGTAAGAGGGAGAGAACTGCGCAGATCTCTTAGTGTTTGGAAGATTAAATTATTCAAAACAGGTTAAGCATGTAGGAAACCTTCAACACATGTCAACTATTAGAACTGCAATGTTTCCAGGCCTTGAATTGTCTGTGGCATATTTGAATTTATGTCAGAATATAAGAAGAAAACCAGTTGCCTCTCTGGGTCATATCTGGAGTCTTTGTGTTTCCCCCAAGGAACATTCAAAAGCAGCCACATGAGTCTAGGGCATTAGAAAGAGCTTGTAGGCTTCTCTTTCGCAGCAATCTTTACATGAATTAATAGCAGTCAAACCTAAGAAATTGATAAATATACACCAAGAATTTCAAATACCATTTGACTTAATAATAACTTGATTTTTAAAGGAATGTGAATATATTCTAATATGTTTTATTTGTGTCTAATAAAAATGCTGTATGGCACAAAGATGCCTCTGAACAACAGAATATGTCAGATTGGGTTATAATCCAAAGTATAAAATTAATATTCCTGAGTCTGTACTGAGATAAATGATGGGATATATCAGTAAATGAGAGGAAAGAGATAATTTTCTCATTCAGAAGAGTTCCAAATAAATTATGCAGCTTTCTGCCTTTAAAGAAGGTAGAACACAACTCAAGTGGATTGCACAGTGAATTCTTCCCATGGAGCAAGTAAGGAAAGGGGTAGGCAAAAAGGGACCTTTCAAATGCTACTCTGAACAAGGGACCAATACTAGTAGTCACAGTCATAAATCATATTGAGGATATATACTCCCTGATATAATATGATGAAAATAACATATTCTTGTCATCCTCCTCCCCAAAGCCTGTAGCTCCAATTTAACATGAGAAAAAAATCAGATGAATTGTAATAGAAGTAAAGCTACCAATATACCTGGCAAGTACTCCTTATAACTATCAAGGTCATCAAAAACACAGAAAAGCTGGGAAACTTTCTGTCAAGGTCATCAAAAACATGGAAAAGCTGAGAAACTTTCACAGCCAAGAGGAGCCTAAAGAAACTCGACAACTAAATATTATATGGTGTCTTGGTAACCAGAAAAAGTGATATTAAAGAAAAACTAAAGAAATCTAAATAAATTATGATATGATGGTTAATCTTGAGTGTCAACTTTATGGAATTAGCATCACCATGGATACAATGTCTGGAAATATTTGAAAGGCATTGTTTAGATTTGATTGAGGTTGGAAGACCCATTCTAAGTACAGACACCACCTTGGCCAGAGTGCCAGATTGAAGACAAAGGAGAAAGTGAGCTGAGCACCAGTACTCATCACCCTCTACATCCTGACTGTGGATAAAATGTGATCAGCTACCTCAGGCTCCTGCCACCATGATTTCTCTGTCATTATAGACTATACCCTTTTCACCCCCAGCTCCAACAAAATAAAACCTTGCTTTCCTAAATGCTTTTGTCAGGATACTTTCTTTTTTTGAGACAGGGTTTCTCTATGGCTGTCCTGGACTTGCTTTGTAGAACAGGGTGGCCTGGATCTCATAGATATATGCCTGCCTCTGCCTCCCAAGTGCTGGTATTAAAGGTGTGAGCCATCATGCCCATTTTTTATTTAATTAATTTATTCAGATTACAACTCACTTGTTATCCCATCATTTGTATCCTCCCATTCCTCCCTCCCTCCTGCTTCCACCCTATTCCCCTCCCCTAGGGCTATGACTGAGGGGGAACTCCTCCCCCACTATATGGTCATAGGCTATCAAGTCTCATCTTGATAGCCTGTTTATTCTTTCTTTGAATGCCACCAGGCCTCCTCACCAAGGGGAAGTGGTCAAATACATCATGCCCAATTTTATCAGGATATTTTTGTCACAGAAACAAGACAAGTAACTAATACAAATGGGCTAACATTAATAATAAAACTGTAATAAATGTACTGTACTAGCTTAAGGGGACTGTAATAGGGGAAGCTGTGTAGAAGTATGGGAACACCCTGTGCTATCTGCTCACTTTTCTGGAAATCTTAAACTGTTATAAAACAAAGTGCAATCAATTCTCACTAGCTGTATTAGTTTGTTTTATGAGTCACCAAGAGCACTGGGTTAGTGAATGCTGAATTATTTCCCCTGGCTAGAGCCTCCAAGGAAATCTAAATAAATTATGGAATGATGGTTAATCTTGATTGCCAACCTTATGGGATTTAGAGTTACCATGGAGACAAGCTCTGGGCATATTTGTAAGGGATTATCTAGATTAGGTTAATTGAAGAAGGGGGACCCACTCTGAATGTGAAGAGTCTCTTTTTATGGGCAGCAGACCCAGACTGAATAAAAAGGGGAAGGGGATCTATTTCCACCAGCAAATACCTTTTAAATATCTTTTAGACTTAAAGATAGACTGCATTTAATATATATTATTGTCTCAATAATATTGAACTCATAACTAATAGCTGTAACTCCTGACTAGCTGAATTTTATCTGACACATCTTTTCTCCATAAGGCACATTACAGCCTCCCTGTAGCTACAGACACTAGACCACACTGCCAAACTTGCTTGAGAACTTGCAAAACCATAGATCAAAATAGACCAGGAGAAGGATCCTTATTTACACCCAGAGAAGTAAAACAAGTACAAACTTTACCTTGTTTGACCTTGTTAAAGTATGTGTGTATTGGGCATTTCAACTTAAAAGCACTATTGGTGTACATTCATTGTATGCAGTGATAGATTTCATAAACTTTTATTTAAGTATATCATGTACTTTGAGCATATTCACATCCTCATACCCTCCATATTCATCTACACTCATACTAGTCTCCTCCTTCCTCTGAACAGCCTTGCTGTGTGTGTGTGTGTGTGTGTGTGTGTGCGTGCGCGTGCGTGCGTGTGTGTGTGTCTGTGTGATTATTTATTTATTTATTTATTTAAAATCTCAGATCTACAAAGGAGAGTAAACATGGGCCATTTGTCTTTCTGAGCCTAACTTATTAAACTTGATATGATGATCTCCAATTGCATCTGCTTCTAGTAAATGACATAATTTCATTCTTCTTTATTGTGGAATAACACTCTATTATGTGTGTTATATACACATATATACATGCGCGCACATATATACATTTTCTTTATCCATCCCTCAGTTACCCCTTTCTGGAAATGCCTTCACAGATAACCCCTGCCCCCTGAGCTCTGTCTCTTAGTTCACTATAGATCCAGTCAAGTTGACAACCAAGATTAAACTACTATTGGGCATATGCCTGAAGGATACAATTCATAATTCAACTCTTTACACTTCTGTGCATTTGTATTCTCACAAATGGTCATACTAATTTTGTAGTTACAAATGAATTTTAGTGAGCAGAAAAATTCACAAATGGATATTCCCATTAAAAATGTGAATTAAAGCTGGGTATGGTGGCACATACATTTAATCCCAGCACTCTGTGAGGCAGAGCCAGGAGCATCTCTGTGAGTTCAAGGCCAGCCTGGTCTACAAAGTGAGTCTAGGACAGCCAAGGCTACACAGAGAAACCCTGTCTCAAAAACAAGCAAGGAAATAAACAATAACCCAAAAAAATAATCAAATATGTCTTCTATTCTTGACTTTGTCTTTTAAATTTTTATTTACTCATTTATCTGTTTATTTGGCTTATTCCTGTGTTGTCCAATATGGTAGCCATTGAGCTACTTGTGATTATTTGGTGCTTAAATGTTGCTAGTTCAAATTGAGATGTGCTATAAGAATAAGCATCACATTTTGGATATTTCGCACAAAATAATGCAAATCATCACACTAATGATTTAATATGACTATATACTGAAATGAAAACATTTCCATATAATTGTTGAATAAGGCACCTGACTAAAGTTTTCCCAGCTGTTTCTTTCATCCTTTATATGTGGCTGCTAGTATCCCAGAATTGTACATGTGACTTGCATTATACTTCTGGACACTGCCAAGCTATATGACCTCGGGAAAGCAGTTCTAGGTAAGTGTTAGTAACACAGAAAGAACATAGAACTGTAGAGTCATTTTCTCCTGTTAGCAGCCATGCAATGTCCTCCTTTTAGGAAGGTAAGGCACAAAGGGTGAAGGAGCTTGCCTAAATTGCTCAGTTACTTTGTCGACTATCACTTTCCAGTGCAGTGCTTCCTCTTCATTCTTCTTTCTCATGGGCCCCTCCCCACCAATAACTTAAAGTCCAGGCCTTTGAGAGAAAAAGCAAGATTGGCTGCTTCTGAGTTTTAAAAGAGACTGTTTTATAAAGCCTGACTCTGTTTCTGTAAAGCAGGGCTGCCAGTTTTAGCAAACGACAAACACAAACCTACAAATTTCTCTGTGAAAATTTGCATTTTGGATAAAGAATTTATAAAATTTAAGTATTTTCCAAATTTCACAAGATATGTTTTCACACACACACACACACACACACACACACACACACACACACACACACACAGCCTTGTTTATATGAAAATCAACTGGACATCCAGGTTTTTAGTATTAAATTTAGGGACACATACTGAAATGCATTTGCTGTTTGTTAATCTGAAATGCAAACTTACCCTGTATTTAATATGGCAGACCCACTGAAAGCCTTTCAAGAGAGAACATTTTCACTGATTTCCTCCCGGCACTCATCTTCCGTGGTCCTCCAAGGAGGAACCAGAGGAGTGAGTCATTCATGAGCTCTGTAATAAAAACCGGAATCTCCAGCCTTGCCTTCCCATCTGCAGGCTATCTCAGCTGTCACTGCTATCTTCCCAAACAGCCAACTTCCCGGGAATCAAGCTGCAGATCTCAACTGTCCCTCCCAACCTTTATAATCAATTTGAGTTGGGCAAGATGCCAGATTAAAAAAAAATTGCACGGAACCAACTCTTGTAACTATGGAGATAAGAGGGAGGGAATAACCCAAGGAAGCCAGCAAGCTTTCCTCTTCTTTACAGAAGCTCTTAAATGAAACAGGCGGCAATCAGCACAAACATGCCAGCCATTTCCTGAACATGTATACATAGCAAAGAGAAGAAGGCAAAAGTTAGCCAAATTGTACATTGTGTGATTTTTCTTTCCTTCCTAAGTATTATGTTGCATAATAAGGGGGAGGTGGTGGAAGTGGTCCTGGGTGCAAGCAAAAAGGGCAACAGGCATTAAGGGGTTCATCTCCTTATACAATTTAAAAACAATAATAAAACTGACTAAAAGTTGCTCTGCTTTTTATTACCACAATGTTCTGGCAATTCTAAACAGTGTCATTGATAAAATACTCCTCCCACTGCACACACACTCCCTCCCCAACACAGACTCTTCTCATTTTAAGCAACACCACCAGGCTTCTTTTTTTCTTTTTAAAAAACACTGCTTTATGGAGCTTTTCTTTTTGTTGTTTTTGGAGGCCTGTAGGAGATGAAAAGCAGGAGAGAAGAGCTGGATGGAGATCGGATGTTTAAGCAATCAAAACTGCAAGAGCTATGAATTTCAATGAGTGGAAATTTCCTTCTTGTATCAGATTGTGTCCTGAGGCTTCCAACGAGGGAAAAGCAAAATTATAGGGAAAGGAATATTAGGAGTCCAACGACTTGGACTCAAGGTGGGTTTTTTTTTATCATCATGTAAATATATGTCATGTAAGTAGATGCTGTAGCTACTTTTGTACAGCTTCTTCACCTGGTTCTCTCGTACAGCTGAGTGAGAGACATACAAAAGTATTTGCAAACTGGAAAGTGACCTACTGTGGTAAAACAACAATTCATTTTCAGCAGAGACCAATATAACAGCGGCTCAGAAAAAATAGCTCTGGTTGGGAATAAGTCCGAGATTGATGGAGTAAGATAACCTTGCTCTGGGAAATGATCTAAAGGCCCAATTCTTTCTTTGTTATTGTCATATTATCTTATAGGATGTTTTTCTTGTTTTGAAGATTGAACTTCAACCACCACCTACCACCACCCCACTCTTACCCATGAGGCAGGAAAATAAGTAGAGGAGCAGTTTCCTTTAACAGTGGAAATCAGCTATGCACAACAGCACTCTGCTTCCTTCTTACTGGTTGAAACTTAGCCACATGGTCTCTCATTGCTGTCATGGAGGCTGGGAAATGTATTGCCCAGCTGTACAGCTACAATTTGAAGGTTCTATTGTTGTAAGTTAAGAATGGACGTGGTGTGATATTATTGAGACAGTAGATATAAGATTGTTTGTTTCAAGAAATGAAACAAAATGAAAAGTTATATATTTTCTCCATGACTGATAAATTTTGGGAACATGTTAATGTAAAACATTCCAACTTAAATAGGCAAATAGATCACTACAGCAATAGATTTCAATACACTTTTATCTAGGGTCTATCTATAACTATTCTCCATAGTCTTTGCTGAGTTTGGATAAGTGCAGCCCTGTGCTTCTTGGTGTCTAGGCCCAAATCCCAGGAGAAATGTGGAAATGAGACCACCCTACCATTGTTCTGACTCTTTCCAGTCACTCAGAGAGCATATAAGTGAGAAAGTGGTACATCATCTGGTTAGCGCCTGATCATCCTTGAGGCCTCATGTCACTGCCTCCATAATTAAACACAGACCATTAGCTCTAACCCACTGCACGCACATCAATTATGCCAGTTTGGATAACAGCCACAGCAACCCTTCTTTCCTGTCTTTTGCCTCTCTGGCAGTGATACAGGCCAAGTTCCATGGGTATTGTTAGAGTTATCATGGCTTTTATAAGATGTCAGACCGGCAAGGCTGCAACCCCATGATGTAACAGAAGCATTTATTCTTTCCCATGTTGATTAAAAGGTAATTTAACCTCTTCCAAAGGTGGTCCAGCCAATCCCCAGCAGCACTGACATTGTGTTAATGTGAAACTGCTCTCCAGAGTGACAAATTAGCCTTCTGAGACCAGTATAAAAAGCCATCTTTACTGAATGGCTCAAGCTTAAAGAGCAAACTTGGTTTCATACCCCTTGATTAAATGAGCATTGAGTGATGCTCTGCATCTGAAATCCTGGAACTGTGCAGACTAAAATGCACACTTATAGTCTACTCAGTAGTACTAACTATCCTAGCACATGCTGTTTCCTCTAGTGTGCTAGGTCAAGTTCACTGTAGGTTAGCAGCAATGGGGATGATTTGTCCACCTCATTTCTTAGAAGAAATGCAATTCACCACAAGAAAGAATACAACAAAACCAAAAGGTCCTGGAAGATAGGGGGTAGGTGGATGGGGGGGGGGGGGGGGGGTGGATTTTGTGTTTACTTACTCCCATATTTTTTTTATGGAGAAACTGATGCCCACAGAAATGAAATACACTGGATAGAGAGCTGCAGAAAGCTGAAGCCACAGAGATAAACCAGAAATCTTTTTGGATACAAGCTCACTGTTTTATTTGTTTGTTTGTTTATTATTTATTTTCAACCTGTAATGTGCTGTCACATCATCCATAGATGCTCATTCTACTCGTGTTACTCTTCCCACGTGATGAAACCATCTTCTTAAGAATTGGAACCCAACTTCCTGTAGTTCTCAGATATAAACCTTGATCCACAAATTCATGTGAGTAAGAAACATTGAAATGTCTTTATTCTCAAAATTCTCCTTACCATCGTTCTCCAAGCTGCTGGGGATTTCAAGCTCAGACATTCTTAGGCCTTTTCCATTGCTCAGTAAGGTGTGTTTTGGATTGGGGTGCGAGGTAGTGCTAGAGCATCGTGGTGATCCTGTGGATCTCAGGGCCGCCAATGCACAGGGTTTCTTTACACTCTTCAGGTTATTGGCTGCAGAAGGGACTGAGGAAGCCATGGCTGCTGGGAGCCTAATGCTTGGCTAGCCTCCAACCCTCACCTCAGCTGTCTGAAATCCACCCATTTTTCCTTTAAATTGTCAGTATGCAAAATATAGATACCTGTAGTTCTCCAGGCTCTCAGACTCACCTCTCTTGTTTCTAGTTAGAATTTCTTTTTCGATTAAACTCTTTCCTCACATTTTCTAAGACACCACTAAAATTTTGAGAGGGTATGGCTTTTGTAAACAAAATCCTAGAAGGGAAATATTTTGTAGGTAACTTTAACCTTCTGTCCAACTCTAAACCTTTGCCATGGCAAGAATGCAAGATGGGATAAGAAAAGGGAAACATGCGAGGAAAGGAACTATAAATTATTTCCCTGAAATTTAGGTCATAAATGACATTGCATGCCTATCATTCCAGTACTTGGAAGGTGGAGGCAAGAAGATCAAAAGTTTAAGGTCAGCCAGCCTGGGCTATATGAGACAGAGTCTCAAAAGGCCATTAAAACATTAGATAGTAGTCTCCTTATTCCTATTTCAGTTTCTACAATTTCAGTGACCAAGAAACTATAGCCGGAAAATATTAAATTGAAAGTTCCAGAACTAAATTTTTCAAAAGTTGTCAACTGCATGCCATTCTGAGGAACGTGATGAACTATCACATCATTCCATTCCATCCCACCTGGGACACGAGACATTCCTGTGTCCAGACAGCATATGTAATACCTACCTATTCATCACGCAGGAGTCATCTCAGCTTCCAGATGTACTATTTTAGCTTTCCAGGTGCTCAGACACATGATTTTTCTACCAGTACAGTTTCAAGCACCTACTGGGGTGGGGTATTGGAATATATCCTGAATATTGCTGTACCTTAATGTAGCACAACATTATACTGAACATGGTTATCACTTTGACCTTTTTATTTTATAATTTCTTCTACTCAAATATGCATCTTTGCAGAAAAAGAACCATTTGGTTTTAGAACTTATTTTGTCAACTATGCCATAAACATTTCCTTGTACCATTAAATGCTTTTTTTCCTTACAATGCTCTTAGATTTTAAATGAGTATATTATTGGAGAATATTTGTTTAAAATATAATTCTTCTTTCTCTCAGTGTATTTGTCATTGGTATATAGAAAGAACTGGAGGAGGTGAGGTGTTGTGGAACACTCTTTGGAATGGCTGTCTTGAACTCATGGCAGCTATCTTTACAATATTGGACCTGTCAACAACTTGTTACAGAGGTGGGAAGAGCTTATAAAGTCTCAACAGTCCATGTGTATTTATAGACAACTAATGCTTGATGGGGAAGGAGGAAACAGTTATTTCAGTGGGGTAGTCCCTGGGAAGGTGGCCATGATTTCATAAAATAAAATCCCTCTCTCACTCTTCTGTGCACAGAAGTCCCTCTACTCTACCCCTAAACTCTGATTTAGCAGTCTGTGAAGAATCTGGGAACATGTATTTGGTTGTTTTGTTTTGGTGTGTGTGTGTGTGTGTGTGTGTGTGTGTGTGTGTGTGTGTTCTACATGCTCATGTGTGTGTGTATATGTGCATGCTAGGTGAGTATACATACAAATACAGGACTTTTGTTTACTTACCAAACGACAAAAATGTGTGTTGATTTTCTGTGTTCATCTTCACACTATTTATTAGATTCAGAACACTGTAAGGCTTATGGCATAAAATATATGTATTCAGCTCCTCTGTCTAAAGGTGAATTGGGGAAATCTGTTAATCCATGTTGGGCTTGGTTTGCATCTTTGGGGCAGCTAAACTAGGCTGGTTTGGCTAAGTGGCTGTGCTTCAGAATATGGTAACTGGCGCTTCTGCCATGCATTTCTCTTTTTTTTTTTTCAGTAAGATTAACAAGACACTCCAATACAAGAGTGTCAGAGGCAAAGGAGATCCAGCAAAAATGCGTAGGCCTCTTAAAGCCTATGCACAGAATAGACACATGGGCCCTTCTGCCTACTCCACCCTCAACACTTACTTAGGCCCTACCAAAGTCAAGAGCAGAGGAAATAAGTGTCTAGAGAGATAACTCAATTAGTAAAGCGATTGCTTTACCAGAAATGACAACCTGAATTTGTCCTCCAGATCACACGTTTAAAGCCAGATGTGGCAGCACACATTTAAAATCCAAGTGCTGAAAAGGTAGAGACAGAAAGATCACTAGGGCCCTCTGGCCAGCCAGTCTAGCCTAATTGGTGTGCTCTGGGCCAGTAAGAGATCCTGTCTCAAGGGTGGATTGTATGTTTTAGGATAACACCAAGGTTGTTCTTTGGCCTTCACACGCACGTGCACACACACAGGTACACATATACTAGCAGAAGAAACATACTCTACTTCTTTAGTTAGAGACACACATGCAAAGGATATAGATCCACGCAGAAGTAAATAGAATGCTTCTCATACTGATTTTGATAAGCGACTTCCCAAACAAATGTTGCCCGTTTGTTTTGTTTTCTGAGACAGGGTATCACTATGTAGCTTTGGATGGCTTGAAACTTGCAATGTAGACCAGGAAGGCTTCAAACTCACGGAGATCTGATTGCCTCTGAATTCCAAGTACTAAACATGTATATCCCCATGCCTGGCCCATACTTTTCTCTATTTTAACAAGCAAATTTGGCTCCAAATCTAGACATGTTTGATTAATCTCATTCTTCAGTTTATTGAACCTGATTTCTTCTGTTTTGTACGGCGTCTGGCTGGTGGGCCTGCGTCCCACATCCCGTGGGGAAGTCCAGGCACTGCTTGCTTCTGGATGAGACCAGATGGACCTTGAGATCAGAGGTCCCATTTCTTGCTCACGGGCGGCTAGAGCACTTTAGGGTGAGGCTGGTGGCCTGGGTACTAGGCTAGGTTCCCAGCCTCTCTGGGGAGGTGGAAAATGAGTTTTCCACAAGGTGTCACAGGGCTTAGCTCTTTTTAGAATGAGACTTTGCAGGTCTCAAAAGGCAGTGGAGACTCGGGAGCTCTGCAGGCCTGTGATAATACCAAACGTTACAGCTCCTGGTTTGAGCTGTTGTGGCAAGCACAGCAGAAGCAGGTGGATGTCTGACGCCCGGCGTGGGGGTGGGAAGGGAGTGTGCGGAGTGGGAAGGGGGTGTGCGGGGTGGGGCCGGTGTTGGGGGGTAGTGTCAGCATGTAGCAGGCCTCAGCAGCTGCAAAGGTAGTTCTGCCATTGCTGCCTGCCTTCATTTATAAACCTTGGACAGTTGGTAAGGTTTTTGAGGGTGAATGTGTCTGATTCCCTAGGGCTAAGGGCGCCAGGATACTTAACCTACAGGCAGTGCCTCTTTTACAGTCAGTAACTGGAGGCCTTATCACAAGAAAGAGGAAACAGTACTTAAAGGATGACTTCTAAGTACAATTAAAGGTCATTTTCTGGAAGCTAGAGTCTCCTCAGCATGGGGTGAGGTACTTCCAGGAATTCCTTGTGCTAGAATAAGTTCCTTAACAGGAAAGGGTAGGGCTTGTAATCTTCCCTGAGGGCTATGTGACACTCCTTATAAAATCTGTGCTTAGCAGATCAGGTGGTGTGAGAATCCCACTGAGAAAAGGGAGTCCACCAACAAAGACTGAGTGTAAAAATGGTTATCCGGAGAAGTCAGACTTCAACCTTAGCCAGCAGAGTCCCACAGTTTTCATCCTTTTGAAAATTAGAATTATGATTATTTTCAGACTTTGGATGGTAGTGAATAATGTAGTGCTTTAGTCTGTTAAAAATCTCTTGATTTTTAAGATCTTGTTGTATTGTCACCAAAGGCTGATTATTTCATAAATTCACTTAGTTTTATCAATGCTGTATCTATATTAGTAACTAAAAAGAAACTAGCAAAAAAGTTAGTAGTCAGGAGATATTTGCCTCTTCTAATATTTTCTCAGAGATTGCCCATTTGACCTATACTGAACTTGAAGGCTTCTCCAGGAGAGAGACATATTTTGCAAGGAATAGAACCTTAATTATCTTGCGAACTCTTTCTTTCTCTGTCTATTTTACACACACACACACACACACACACACACACACACACACACACACACACACACAAAATTATTTCCCAGTGTTTGATATATTAAACTACATCTAAAAGACGAATACAAGTGATGAATGGTACAAATTCTTAAATACACAATTTGAATTTAAGATAAAGACAATTTCATGTTTGATGGTGATGTATAAAATGTATTCTATGCTATTGTTATCGTTATATTATACCATGGTTCAAATTTTTAAAATAATCTTATAATCTCTTTTTGGGTTGTGTTTTGGTTTTGGTTATTGCTGTTCAGTGTAGCCAAGGCTGTCCTGGTATTCTCTATATATCTCAGGCTGTCCTCAAGTTCATGTTGATGCTTTTGTCTTAGACTCTTAATTCATAAGTCAGCATATCTGGCTTCTTCCAAAAGCTTTAAAACGAAATCATTTTTGTCATTGTTATTGCAGGTGTTCAAATAATTTAAAACTTAAATGCTGGGCATGCTGTTCCTAGGTCAGATAGTCTCAGTCTCATATTGAAAACAATGTCTTTAATAAACAAAACAAAAATCCTATTGACTAGGATTCTTGGAAAGATGCCTCCATCTTTGATCTGCAGGAAGTGAATACTGCTCAGTATTAGCTGACCTGAGCAGCTAGCAGATTTCAAAGCCTTGAGCTATGAAATATGATCACCAAACTTATTTCTCCCCAAACCATCAACAAATCTCCATCAGAGCTTGCCTAGTCTTCATGTAAATCGTATCTACCTCCTTGGAACATCTACTCTACTTGTAACAAGGACTTGGACCCATAATCCATCTAGATCTAGGTTCCTTTAGGAGAGATTCAGTCTGTATAATCCTGGAATGAATGGTAAACCTACTGCTAATCTCTCTGGTTGAGGGACGATCAGAGATAAAATACAGAAAAAAAGGTGTGAAGGGCTCATGACAAAGGAGAGGGATTGAAAGGGATGAAAGGGGAAAAAAGGCAAGCAAGGGCTGTAGACTGCCCATTAGTGACTACTGATAGCAATAATAATGAATTATAATATCAGAACTCTGTTAAATTCACATGTGTACATACTTCTTTTCTCATAATTCTGTAAGATTAGAACTACTATTTTCTCCATTTTTGAAACTGAGACTGAAGCACAGAGAGATTAAGTGATGTGCTTCAACATCACAAAGCTATTCAGTGCTTTGATCTTGACTGCCAACTTTACTGAATCTAGGATAAACTAAGAGAAAATCCTATGGGCTTCCTGTGAGGGATTTTCTTGATTAGGGTAAATGAAGTGTGAAGACCCATCTTAAATGCAGATGGTACTTTCCAGTGGCAGGCCAGATATAAGGAATTCAAAGGAGGCCAGGTGTGTTCTAGCACTTGGGAGGTCAGGCTGGTCTACAATGTGAGACTGGGACAGGCAAGGTTACACAAAGAAACCCTGTCTAGAAAAGCCAGCCAACCAACAAACCAACCAACCAACCAACCCCTGGGAGATGTCTTTGCCTCATTGCCTTCACATCTCACTGATAAGTTCATCGACTCTGTTCAGGAGATCATCTAGGTTGCTGCTGCTGCTGCTGCTGCTGCTCTCATTATTGCCATATTCCTTCATGGACCTGAGAATCCAGTTTCCTCAGCCCCTCAACATACACTAAAGATAGTTGCCTTTCCAGGAATCTTCTATGCCTTCAGTACCATATTAAACTGGTGAAGCACCCGGCCTCATGGACTTAGCAGTTATGTGTGCTCAGCCTCTCCACTGTAAGGACAGCCATTGTTGAACTACCTAGACTGTATCCTACAAGCCAACCTAGTAAACTTCATAACACAAGTAGCATAACTATAATTTTGCCTGGGTCATCTGATGTTCCCCTAAGCATGTAAAGTGCTTATTATGGCTTATTTTACATGTTACATTGTCACCATACTCCAGATATGTATATAGCATACACACACACACACACACACACACACACACACACACACCATAACCAGACAACAAATTGTCCTTGGGGCTGTTCTACTGTGTACACAGAAATGAGTTGATCTCAAGGTCTTCTCTTTATGCTTATTTATGATAAATGTTTCCTGAAATGGATATCCAAGTAGTGCAAGTAGCGCTAGTCTTTGGTCCATAACTTATTCTTGTCTGCAGGTTATTTCAATAGTTTTAGAAACAAAAATCCCACATCCATATAATTCTTCTAACCTGACTCAGAAGACTTTGTCACACTCCCTATCCTAGAATCAAAAACTGCACATTTAAAAAAAATTTTCCATCAAATACACAAGGGAGCATTGTAACCTTTCAGTCCCATTCAGTCAGGCATGCCTCAAATATTTATTGTGCGCCCAAACAAAGGTAAGATTGCTGTCTCCAAGCCCAGCACTGAAGATGGGTAAGAAAGGGTGACAAGTGTGAGGAGCCAAGGAAGCCCTGAATGAATGTGTAAGGAATGGATGAAGTCTTGAATGAATGTGTATCATTGACATGGGCACAGCCATGACAAGAATGCCAAATATCTCAGACTCATAACAGTTGTCAAAGCTTTCTGCTGGGTGAGGCTGAAACAATGCCAAAGCCTTTTTCTGGTCCAAGTATGAGTAGTTATGAATAATCTAGCAGTGTATGCAAAAAGTATCAACTGAACCTTCCTCTTCCTGGATGACTGCCACTTGAGCCTGCTCCCCTACCACCTACCAAGATTAGTTAAGCACACACACTGAGGGTCCAGGATGTTACAAAGTTGGTGTTGCCCCTTCAGAGTGGATACAACTCACTTGATCCCAGCATTTCTGACATGAGTCTGTGTGCCTGTCTTTTCTTCATTCCCTTCTTGCCTATCCAAGCCGTGCTGGATGCTGAGTACAAGAAAGTGAGAAAGTTAGAAGGAGTAAGATGTGTATTTAAATGAAGAAACATTACCATAGCATTTACTATGTGTCAAGCAGTACACTAAGGACTTTTACATTTATTCCTGTAAGCAATACCCTGTAAGATAGCTACTATCATTGTTATTCCCAGTTTTAAAGAAACAAGGAAAAAATAGATCAAGTATCATGCCTGGCGTTGCACAGGCAAATGGTACAAAATAGGCTTTGAACGATTGCTTCAGTGTCTGTGACTTTGGTTATTATAGTTATGCTAGATTCATCAATGAACCGAGACCCCATAAAGAACTATTCTTGGTCACAGTGTCTATGGCCCTACTCAGAGGTTTTTTCCTAGCCCAGTGGCTAGCAATGTTGGCTCCACATTAATCATAATCCAGAAAGTTTAAAAAGTAACACTAATTTCCCAGAATCCTAATTGCTGACGGCCTTGTATTTAATTGAACTGATTTTGCCCAGGTATCAAGATTTTTAACATTTCCCTCTGTGTGTGTACCTCTGCATGAAAAGAAAGATAGGCTAGATCATCCCCTTTAGCAATCTGGGTTACCCAGTGCCCTCTAAGTCAATGATGTCAAATCTTAAGGCACAGCTCATGAGCAAAGGACCTGATTTAAGTGCAGATTCTGAGTCATTACATTTGAGGATGGGGAAACCTGAGATGTAGTATTACTAACAAGTTCCCAGCAATGCCGAGGTTACTGGCTCATGAAAGTAGCAAAGATTTTGAGATTTTAGACCAGAAACCTCGGCATCCCCAGTTTGTTAGAAATGAAGACTCCAAATACCCACCCATTGCAAATTCCTGTAGAGTCAGAACTGCATTTTAATTCACATTAAAGTTCAAGAAGCTGCTCAAAAGCTATTGGTATTTGACAGCTTCTGGATGTCAGAAATATGGAGCCTGCTAGGTTGTCCAAGCCCCCAGTGAATGGCCTTATGCCCATTCACACATGCACAACACTAATTGGACTCAGTAGGTTATTATTTAAGAAATAGGACATGAAATTGGGAAAGGGACATGGTGTGAATAGTGGATGTGATAAAAAACATTGTATACATGTGTGAAATCCCCAAAGAATAATTCTTATTTGAACTTTTTAAAGGCTGCTCAACATGTAAGCTCCCCTACATGTACTGGGAATGAATTATATATGTTCTAGGCATGTCTAATGTGTGGCTGGCAGGCTGTATGCATCCCAGGACAGCTATAAACGAAGTCTAACACATTGGGAAATGGCAATGTCAGTTTCAGTGTCAAAAGATCAGAGGCCTATGTGGGTGTTACCTCTTCTCAGCTCTTAGGAATTTGGACAGTGACTCTCAAGGTCCAGCTGTAAGCAGCCTTACTGAACTTATATGCATGTAAATATCATACATTTCAGTGCTGCTTATCATGAAGAAATGGTTAGGAGGTCCTGTATAAAGGAGTTTTGTTGCTGTATTCTTGTATGTCCCCAGCAACCTTTACTACAATGTCTTCTACCTGTATAGTCTTTTGTCAGTCTCATCCAGATCCTGAAGTTCTAGCTCATACTGTAATTCCTCTTTCTTGGAACCATTTCCATTTACACATGGCTATTTGAGCCTAGTGGATATTTTTTACACAATGAAAACACACAAACCTTTAACATTAGTTCATTTAATTCCTGCTTTACAGGTCAGAATAACTGAGGCTCAGAACCTTCAGTTTCTCAAAGTTGATTCATGGCAGTGTAGATGTTTAAACCCAATTAATCTGGCTTTAGAACCATAACATCTTCACATTGGTGTGGACTTAGAGAAGGATCTGGAAATAATACAGAATATAGACAGTGGAAGAAAGAATATTAGCTTACTGTGTCTAACTCTAACAAACTACCACACACTGAGTGGCCCCAAATCAGAAAGATGTTTTTTTTTTCTTAAATCTAGATGTCTTTACCCCTAGAAAGATGAGTATTTCACAGGCTGGAAAAACAATGTCAAGGCTTCAGAGAGTCCATGTTTCCCTTGAAGGCTCTAGGAAAAGATCCTTCATTGTATCTTCCTGTCTTCTAATGATTGTCAACAATCTCTGGAATTCTATGGTTTAAAGATACATCACACTATACTATGCCTCTGTTTCTACATTATCTTCTCAGTGTGTCCCTGTCTTCTCTTGGTGACTTCATCTTAGCTACTTACATACCTTATTTCCAAATAAGGTTATATTTTAAGGTGCCAGGTAGACATGAACTACTACTATTACTTTATTGTTGTTATAACTATTGTTATTGTTATTGTTATTGCTGACAGCAAGAGGACAATCCAAAATAACACATAAGAGCATAGATTATTCCAGGAGGAAAAAGTGGTCCTTTTAAAATGCTTAACTATGCATTACTTTGAAATGCTGCTTGAAGCCTTGGAACTTGTAACTGATACCCTCCATACTCATTGGAAAAGTGACCCATGCAACAGCTGCAAGTTTCAATCAAGCATTTGCAATGTCTTCAGCACCAAATGACATCATTTCCCACTTCTACCCCATGTTCAACATCTGCTAGTGCTTGCAGTTTCTCCCAGGGAAAAAAAATCAATCCAATTAATTTGATGTGTACAATAGACACTCTCAAACCTGCTACTATGTGGATGATTCTGCAGGCAGTAGGTGCCAAGATTACCTGTCCCTTGCTGGAGTGGGTGTACAGTGTCAGGGTTACTAGAAAGTCAGAAGTGGTGGCAGCTAAATAGGAGCAAGCTGTGCTCCATGCTACTATGGGATTTTGGGGACAAGTACTTGGCTGTTGCAACTTCTCTGATAGATCCTTTCTCAGATAAGCTAAGGAAGAATCTTGTCTCCACCATTCTAAGCCATAACAAGGATATTGCAAGCCATTTTCAACTGGAACAATGTGGAAGAAGAGAATTGCATTTGAAAGAGGAGAGTTGAGGAAGATGGTATTCCCATGCAGAAATTCCTTGGTGGGAAAGCTAGGTCATGCTGCTGCTGTTGCTGCTGCTTCACTCAGTGACCTGCTAGCTCTGAAGGAGACAATAACAGAGCAGTTGGGGGTGGAGCTGAAGTAACACTGTATAAGCTGCTGAGACTGATCAAACAAGTGGCAAAACAAAGAATGCAAGTGGCAAAAAAAGGTGACAGGAGTGAGAGAAAGGGATGATAACCTTAAGAACTCCCTGTCCTTCAATGATTACACTGATAGAGAAATTACTCTTAAGGATGAAAAGGTAGCATTACAAAGACCTCAAAATATTCTTGTAGTTGGAGTCTTGGGGAAAGATGGATATTTAGAGTAATCTAAATTATTTTCTCTATATGTCTGTCATCATTGCCATATCTGAAAAGAAGGACCAGGTCTCAGAAATCCCAGTGATGATCTCAAGGCCAGAGGAACAACCAGCTGGCCTCTCAGAGAAGAAATTGGCCCTAGAAAATGTGGCTGGCTGGCAAATAGTCTCGAAGCCATGAAGCACCTGTCAGAAGATGCCAGCAGACAGGAATATTATTCACAGGACGGAATACCTTGCCTGTTGTTTTCACTGCACTGGAAGAGTAAAGAAAGCTGGGCTCTGCATCTGCTTTGCAAGATCGGGCTTGTTATGAAGGTTTTAGTGGCACAGATGCAATGAAGAAAAATAATAAGTAAGAGCAAGTTATGGATGAAACCTTCAGTACTGAGAATCTCCGCTCAGTGTGACACACTGCATACCCTTAGTTATTCTTGAAAACTTCTCTATGTCCAGCCTTCCTTTCTTCTAAAGTCGTATTAATTGTAGGTGATTTTTTTTTTTTTTTTTTTTTTTTTTTTTTTTTTTTGGTTTTTTGAGAAAGGGTCTCTCTTGTGTAGCCTTGGCTGTCCTGGTAGGTGAATTCTTTTAAACTAGATTATCAGTTTGGAGACTCCATTACACAAAAACTGTTATAATCACTACATGCTTCCTCCTAAGAGAAGATCCTAGAAGCTAGAGAGATGGCTCAGTCATTAAAGACTAGGCTTACAACCAAAAATATAAGGGAAGGTCCTAGGAGGAAGCAACTGCAAAGACAAAAATAAAAATAAATTCATTTGTTAAATTAGCTGTTCTCTATTGGATATTATCCCCCATATTTTTTCTATTAGAGAATAGTCCTAAACATAACATTTCTCAGTGGCTATGAGAAACACAGTAAAATTAACAATTATAAAACCATAAACAATTTGATCATTTTACCTTTATAGTCATGTTACATGGTGGTTCTCAGAAATGAAAAGAAAAAAATCCAAAATAATCAAAACCATAAAAGTAAAACAAAATCCACCAGAAGATAATTTTCATGCATAACTAGAACAGTTATTAGTAAACATATTTGCTAACATATCCTTAGTATAACTTTTTAAAAATCATTTTATTTTCTGTGTATGAGTATTTCGCCTACATGTGTAAATGTGCACCATGTGCATGCCTGGAGCCCTCAAAGGCCAGAAGAGGGCGCCAGATCCCCTGAAACTGGAAATAGTGATATTTTGGAGGCATAATTTGGGCACTGGGAACTAAATCTTTGTTGTCCCAGTAAGTGTTCTTAACTGCTAAGCCATTTCTCCAGCTACTAAAGAAATTCTTTTGGTGGCTAGAACATTTGGCTAGCATTTACAAGGCCGTAGGTTCAGCTTAATGCTGTACAAGAAAGAATTTTGAAAAACTGTATATTCATCTGTACATTTAAAAATTGAGCTGTGTTGTAGGTACAATAACTCTGAAGAGGGAAATCTCACAGGTCCCATCCCTAGACAAAGGCAGGCAACTAAGGACTGCTGAGAGAGAGAAAATGATGCTCTCTCAGGGATAAGTACTCTAATTGGTCATCACCAAACAGACTCAAGGGATTGTACTTATATATTTATGTGTGTGTATGTATATATGTGTGTTTAACAAAAATAATCAATGAAAAAGAGACCCTAAATTTGAGGAGTGAGGGAGGAACCATAGGACTGGTTAGAAGGAGGGGCCATGAATGAGGTTGGAGGAAAGAAAGGGAAGGAGGCAAGCAATAATTAGGTTTTAATTAAAAATTTAAAATATAGATTTGCTGAAATATAATTAATATAAAATAAAATAAACATATCATACAGTTTCATTGCCTATGCTATAAGCATTAGAGTAACCTCAACTCACTGTAAGTTATAGACTATTTCCCAAACTAAATATGCCCTTGCGCCCCATTTTGAATAATCCTGTTCACACATTCCCAGACTTTCACTCTGAATTATTTTCTTTTTGTATGAGTAATTTTACTTTGACACCCAAGGTTTTTAAACCAATTCCCTACAAATGCAACCGATTAGCTAAGTTTTGCACAGTTCCTTGGTGAGAAATAGTTGCAAGTGATTTCTGGAACCACCTTCAGTATTGGCCGCAGCTTGTTTCATACAGAATTGTAACTAAAGATGGTTTGTTCTCACTGTTTTGGCCACGGTATTGATAGAATATTTTTGTACTCTGAATATTTATTATGCGTTCAACAAAATATTAATAGCTTCACAGGGGCAGAAGGAACATTTGTAACTGTGAGTTTGTACTGAGAGTAAGCCAACCATGCCTACACAGTCCTTTCTAGAATGTTGAGGAGAGAAAAGTAGGTTGGGAACTGTGTTTTCTGCTTTTTTCTCATGTTGGCATTCGTCATAGTGTGCTTTGAACAATCAGATAAGCATCTATGAGTGATATGCTCTATCTCTCAATTAGACTGATAAGTGGATAATGATAAGTGGAAAGGAATGGGAGCTTGAAGACCTGGACAGGAAACTCACTTCTGATGTTTCTGTGTGGTCAGGAGCAGATTCTTCAAATTTTCAGATCCTCTGTAGACTCTGATAAATGAGACTGATGAAACTGACCTCACTGGCAACAAGAGTGAATGTGATTTGAAAAAACAAACAACAACAATAACAACAACAACAGCACTTAAGTTCTCATCACCTGATAATTTACCATTCCTTTGAACCAGAGCTGATTTTTTTAATACTTCTTTTAACTTTAACTGAACATTTCATCTAAGATTTTCCCAAGAAATATGCATTATTGAATGACATTTTTCTTTGTGTACAATTAATACAAATGAGAAACTTTGTAAGATGGTGCTTGCTTTCAATTCTAGCATTCAGGAGGCATATGCAGGTGGATCTCTGAGTTCTAGGACAGCCTGGTCTACAGACTGAGACACTGACTCAAAAACCAAACAAGTTATAAATGCTATTGTTTAGAAAGTAAGATTTTATTCATTAAGATTTCCACAGACATATGACTAAAGATATCTTATGTTTATTTCCTACCATAAATATATATACATATATATATATATGCTTCCTACCATATGTATACGGTCCATATATATGTATGTGTATATATATGTATACGTGTGTGTTTGTGTGCAAATATATATGTATAATCTCTGTGCAAATTTTGTCACCACTCCTTTTTTTCCCACCAGAAAAGCTAAGTAATACTACAGTGTTTCCTCTTCCATAGCAACTATTTTTCATTCTTAATCATATCTATGGTTCTCCCAAGAACTGTGTGAAAATTTTCTCACTTACATAAAATATAAAGATAACAACAAAATTATTCCAGTAAGAGGATATCAGAGTAGATCTTTGAATCTGAATAATTCGTTAGAACATCTAGAAAACCACTAGTAACAATTCATTATACATTGACTATTCCATTAGAGATTTAGATTCAAAACAAGATGTTGAAGGGGTTGTGGCCCTCAGTAGAATGAGGTCTTTCTTTTCCATCTTTCCCAATAACCACAACTCAAACCCCTAGGCTGAATATAAAACAAAAAGAAGCAATTGCTTGAGGGTGGAAAAATAATAAGCAGTAGCTTGGCAGTTTTGGAAGGGAAATAAAAACTTGATGAAGTCAGTGAGAATTTCCTACTTTTTTGGGGGGGTGGGGTGGGGTAGTTTATCTGTTTATCTATCAGTTTTGACCACAGAAGGAGACAAGTTGAAACTTTAAGTGGCTCTGTCCACATTATGACAACTTCTCTGTTGAGGCCTTAGTTATCTCTAATCAACTGAAGGTAAAGAGAGTGAGGGCCATGGGTAAGAGGTTTCTATGGACCATGCCTGGAAGAGGTACATGCCATTTCTTCCCGTGTTCTATTGGCTTGGACTGAAGCATGTGTCCATCCTCAGTGCAAGGGGGACTAAAAAATCTAATGTAACCATGTACACAAAAGGAAAGAAAATTCTAAATAGATACTAGTTAGCATTGAAATTGTCTATACCACTTAAATGCTTTAGTAGAAAAAAGGTGGGTAGAGGGGCTCCCCTCCTCTGAGGAGTAGGGGAGGGAAGATAGGGGAAACAAGGAGGGAGGGTGGGATTAGGAGGAAAGGAGGGATGGGGCTATGACTGAGATAGAAATTTAATAATTAATTAAAAAAAAAAAGTAAATCTAAGAAATAGAGAAAAAGAAAAAAGGATGTGCAGGAATATATATTCTAAATGAGAATGTGGGGAAAGACACTAGAGAAGCCATTCTGAAAGAAGGGGCATGAGTGTTATAGAATAATTAGGAGGGTGAAAAAAAGAGTATAGGAAGAGATCATAGCATAGATGCAGAAGAAAGAAATACGCTGATGAATTTGGGGTGAAGTGTCTTCCTCTTCCTTGAGCAATGGCTGCAGGTAGAGAGCCAGCAGATAACCTGGAGAGGAAGGCAAGCTGCATAAGACTCAACCTAGGCAACTCTGGAGTATAGCTAACTGACTGGAAGTAAGGCACAGTAGAATCTGGGCTCTATTAGAAAGATCTGGGGAGTTAGGAGGAGAGCAGATAGGGGAAGGAGTGAGCCAAGCAAAAAGCAATTTAGGATTGAATTAAGTGGTAAAGTGTGATTATTGGAATAGATAAGAGACTTGAGATACTCATGAGTCAAAATCCATAGGACTCATTGCATATGGTAGATGAGACCATAGAAGACGTCAAGAAAGAGTCCTTTCTTTCATTTATTCAACAATAGTGAATAAGGAAGTACTGTTCTTGTCCTCATAGAGTTTATAATCTGGTGGAAATGTAAACAGCATTACAAGTAAGTCTATGTTTATAGTATGATTCCAGTTGTTATTACTGAATAAATAGCATGTTTTATTTGAGATTCTTGTAGGACACTGTGTAGAGCTTATTCAATTTGGAAATTATTTCTGTAAGGCTGTTTATTAGGAGAGAAACCTTGGCCACAGATGTGGACTTGGGAGTCATTGGCTTGTGGGGCGTTCCAAGAGACAAACAAAACAAAATCAATTCACATTATAGTACATGAAAAAAAATTCCTTAGCACCTTTGGGTTCAGACACCAAAACACCCTGGGGATTGTTTCTTCAACTTCAGGCATATCTAGAGTGAACAACTTAAACATCAGTGTGGCCTTCTATGTTTTGTTTTGTGTTGTTTTTCTTATTTCTTGGACTATTTCTGTTGGTCATACTAGCCTGTGATGCCAAGTCCATAATTTACATCTGTTCATTCAACAACCCTGTTTTAATTAGGACTTTTTATTGTTGCAATGAAGCACTATGACTAAAAAGCAAGCAAAGGAAGATTTTTCAGCTTACACTTCCACATTGCTGTTCATCACCAAACGAAGTCAGGACAGAAACTCAAGCAAGGCAGGAACCTGGAGTCAGGAGCTGATACAGAAGCCATGGAGGAGTGCTGCTTACTGGATTGCTCTTCATTACTTGCTCAGCCTGTGTTTTTTTAGAGTTCAGGCCAACAAGCCCAGAAATGGCACCACCCACCATGGGCTGGGCCCTTTCCCATCCGTATCAATCACTAAGAAAATGCCCAACAGCTGGATCTTATGAAGGCATTTTCTCCTTCCTCTGAGATGACTCTAGCTCCTGTCAAATTGGCACAAAAACAGCTAGTATAAAACCCATCATAGCTGAAGTTTATATTTTTATTTTTAAAACTTTTCCTTTTATTTATTTAGTCAATTCACAGCCTAATCCCAGTTCCCTATCTCTTCTCCTCCCAGTCCCACCCTCATGTGCCCTCCATTCCCCCTTCCTCTCTGCCTCTGAGAAGGGGTACCAACCAACCCTGGCTGCAGGAGGTGGCAACTTCAGGCTCCTTTTAACACCCACTGCTAGGTGTCTCAGTTGGGTCACCCCAGTAGACTCCTGTGAGCCTCCCTTGTCCCATGTTTATCACCCTGCACAAAACTCAAGTCCAAGTGGATAAAGACCTCAACGTAAAAACAGAAACACTAAATCTATTAGAAGAGAAAATTGGGAAGAGCCTTGAATGGGAGGCAGCTTTCTGAACAGAACACCAACAGCTCAATCACTAAAATCAACAATCAATAAATGGGACTTAATTAAACCGAAAAGCTTCTGTAAGGCAAAGGATACTGTCAAAAGAACAAAGCGACAGCCTACAGAATGGTAAAAGATCTTCACCAACCATACATCTGACAAAGAGTTAATGTCCAAAATATTTAAAGAGCTCAAGAAATTAAACACCAACAAAATAAACGATCCAATTAAAAAACGGGGAACAGAGCTAAACAGAGAATTCTCAACAGAGGAATATTTAATGGCAAAGAAACACTTAAAGAAATGTGCAATGTCCTTAGTTATCAGGGAAATGCAAATCAAAACAACTCTGAGATTCCCTCTTACACCTGTCAGAATGGCTAGGATCAAAACCTAAAGTGACAGCACATACTGTCGAGGATGTGGAGAAAGGGTAACACACCTCCATTGCTGGTGGGTGTGCAAACTTGCACAACCACTTTGGAAATCAACCTGGAGCTTTCTCAGAAGATTGGGAATATCAAAACCCAATCATACCACTCCTAAGCATATACCCAAAAGATGCTCCACCATACAACACGGACATTTGCTCAACTATGTTCATAGCAGCTTGATTCATAATAGCCAGAAACTGAAAACAACCTAGATGTCCCTAAACTGAAGAATGGATAAAGAAACTGTGGCACATTTATACAATGGGATACTACTCAGCTATTAAAAACAATGACATCATGCAATTTGCAAGGAAATGGATGGAACTAGAAAAGACCATCCTGAGTAAGGTAAGCAGACCCAGAAAGACATGCATGGTATGTACTCACAAGTGGGTATTAGTTATATAACACAGGATAATCACACTACAATCTACAGTCCCACAGAAGCCAACCAGGGTACAAAGGAGGATGCTTGAATCGCACTCAGAAGGGGAAGTAAAATAGACAACTGAAAAAGATGGATGGAGGGAACTGTGTGGGAGAGGGAGTGGGGAGAGTAACAGTGGTGGGGATTAGGTGTGGGGAGAGGGGGTGGGGATGGAGGGAGGACTAGGAGAGAGAATGGAAATTGGTAGTTTTTATTTTCATTTGTTTACTGATAGCTCCAGCAATTCTCAGTGAAGACTGCAGTTGTTTTGTTGAGGGTTACATGCCCATTCTTTAACTAAGCCCTATAATCTAGAGTCAGCATATTCTAATATGAAGTGTATCAGTCATGGAACCAAACTTGTGGCCACGAATGGGAAAGGGTAAGCTCCATGAAAAACCACAGCCACACTCCTCCTAGAAATACTTTGTGTTTGGTTTGATCCCCCATTACTCATCATCCTCTTCATCTCTCACTAAATTTCTTCCTCTTCCCAAAAAGTGCCCTTCCCACTTTCCTGTTTATTTTATTTTATTTTTTCCCCACTAACTTTAATACCTTTATGGGAGGTAGGACCTCATGAGGCCCTTTCCTATCCATGCTGGAATGTTGATGCCGCCAGGCTGGTGCTAATCTTGTGCAGATAACAATCACTGTTGTGAGCTCATAAATACAATAGCCACAGCATGCTCAAAGGACAGTATTTCACAGCACTCCTACCAAGCTCCCTAGCTCTTACATTCTTTCCACCTCCTCTTCCATAACATTCACTTAGCTTTGGGGAGGGAGGCAATATAGACGTATTTGTTTAGGCTCAAACACGCAATAGTCACTTATTCTTAGCATTTTGACCACTGCCCATGGCAAAAGAAGCTTCTGAGAGAGCACTGATCTGTGAGTATAAATATAAATATTTAGATGACAGTTTAACAATGTGTTTATTGATCAAAACAACTGTAACATTCAATGTATGCATCACCATTTGCTGGATATTTCTAAATCAAGCCCCAGCCAGCACTCCATGTCATCAGACACATATACTTAGTTTGGTTGGAAGCAAAATAAGTGTAGAAATAGTCTCTGATGGACATTTATATATTTATTTTCACATGATTCAATTAAATAAATCTTTTAGCAAATCAGATAAACAATCATTTAACATTTTGCTATTTCTTTCTTTTGTTTTTAGTGTTTTGTTTTGTTTTGTTTTCTTCAAACAACATTTAAAATAAACCAAATTTTAAATAAATGGCACCAATAGCCTGTGGCATGAATGTCAAACAGAATATTTGTATCTTACACACACTGTCAGCTAGGCCCATGTCTTTAAAAGTACACATTTCTCTAAGGCTAATTGAATAATAGCTTAAACAAAAAATTCAGCCTAATTATAATTTAAAAAAAAATAAGAAAAATTACAAAGAGTCAGCATCAGCTGGTTTCTATTTGAAAGAAGGCCTGAATGATGACACTCTGTTGGCAACATCTCTGGGCTTTTCTCACACTTTTAATATGTGCTGTTTTTCCAGTAGATCTTAGCTCCCTTTGATAATTTTACATCCTGTTACCTGGGAGGCCAAAGAAATAGTTCAGGCTCTGAGATCTCATAAGGTATTGACCACATTGTGAAGATTTACAGATATGACCTTGTTTTAGGTTTGTGGAAACTTAATACAAAGTTCACAGTAACACCCACCATGTTAATTCACAGTATGTCACCATGTCACTCATTCTGATGTTCTATCCAAGCATATGACAAATGACAGTCATATTGGCTTTTACACCATTACAAACCCAAAAGGGTAATACAACTTGTTATAGGTTAGGTCAAGCAAACAGGAAAAAGAAGAGAAATTGAGTATTTTCAGTGCCAATAGCAGAAAGTCTAGGCAAACAAAAATTCATGGGTTAGGACTGCTTATTGGTTCAACATGTTTGCAAAAGTTTGGGCTGTCCCAGTTAAAACTAAATGTTTATGCCTTATGACACAGCAATTCTACCTTATGGCACTAACGATCAGAATAATGTTAGGGGTATTAGTGGGACAGGAGCATGAGTGGGGGAGTGCTGGTGGGAAAAGGGCATTAATAAGTCATTTAGGAGGCCAGAAATGCCCTACAGCTTGATCTGGTAGTGATCATACAAATGTAGGCACCGTTAAACATCCATTAATCTGTTTAGACCACATTTGTACCCTTTTCTGGAAGTTATCTCTAAAAGGGCAGAGTTATGAGTGAAAGTTCCTAATAAAGGGGCAATTTAGAAGGACCTATATCTTGGAGTGAAGACAATGCCATGCTCACTGGAAATCTCCATAGTTACATTCTCATAGGTAAAGCCCACCCCCATGAAAGGTGGAGATCATGTTTGTGTTTCTCCTCAGAAGATAGATGGCATCTACCCCTTTCTTTAAGAATCTAGGATCCATCAAGCACCTGCCTCACTTAGGAAACCATTGTTATGTCACGGGCACTAGTATAGATTCTACTGGGAGATATTCATTTCTGGTACCTCCTGACCAATCTTTTTTTTTTTTTTTTTTTTTTTTTTTTCTTGATAAATTGATACTATGGTTGTTGGCCAGATTGATCTTGAATTGTCTATTCTTAGCAAAACCAAAAATGGCAATAACAAGTCATATGGTACAAGTTAAATGATAGGCTCTGTTCATACTGACTACCCATGCTTGTATTGGTGCCTCTTGAGTTGAACATTGGGTTTGTGCTTCCTTCCATCACTTGTTTGACATTATAATACTCAGGTGCATCCATTTGGTAGTTAGTCACTGAAAACTGACCCTAGCTAAATTTTGTGTTGCTATAGTATCATCTGATACATGGTAAGCATTCTGAGTACCAAGCTAATTTCTGTTTAGTAAGACAGATATACTATAGTTTGTAAAGGAAAGTGTGTTTGTACTTTTACCTGGGAAATTATAATGGGCTCCTAGTGAGCACAATTTATGATAAGAAAATGGGAGTGGAAGAACTTTAAATTTCAAGAGTACAGGAAAAAATCATGACAGCAAAAATATGGATGGCCTGAGGCACATTTCCTAAGTTAAAATGGTTTTATGTGTGTTTATATGCAGATTTAAGAAATATGACAACATTAATACTAGAATATGGAAGTGATTTGGAAAGAATTGATGCTAAATTGGGAAACACAAAAAATGTAACATGTACTGTGATGGGACATGATTTTATTATTTATGATTAGGTACCTCACTCAACCTTATGGCATATTTTAAATATTAAAAAACTGCAAGAATATAATTAGTTAAAGCTGTTGGAAGCTTTCTAGACACACAAAATATTTCTATTTAGAAGCATTACATCCATAGAATGTTTTTATTTGATTTTAATTCAAGGAACAAATTTGTATGGTTGAGTAAACTCTTGAGAAAGGCTCCATCAGCTGCCTTTGCATTAGTATTATACAGAGAAATACAGTATACCTTTGCTATGAAAATTTTTATAAGAACAGAACATATGTTCCACTTCATGGTATCAAACACAGAACAAAATTACTCTAATTGGAAACATATTTGGAAAAATGATTGGATTAAAATGACTGAGAGTTATAAATGTCTGAAATTTCTATTTCAGGCATGAGTAGGGGAAATGGCACTAATTTCTAAAGTGTGCACATAATGATTAAATTATTCCACAGAGATGACGAGTATATCAGCGTATTCTCTGGGAAGAAATGCCATGTGAGTAAGGAAAGAGGCAAGCAATTCCTTCCTAGGCAGCAGTCACCATAAGAAAGTCTTTCTATTTCTATTGTCACACAAACCATAATTGCACCCATTTCTTCAATCTCATTACTCTCATCTATTGTATCTGCCAAACTAACTAAATACTGTGTACACCTCTAATCCTTACAAAATTTCTTTCTCCCTCTCTCTGTCTCTCTGTCTCTCTCCTCCTCCTCCTCTTCCTCCTCCTCCTTCATCTTTTCTCCCCCCCCCTCTCTCTGTCTTTCTCAACGTTTAGAGCTTTGAAAAGGAGCCACACAAGAAAGACAAGGTTGTTTTTAATATAGTAAAAAATGCTATCAAGCCAAATAATCCAATTAAAAATGGGGTACAGGGCTAAATGGAGAATTCTCAACAGAGGAATCTTGAATGGTGCAGAAACACTTAAAGAAATGCTCAAAGTCCCTAGTCATCAGGGAAATGCGACACCAAGATTCCATCTCACACCCATCAGAATGGCTAAGATCAAAAACTCAAGTATCAGCATATACTGACGAGGGTGTGGAGAAAAAGGAACACAGCTCCATTGCTGGTGCAAACTTGTACAAGCACTTTGGAAATCCATCTGGTGCCTTCTCAGAAAACTAGGAATACTGCTACCTCAAAACCCAGGCATACCACTCCTGGGCATACACCCAAAAGATGCTCCACCATACAACAAGGAGATTTGCTCAACTACGTTCATAGCAGCTTTATTTGTACTAGACAGAATCTAGAAGCAACCTAGATGTCCCTCAACTGAAGAATGGATAAAGAAACTGTGGTATATTTACACAGTGCAATGCTACTTAGCTATTTAAGAACAAGGAAATCTTGAAATTTACAGGCAAATGGATGGAACTAGAAATGATCATCCTAATTGAGGTAAGCCAGACCCAGAAAGACATGCATGGTATATACTCAACACATAAGCGGATATTAGCCCAAAATAGATGTCCTTCAAGGGACTCCACCCTTTGGGGGATCAGGACGGATACTGAGACTGGAAGCTAGACTCTGGGTGGAGTGCTGAGAGTTGTATGGAAGAGTGGGGGGGCGTGGAATGTCTGGGAGGGAGCAAGAGCTCCACAGAGAGACCATCAAGGCCTAGGGATCTGGATACAGGAGGTCTGCACAAAGTAATGCACCAGCCAAGGACAATGCATGCAGAGAACCAAGACCCCCTGTTCAGATGTAACTGATGAACTGTTGATTCTCCACGTTGGGCGGGGACTGCTGCTGAACCCCTGACATGCATCTGGTGCCCATGATTTGGTCACTGCCCCTTGGCAAGACTGCGAGCAGGCACACAGAGGAAGGGGATGCAGGCTATCCTGATGAGACCAAATAGGCTGTCGCCAGAGAGTTGGGGTAGTAGCCCTCTCCCTATCAGAGGTCTAGGGGAGGGAAATAGGCAGAAGATGGAGGAAGAGTAGGAATAGAACAATAAGAGGGAGGGGATAACAATCGAAATGTAATGTAAATAAATTATAATAAATAAAATATACATATTAAAAATTCTATCAAACTTTCCACTTTTGATTTAAATTCTAATTACAGACAGTTACGAATTGTCCTCAGTATCTTAGTTTTGGAATAAATTAGTAGAAATATAGGTATGTAAAAGATGCAAATAGACACTGTCCACATACACACACACACACACACACACACACACACACACACACACACATCTTTCATACTGTCATTTCTCCTTGATCATGACACTGAAATACAAGATAAAAGCCTATCTCCCAACCTTATCTTATGCCTTCCTGGTCTCTCTCTCTCTCTCTCTCTCTCTCTCTCTCTCTCTCTCTCTGTGTGTGTGTGTGTGTGTGTGTGTGTGTGTGTGTGTGTGCATGCGTGTGTAGAAAAGGTTCTAAATTAAGAGAAAACATTCCAAGTGGCAGCAAGTTTGGAGAGTGGGTGCTAGAATAAAAAGTTGGTAACCATCTCAGAACATTCTCCACAGTTGAATGGAGAGTGGGATATGACTTTCTCACGTACTCTGGTGCCTCACATTTGACCATGTCCCCTGGAGGGGGAGACCTGGTGGCACTCAGAGGAAGGACAGCAGGTTGCCAATAAGAGACTTGATACCATATGAGCATATACAGGGGGAGGTAATCCCCCTCAGGAACAGGTATAGGGGAGGGGAATAATGGGAAAATGGGAGGGAGGGAAGAATGGGAGGATACAAGGGATGGGATAAGCATTGAGATGTAACAAGAATAAATTAATAAAACAAAAAGAGTTGGTAACCATTGGTGGTGACTCTTCCCATATTCCTTGTACATGAACTCTTTCATCATATGTAGCAATGGGTATCTGTGGCTTTGTCCCTGTGAGATTCTTTCTTGGACTGAAATATCAGGAGGATCCAAGGAATAAGCTCCCAGGAGGGTTATAGGGAGTTATAGGGACAGCATGGGAGGCGCCTTGCATATTGTCTAGGTAGGACCCCTAGGCTCTCTCACCCCAGCCAGAGGTTTCTAGTGGAATTAAGCCTTATTTAGACATAGCCAATTAACTCCATAACCCTCGACACTCTTTTGTGGTCTTTTTTAAAAATCAAGATGTTTGAAATTTCCCAGTTACAATCTTTTATTGGCTCAAAAGAACTTAACACAGTCCCAGGTGTAAAGTTATATAAAATGAGCACACAAGTAAAATATTTTTTATTGTAAACCACAAAAAAGTTTATTTTAGAGCAATCTTTAGGTGTATGTGCAATTTCACCATTTGTTATAGAAAAAGGAAATTTTTACACTAATGCAATGGATGAGCTTGTTTCTTTTTACATAAAGAATTTTATCTTGGATGAACATTGGATCCTACAGGATTTAGAGCACCTCCACCATTTTCGGAGTTGATCATTAATCCAATTTTTATAATTATCAGTTCTGAGAACATACTTTCACTGAAATATATACTGTGAAGTATCAAAAGTAGGGTTGGGTCATTGCAGAAATTGTTATGAATTCTTTGCTAATCATAAGCCAAATTTCACTGATAATTTTCTATAAAAACAACCTACCAATTTAAACAGCAATTTTAAAAATCAAATGTTCTGGCAACACATCCCAAGTATATACCAATTAGCTACTAAAATTCTCAATAATAATATTAGAAAAATCTGAATAATTTTTATTTTCTATAACTCAACCGTTATGCTTCTATAAGATCAGAAAAGTTTGAATGCACAGCAACAACACATAACACAATTGTTTTGATAATGCAATTGTCTTGAATTTGAGCAGAGGTATTCCAGGAAGTTTTGCTGGCATTGCATGGTGTGAAGGCACATGCAGTATCAAGTGTGCATGTGTGTAAAGTGTTTATAATTAAGGTTGTAGTGAAGTCTGGGGGTATAACATGGATAATTGTTGCTAGAAACACTTTGGGTTTGTTACATATTTGATTTTAAATTAACTTTGGTTGTAATTGATAAATCTTTCATTGCCAAATTTTCAGTCCCCTCATTTTGATTTTAAATTAACTTTGGTTATACTTGACAAATCTTTCATTGTCAAATTTTCAGTCCCCTCATTTCCCCAAACACAGTTTAAGAAACTATGTTTTAGCTAGGCAGTGGTGGTGCACACCTTTAATCCAAGCACTCTGAAGCCAAAGTCAGGTGGATCTCTGAGTTTGAGGCCAGCATGGTCTACAGAATGAGCTCCAGGACAGTCAGGCTTACACAGAGAAAGACTGTCTTGAAGAAAAAAACAAGAACAAAAACAAAAAAAGGAAGAAGCTATGTTTTAGATGGTCTCTCAAAAAGCTACCTGTATTTAAATCTTTGTTTCAAGTTCAGTGTGGAAGAGACCCATCATGGCCAGATGGAACGCACATACACATTGGAGTCTGGCCTTTGTGGTTGACTGTAACTATATGTAAGATACTTGGTCATACAGAACTGATTTCTCCATCTGTAGAATAGGAATACCAGTATGCCTTTGCTTCTTACCATTGTGTTGGGAAGAACAAGCAGGCTGATATATGTGAAAGTGTCTCAAAGCCTGCCAAGAACAATTAAATATTTTTCTTTTTTTTTCTTTTTCCTTTCACTGGGGAAAGAAACTTTTTTTTTCCCTTTTTTGGATAGGCACAGGACTTCTCAAAAATATTTTATTAGAAAGTAATTATGGACTCAGGGACAGTTGCCACAAAAGTATGCAGAATGCCATGTACTATTTCCCCAGCATCTCTTAAGAGTGGCATTATGTAAATGTAGCAGGACATGAAAACTAGACAATTAATATTTATACTGGACTGATAAATAAATTACTAATATTACCCATTTTTGTGCTTTTTACCAATCTAGAGTTCAGTTTCTCCTCGATCTTTTGGTCTCTATTTTCTCTATACAGAAAGTGATCTTTGAAGAGTCTAAACTAGTCACTTGAGTCACTAACTTAAATGTCTGTCATGTTCAAGCAGGTTCTGACTTAACACCTTCATTCCTTGTCCTAATTATACTTGAAATCTCTGTTTAAAAATCTGTTCTTTCTAATCCTAACCTTTTCTTTCACTGTTTATTGACCAACAAGTAGGGTTTGTAGGAAAAATACCGAGATCTTGAACCTCCAAAGCAGCTTTCTAAAATGGCCGGTGCAGCAGCTCTCAACTGACCTGCACCCCATGACAAATTAGACAATGATAACTCTATTAACAGTTTAGTTAATTTTACCTAGTTGTTTAAAAGATATTGTATAAATGCTTTCTTCGTTAGTTGTTTTATACCTTTTTCATTTTTATGCTTGTTTTGTCATCCTTCTTAGTACCATTTGGACCCTTTGTGGCTAGAGAAAAAGTGGATAGAACTTGGAGCTAGAGAGATTACTCAGGGGTTAAGAACACTTGCTGATCTTCCAGAGGGCCTAGGTTCTGTTCCCAGGACTCACATGTTGGCTCACAATTTTAATTCAAGGGTATTTGATGTCTCCCCAGACATCAGACACATGTGAGTTGCATATACATGGAGGCAGGCAAAAGAGTCCTACACATAGCTGGAGTTTTAGGTGGTTGCATGCTGCCTGATGTAGGTGCTGAAAATTGAATCCAAGATTTCTGCAAGAGCACTGAGTGTTCTTAACTTCTGGGCCATTCATCTCTTTAGCTCCCACTCTTCTTTTAAATACATTATTATTTCTTTTTGAATGGGTAATTGTTTTTATTCAACTGCCTTCTTGTTTGAAAAATAGTCTCTTCAAATTCAAACCCTCAGAATGTTCAGTCTCCTGTTTTCAATAGTGTCTTTCAGAACAAGGAAACAGAAAATGTACCGGGGCCCAGTCTCAAGAAAGTACCCGATGTCCTGCATTTCTTTCCTTTTGATGAGTATGGGTCCTACTGACCATCTTAATTTCTACAAATGCTTTAGGACAAACATGTCCCAGGGCCCAAGCTGTTTCTCTTACATCAGTTCAGGGCCCATTTCTCAAGTGCTGTAAACATATCCCTTAGAGTTTTTGAAGCTCTCATTCTTTCTTTCATCCTCCATTGAGCTTTCATAATAAGTGATAGCCAGATTTCCATTAGTAACAAGATAAGCAACTGGTAAGGAGACAAGTTTTATTTTGGCATATATCTTCAGAAGTTTAGGTCCATTTTCAGACTTAAATGCTATTGATTTTAGGCCTTCCAGTGGTAAGCAGTAGCATGACATGGCAGGGATATATGGCAAAACCAATCTATCGACGTGGTGGCTAGGAAGCTAGAGAAGAGGGGGCATCCCATCATCTCCTTTGAGGGTACAGCTCCACTGGGTTGCATCTCTTAAATGTCTCATGATTTCCTAATAGCACCAGAAGCTAGGGACCAATCATTCAATATGGAGATTTTTTACGGACATTTAAGATCCAAACTATAGCCTCATCTTCATTGTTTCAATACATTATTCATGAGTATATAGCAACATCATAATGAAATACCTCTGTGTAATCATATACAGTAATAAAAAGGAAGACATTAGAAAATAACTCTACAGCTATGATTCATAAACTATCTCTTATTCACAGGGGATATGGTGTCATACTTCACTTAGGCATAAGTCTCACCTTTAACAATGCTACCATTCTCAGCATTTCCTATGCTCAAAATATAAGACTTTGTTGACATCTTATATTTAAAAATGTGGTCCTGGAACTATACATTCCCATTATGTCACTCCTGTCTAACACAGCCACCACACAGCCAAACGCTTCCAGACATCAAATGTTCAAGAAATGGATTTTAGTGGTTTTTAAACTTTGAGCAAACCAGATTAGACTTTAATATAGAGAGCCAAAAGACAAACAAACAAACAAACAAACCACAAATCACTCTCTCTCAAATTCTCCATGCCCATTCTTAGATTACCAGTTTTTGCTCCAGTTCATTCTTCTTGACCAAAGCTACATTCTTGATTCTTTTCTCCCTGTAATATTCAAGCCAGGGTTAAGGGGTCTGGCTATTCCCAGCTTTGCTAGTTCTAGTTGTTGACACTAATGCCATATCACTTGGAACTGTTTGCTAATGTTCTATTGTGTTTCTCTTCCTCAACTAGATTGCAAGATCTTTAGTGGAAGAAACAATGTCTTCTGTTTTGCAATTTCCATAATTGCTGGAAAAACGTCTTGCTTCAAAGTGCTATTATATTCGTCATGATGAGTTTGTTGCAAATGCCCACTGATATCAACAAAATGGAAAGGTAGGGGTTTTGTTTTGTTTTGTTTTTGATTTTGAGACATGGTTTCTCTGTGTAGACTAGGCTGGCCTCGAACTCACAGAGATTCGCCTGCCTCTGCCTCCCAAGAGCTGGGATTAAAGGTGCATGCCATCACCACCCGGTTGGAAAGGTAGTATTTTAAATTTATATCTTTAAAAAAATATTTTAATTTAATTGTTAATTTATGTGCATTGGTGTGATTGAAAACACTTTTCATACAATATAGTCTGAGACAATTTCCCCTCTTCCAGCTCCTCGTAGATCCTTCCCACCCATCCAACTCCATTCTCTCTCTCTCTCTCTCTCTCTCTCTCTCTCTCTCTCTCTCTCTCTCTCTCTCTCTCACACACACACACACACACACACACACACACACACACACACACACACACACACACACAAACACAATTAGGAACAATAATATACAAGCAAATAGCCAGCAAGACAAATATGCCCAAACAAAGTAATATGAGACAAAATATCTACAAAAGTACAATTTAGTTGTTTTTTTGTTGGTCTGGATATGGGACCTACCCTTAAATGTGGTTAATATACCCAGTTAAACTCCTTTAGAGAAAACTGATTTTTCCTTTGCAGAGGAATGTCAATTGGAGATAGTCTTTTGGTCAGGACTTGGAGCCTGTGTCCATTTTTCCTTCTCAGAATTTGGACCCCCATCTGGCTTGAAACTGAGAAGGCCCTATGCATGCTGTTACAGTCTGTGGAAGTTCATACATGTGTCAGTCCTTTTCTGTCTTAAAGACACTGTTTTCCTGGTGTTATCCATCCCTCCTGGCTCTTAAAATCTTTATGTCTCCTCTTCTATATTGCTCTGTAATCCCTGAGGGGAGGTGTTTGATAAAGTTATCCCATTTAGATCTGAGCACTCCAAAGTCTCTCATTCTCCATAGCTGTGGGTCTCTATGTTTCTTCCTATCTACTGCCAAGATGCATCTTCTTTGATGATGGCTGAGCAAGACCCTGATCTAGGAATATAGACAAACGTTATTGAGAGTCTTTTTATTACAATAATAGAACCGATTACTTTCTTAACATGTTCTTAATTGAAATTGAATATTGCTTTCTCCCCTCCTTTTCTTCCCCGAAGCCTCTCCCTGTCCCTTGATCCCCTTTCATGTCTCCCCCTCCATTCTCAAGTTGATAGGCTCTTTTTATTGGGGTGTGTGTGTGTGTGTGTGTGTGTGTGTGTGTGTGTGTGTGTGTGTGTGTAATTATACAGAGATACAACCTTCTCAGTCTATCTTTGTTGTTTGTGTGTATATGGTTTCAGGGCCAACTAACCTACATTGGACAATCAATAAGGAGGCTCATCCCTGGAGAGGCAAATTCTCCCTTTCTCGTAGGCATTAGTTGCTTATGTATATATTTTGGTCTAGGGATGAGACCTTGTGAATGTGTCATGTTCCTCCTTCTATCACATTATCAAATTTTATTGTTGTATTAGTTACTTTCTCATTGTTGTGGCAAAATACCTAACAGAAACAACTTAAAACTAGAAAATTATTTTGGCTCATGTTTTCATAATATAGAAGGCATGGTGGAGAAAATCCTGTTGATAGTAGCTTGAGCTTATATAGTGCCTTGCTCATATGGCACAAACAAGGATACAGAGAACTTGGTTGGAAGCAGGACTGAACTAAATATTCAAAGAAGTGCTGCAGACTAGGTGTTCAAACATGTGAATAGCTCCCTAAAGATGACATTTTTATATCCAAACTATAGCAATTATCTTCATCCCCATGAATATATATCCCAGTAGCCAATAGCCCATTGCTACATATAATTATCACATTTGGTTATATGTTAGTGTAATGGACATGATGCCATGTTCTGTTAGATACTCTATTCATGAATAGAGTTCTCCTTTCTCCAGATGTTGGAACTGATGGATAATGAGTGTTCCTAGCCGAGGGTGCCACCATATAGTACTCTTGGAAAGTACAATCTGGCCTTTGGCCACACCTCTTCCTTGAGGGGCAGTCTGTGTTCCATGAGTGGCCAATTTGGTAGAATAAAGACTCATATAATTATCTTACCCAAGGGCAACTCTGAAGGACTGTTTGGGCTCCAGACCTTCTCTAGGACTGGCTGAAACCTCTGCTACACAGGAATTTAAGTTCAACTTTTCCTTCTGCCCGTACTCTCTTCTTTTACTCCCTCTTCAAGTATTTCTAAGAGCATCCACAAGAATCATTTTGCACACAGATGTCTAGTTATTAGTTCATTATGTAGTCTCTTCATTTTTGTATTTTTTTCATTCGGTATATTTGTGTGGCATGCATGTGTATATGCATGTTTGCCTACATGTGGGCACACATGTGTGGGAGCACATGCACATGAACGCATTTGCATCTGGATGATCAAGGTATGTGAGAATCATCCCTAATTGTTTTTCTACCTTGTGCAGTGGGGCAGGGTCTCTCAGTCAAACCCGAAACTCAAGAACATGGCTCATCTTGCTAGCAAGCTTGCTCTGGGAATGACCTGTCTCCACCTTCCAAGGTTGGAGTTACAAGTGGGTTGCCATGTCCAGATGCCTGGGGATCGGAATTCTGGTATTCATGCTTGTATTACCAAGCACTTAAACACCATGCCATTTGTTCATCCCACTGTTTTCTTTAGGATATATCAGAGAGGGCCTCTTCCCTCTCTGATATATTGCTGGATCTAGAGTAGAATTCAATGTATTACTGGTGCTCAAAGATTGTTTGTGGATCATGAATGAATGAACAAAGCATTTTGTCTAGATGTCATATTCTTGCCTTATTTACTATATGAGAAATCAAGAACAGAATAGCAAATTAAATCCCTTAAGAACACAAAGTAAGTTAATTGTGGAACCAGGCCATTGTTTAAATGAGTGCAATATCCACACTCTTTACAAAAGCAAGCTTGGCCTCTTGATGTCTTTGTCTTTATGAATAGTACCTCTCATTTAGCTGGAGGCTATATCCCTTTGGCTCTTATGGTCTGACTAATTTGGCACATTCAGCATTGGACCTTCAATTTAGACTTCAATTCTCTTTCTCCTCTCCCTCCCTCTCTCCCTCTTCCTTCCCCAGAAATACACACTACTCTCATCTATGACTCCATATGTAACTTTACTCCAGTGTTGTGTCCTTTCTTCCCTGATTTCACTGACAGCTTGATTTGGAGTTTGAATAACCCCAAATTAAAACAAAAAAAAAAAAACAGAGAGAAAAAAAAACTTTAATCCTTGCTTTGATTCCATCCTCCATGCACTTTTCTTTCCCAGTTGAGTGCATACAACCATCCTCATCTTTTTCGCCAACTCAATCAAGATCCAGGTAGGGTATAGGGTTCATTCACAGCTAATGCTTTGAATGAGGAAAATTGGATACAGGAGTTCACCGGGATACGGACAAAGTTAGGAGGCCCAACTAAACTGGTATGACATTTAGGAACTAGCAAGAGTGAGGAGGAGTTATTACCACTAAGGCCAAAAGAAACAGTGTTAGCTGAGCCTGGTAAGACTTGGAGCCATGAGGGAGGAGTCTCTTAGTGGGAGTTGTAATGCAGCAGGAATGTGAATGATAGCAGAAATAGAATGCCAAATCAGAGAAAGAACTTCTGTCAGGCCATTCTTGAATCTACAGTTTGCCTCTTCTATTTGCCAACAATAAGGGAGACTGGTGATACAGTAGCCTGGAGTAGAATTCTGAGGCATAACAAAGACTGGATCTGGGGGTTGTAAAGAGCAAAAGAAGAGTCAGCACATCCCAATTCTCACAAGTCAATAGGGTGGAAATTTTTCATGTCCCCCACAATATATCCCAATGCATGGGTATGGTACAGGATATTACACACATAGATATTATGATCCACCCTGTTATGGTTTCAGTAAGTATCACCCAGAAGCTATGTGGTAAAGGCTTGGCCTCCAACTGTAGTGGATGGAAACCTGCTTTTGTTTTGATTCCAAGTGTGAGGTGCAAAACAGACTTGTGTGAGGGTGTGTGGTGTCTGTCCACTGGAAACAGACTTGTGATAAGACACATGGTGTTCGTCTACTAGAAGAGGAACTGTCTCTTGTGGGGGCATGGTCTTTGCCAACTGATAAACAATACAGACTCTCTCTCTCTCTTTTTGGTTTTAGTATTACTTCCCATCATTAGACTGTTCATTGCTCTGTTTCAAGACACTCCTAGAGAGAACACTTCAAGGTTCCAGGTTCCTGCTGCTGCTCTGAATTCTGGCTGCTGCGGTTGCAATTGCCTTTGCTGAGTTGCTGGTTTAATGGGTCTGTTGAAATCCTGATGGTGAAGAGTGGAATCCACCCAAGGAACTGAGTCTAAAAAGGTCTACTCCTGTTCCTATTAACCTTTTTTTCTCTCCTATCTAGGGTAGGTGGGTTGGAAGGGAGGTATGAGCATTAAAGAACCCCAAATAAAGTAGGCTTGAAAAAAGTCAAAGCCTACATCCAACCCATGGCACTACTATGAGGTGGTAGGAACTTTAAGTGGAAGTATTTAGTGGGAGATATTATATTGGAGAATTTAGTAGAATAACTGTAAGGATCCCATCCTCTTCTTCCCCTCTTTTCTTTTTCACTCCCTGATCCTAAGGCATGCAATTTTGCTCTGCCATACCCTCCTGCCATTATGCACTATGATACAATGAGCCCAAAGCAATAGGACCAATTAGTCATGGATTGAAACCACCAACCTTGTGAGACAAAAGAAACTTCCTTCTTTGTAAGTTGATTTATCTCTAGCATTTGTTATTATAATACAAACCTGATTAATGCATATTTCATTGTACAGCTAAAGAAGCAAGTTTAGACAATTTGTGACTCCTCGGAGACCATCACAGAGCTAAGAAACAGAACAGGTAAAGCATGAGCTTAGAGTCGTAAGTTCAAAAAAAATGTCTTACAAAAATTTGT
The DNA here is from genome assembly GCF_903995435.1 of Acomys russatus. Classification (NCBI taxonomy): domain Eukaryota; kingdom Metazoa; phylum Chordata; class Mammalia; order Rodentia; family Muridae; genus Acomys; species Acomys russatus. The sequence goes on from NC_067169.1 coordinate 33,167,614, forward strand.
TACACATTAAGGTGTGTATTCTGTTGACTATCTTTCCTCATTGTACATAAGCACATCGTTAACCCACCTCTGGCCCTTGGCCTTCTGCTTTTCAGCAATTATGTTCTAGCCATTTTCATGTCTCATCATTGTTCTTCCTTCCAGTTAATCCAGACCTATCAATTCCCGCTTTCCGCACCTCATCTATTTACCAACTTCCTCTTACACACAATGTTGAAATGTGGAATTAACGCAACTTCCTTGTTTAATATAATAGATACTGTTTGCTTAAAAATAACTACTTCCAACCAAGAAGCCCTCTGCAGTTAACAACCACCCATATAGAAAAATTCATTTCTCCATTGTAGTCTCACTACACATATAATCCATATGTGCAAAGGCAAGCTCCATGCCTAGCAGTAGATGGTCAACACAAAATAAACTCGAAGGCATTGTGTTCATATCATAATGTTCCAGTACATACCAAAAAATTTCAGTTTTGGGATTTTATGCACACATGTGTGTCTGACTGTGTATATATTTCTTGTGCTCTTAGTTTCCTTTTTATTCTTGTTTGTTTCTTTGTATATTTTTATCTGTGTTTGTATTTTTAATTGATTTGGTTTTTTTCTTAAAAGAAGGAGAAAGAAAGCTTGGAGTTGGAAGGGTGGGGAGATTGGAAGGATCTGAGAGGAGAAGAGAGGGAAACTGTGATTGGATTATACTATATAAAACAATTTATTTTCAATAAAATAAAATAAAAAGCATAGCTGTGATCACAGAATTAATTTTAATTTAATTTCAACAAAGTGAAATTTTAAATTGATGCTTATAGTACAATCCTTCCACACACCATCCTTAAGTGTCAGCTCTGCTTAGATGATGTGCTTTTCCAATGGAGAAAAATGTAACCTAGTTCAGAAACCTGCCTGGCATATCACTTATGATCAGTCATATTGATAGCATCTACCCTTGATAGATTATGATGAAAATGGTACTTTATCTCTGTGATCACCTTCTTTCAAACCCATAACCCCCAGGCTAATCATGAGAAAATCATGAGCCAAGTCCTGATGGAGAGATATTCTTCAAAATGCCTGACTAGAACTCTCCAAAACTGTCTAAGTCATGAAAAACAAGGAAGGTTTGAGAAGTTATTCCAAGCCCATAGAGACTAAGATTGTGTAATTAAATGCACTTTGGTGTCATGGGTTGGATCTGGAAGAGAGAAGATAATGTTCAGGGAAGTATGTTAGGACCTCATACTGTCTTTGCTACTTTTCTGTTAATACAGGACCACCTATAATAAAATGTTTACTCCAGAATAAAAATATGACTGTTAAGTCAGTAACTGGAAACTATATAAATATGCTTTGTAAAACTTGAAAATGGCTGTCTATTTATTCATCTGTAAATTTTATAAAAATCTAAACATCTAAGGATCTTCCATGGGAATTAAAAATATAAAATGAGATCTCTTCTAAGTGACAGCCATGAGTTTAAGCAGCCACAGTCACAGAGAAAGGCAGGAGAAAGAAGACAACGATGTGTATGGGTTGGGGCAGACAAAGAAGATAATCAAGATGCCTCACTATGTCTGTGGCAACTAAAGGGTCCACCCTTGACTCTTAGAAAATTTATTTTTAGTGCATTTTGCCTAGCTACACCCATTTCTCAGTACATCCATATTCAGCCATTGCCAGACTCATAGCATCCAAGCCATCACCAGCTCTGGATTTCATCATTTTAGAGGCACTTGATATATGTGAACAGATAGACAAGTTTTGTCCTTCTACTGAATATTTTCTTTATTCCATGAGGAGAATGTTTGGTCTTTGAAGGTAGAAAGCAGGTACTCTAAATAATATGTGCACTCTGCTGCCGCTTGAGCTAGTTGATGGAAGGAGGAGGAGGAGGAGAAGAAGAATCTCTCAGAATTGTGTTTATAGTCATTCCTCCTTACAGAATTCTTTAGTTTTCCTAATGTTTATCTTAGCTGGCCAAGCAATCATTCTCTAAAAGAAATGAAGCTGTATGTATCTTCTTTATGTACAGTGATATTATCTTTGTGACTCAATTGTACTAGCTTTCTTATGCTAGCCATATGGCCTTGCCTCTGCTCAGTTTTTCCAGGGTATACGTGTAGTGCACAGAATCTAATAATGGATTCCATTCAGCCTGTGGGCCATTATGTAAATAAGGATCCTGTAATATCCACTCAAATCCCTTAGGACTCTCTCTAATTCATTAACTTTATTTTTTAAAGAACCACACACATATTCCTTCTCGTGATGCTAGGTATTCTTAATATGATCCTATTTTGAAGTGTAGTTCTATTTGAAGGATAAGGAGCACATAGTTTTGTGATACCTGCTACTTAAGTGCTTGATGTAATTAAGCTCCAAGAATCATCAGTCACCCACAAGGTTGTCCAATGGGCTATTTCCCCTGCCAATAATTATATACTTTGGATTATTTTATTAGGTGTACATAAACTGAGAAGCATTCTCTATTTTTAAAGAATCTAATCCTTTATCATGATTTAATGGTACCTTCTACTTTTCACAATGCTTTTTAAATACTAAATTCTATATTCCCCAATGTAGCTTTACTTTGAGTTAGTATTTGCCTAGTGTGTCTTTGTTTGTTTGTTTGTTTACTTAAATCTTATGCCTTGGGTATTGCTCTTATAATCAACATACATCTATATTATAAAAACACTTTGAGAAGCCGGTGGTGATGGTGCACACCTTTAATCCCAACACTCAGAAGGCAGAGGCAGTCAGTTGGCTGTTAGTTGGAGGCCTGCCAAGTCCACAAAGTGAGTCTAGGACAGTCAAGGGTACACAGAGAAAAACAAAAACAAAAACCAAATAAACTCTGTTTTTAATTGCCTAGTTAAGTTGCGTATATGTTGATTAATAGTATTTATTATATTTAGCCTTATTAAGCCACTCTTTGGCATATATTTGATGATATGCATACTTTTCTGTTTTAGGTTGCTTAAAATCTATTTTAGAGAAATTTTGGATTCAGAGAAAAAATGAGAGGAAGGCACAGAATTTTCTTATAGCTCCCCTTTCCACACATATGCCCAGTTTTCTCTGTTATTGACCTCTACCCCAGAGTAGTACATTCATTAGATATGATGATGCCTACAGTGACACACCATTATCACCTCAAAGTACATAGTTTACATTGGGGGTCACTCATGGTTTTGAACATGTATAGGTTTGGACAAATGCATTATGACATATATCATACACAATGTTTCTCCCTGCTTCATCAGTTCAATTCCATTCTCATCACCACCTCCAACAAACTCTGACTGCCCCTGTAGTTTTGCTTGCTCACACAGCACTTAAGCCTTTCAGATTCCCTTACTTCACCTAGCACTACGCACTTAACACTCTTCTGTGATTTTGCACAGCTTGCAAACCTACTTTATTTTAGACTTGAGATAACTTGTATGTCCATGCGTGTTCTTAATTTTTCATTTGTCTTGCTTTTTCTATTACTCTTTTTTTTTCATTTTTGTTATCTTGGGAGTGATTCTTTGTGATTTATTATTGGTTTTCTTGTTTAGTATTTTTTTAATATTTATTTGAAATGTAAAGGCTCTTTGTCTCTCTTGATAAATGTTATTTAAATATAATCACAAACATTTACTTAGAAAATAAAAATTAAATAGTATTTATTTAAGAGCCCAACAATTAAACCCATGCAATTGCTATCTTTATAAACAAACTTTTTTGAAATCTGACTACATTTTTCAATCTTGCACTGTATATGACTGTCCTAACACTACAGTGACAGTTGAGAAGTTGTGACAAAGACTGTATGGGTACCAAACATAAGAATATTTACTATATAACCTTTAATGGAAAACAGTGCTAACTTCTGCTCATTAGTAACATTCTTAAGGCTTTAGGAAGTTTTAACTTAGATCTCCTCTCCTCCTTTATATATGAGTGTTGTCTAGTATTTTATATTTGTCATTTTTAATGCCAAAATTTTTACATTATTATTCACTTTCCCAAATTCCATTTGCTCATATGTACAAATATTTTTGTCATTTTCCTTCTCACCATTTCTTTTTGCATCTTAGATAATCCTTCTGCTATGCTTATTCTTCTTCTTAAAGTATATATTTAGAAAGTGTTCCCTTCCTTAGCTTTGCCTGTAAATCCCCACCTCCACACCAGTCTTTGTGTGTCTCTAGTGTGTCTCTAAATATCCCCAATTCTGTCCTTCATCCTGAAATACAATTTTTTGTTGACAGTTATTTTCTTTCTACCATTATTCCACTGTCTTTTGATTTCCATTGTTTTCATAGACAACTGTAGTGTAATTGCCATTTTTTTGAGGATGACCATCCTTTTCTTCTGGGCCCCTTTAGATCGTTAAGTAGTCGCTCATATACTGTTAAATTAGGAGGTATTTAAAAGTGAATTTTCCCCTTTTACTATTGTGCTTTGTATGTGCTATTGTGTTTTACACCAGCCTTGGAAGATTCAGGCCACTGTGGCTTCAACCTCCCCCCTCTCTCTCCAGTCCCCCATCCCTCCCTCCTTCTATAGGTCACTATGGGAGTCCTATTAGATTTATGTTTGACCTTCTGTGGTGCATTTGGGGTAATTTCTAATCTTCCTTTCAGCTAGATTTTATCTATTATTTCACTTATGGTTGCCCTTTCATCTATATGACTATATAGTCTATTTCTTTAAATATTTTACAGATAGCTGTTCTGTAGCCTGTGTCTCAGATTTCCTTTTCTCTGGCCAATGTGGAGATCTGAGTCTGTGTATATTGCTTATGTTGATTCTGACTCATGGTGGCTTGCCTTAACATATGAGATCCTTGCTTGATTTTAAATTATGGGAATCCTGTAGACCTAAATGTGTTTTACTTTAATGAACAGTCAGGGGCACTCCTGATCTCTTTTCATTCACTGTGAGGATTGATGATCACAGCTTATTAAATGGGTCCCAGAATTACCATTCACAACACAATGCTGATCCAACATGTAGTTTGTTCATAACAGTGTTGCAGTTAATATCTGCTCTCCAAGTATTATTCCTGCTTTGGTCTGGACATGTCTTAGTTTTGAATTAGGACACTGTAATTGTAAAAGGCCTAGAAAAATATCTTTAATCACTTGTAAGACTTGAAAAGCCTTGAAGACTGCCTTCTATTCAGAATACAGCTATATGCCTGCTATGGAGTGGCTGAGTTCCTCAGAGTCCTCTTCCCACTCTTGTCATCCATGTGCAACTTTGTATACAGACACATTCACAAACTCACTTGGCTTATTATTAGATTGTTTTTAATTAAAATTTTTCATACAATATATTTTGATCATGATTTACCCTCCTCCAACTTTTCCTGGATCCTCTCCACCTCCTTACTCAAACAATTTTATATTCTTTTTCTCTCCCTCCCTTCTTCCCACCCTCCCTCTTCCCCCTCAACAAACTAAACACACACACACACACACACACACACACATACACACACAAAACAAAGATAAGAAACAATAAGGCAAAAAAAAAGAGACAGAATAAAAAGTCTACACAAAACATGGAATCCATTTTGTATTGGCCAACTACTGCTGGGCACAGGGCCTACCCTGGTATATGATTGATATTCTCAAAGAGACACCATTAAAGAAAATTGATTTTCCTTTTGCTAGTGACTATCAATTACAGACAGCTTTTTTCTTAGGGAGAAGAACCCTGTGTCTACCCCACTTGTCACTGTTGAGACCCTGTCTGGCTTAAAGCTGTATCGGTCTTGTGGATGCTGCCACGGTCTATGTGAGTTCATATAATCATCAGTCCTGTTGCATCTGGAGGACACTGTTTTCTTGGAATTATTTATCACCTTCACTTTTCTTAAATATGTTACAAAAAATGTGAAAAAATAACACAGATTGCTGGATGCAGTGGTGCTTGCCTATAGTCCCCACTATTTGAGAAGCTGAGGCAAAAGGGCTTCACAAAAGCCTAAGAGTTCAGGGCTATCCAGGACAACATAGCAAGATCTCATTTCAAAATAAATAGCAGAGATTAAGGAAAATAACTATCATCAAGATTTTGAAAATTGTTAAAATATTCCAAGCTATAATATACCACACAGTATTTTGACTTCTGTCACTCACCCCTAATACTCCAACAAATCCTGTTCTGATACTCTCTGATCTATATTCAATCATTATTAACCATGTATTTATTAGGTTAGTAACTATTTTATTTAAATAATTTATTCAGATTACATCTCAATTGTTATCCCCTCACTTGTATCTTCCCATTCCCCTCTCCCTCCCTCTTTCTCCCCTCCCCTAGGCCTGTGACAGAAAAGGACCACCTCCCCACCATATGCTCACAGCCTATCAAGTCTCACCCAGGTAGCCTTCTTCTCCTTCCTCTGAGTGAGACCAGGCCTCCACACCAAGGGGAAGTGGTCAAATAGGGGCACCAGAGTTCATGTCAGAGTCAGTCCCTGCTCTCCACACAACTGTGGAGAATGCACTGTCTATTGGCTTGATCTGAACAGGAGTCTAGGTTTACTGCATGCATTGTCCTTGGTTGGTACAGCAGTTTGCACAGGCCCCCTGGGTCCAGATCTGCCAGCCTTAATGGTCTTCTTGTGGGGTTTCAGGACCCTCTGAGTCCTTCCATTTCCCCATTCTCCCATACTTCTCGCACTTGGAGTCCCAATAGCAAGTCCCAGCATCTGTCCCAATGTCCTGCTGAGTGAAGACTCTCAGAGTACATCCATGTTGGGCTAGAATCCAATTATAAGTGAGTATATACCGTGTCTATCTTCCTGGGTCTGGGTTAACTCACTCAGGATGATCATTTCTAGTTCCATCCATTTGCCTGCAAATTTCAAGATTTCCTTGTTTTTAATAGCTGAGTAGTATTCCATCATGTAAATGTACCACAGTTTCTTTATAAGTTAGTAACTCTTAGAAGTTTATCAAGTATTGTGATGGTTTGAATGAGAAGGTCTCCCCCATGACTCATATAGTTGAATGCCTAGTCATCACAGAGTGATGTCATGCTGGACCCTCACTGTTGACTAAGCTCCCCGATGCCACCTGGACTGGTGCCAGCAGCCCAGTTAAAAGAACAGCACATTTATTGCAGAGAAAAATCTTATTTCCTGTACCGTTAGCTGGACCAGGAATCGTGTGACATGGCCCTCATTCTGCACTCACTCAGGACCCCAGTTGCTTCATCCATTTCTGCCCGGAGACCAAGGGTACTTGGACCTTTCAGTGGAGAAGAGTACACTTCCTGCGACCTCCAGGGTCTCCAGAGAGACACAGAACCACAGAATGATACTACTTAGGATTATAGGTGTGGCCTTGTTGGAGGAAGTGTGTCACAGGGGGTTGAGGTTTCAGAAATGCAAGCCAGACCTAACATCTCTCACTTCCCACTGCCTGTGGATCTAGATGTAGAACTCTCAGCTCCTTCTCTAGCACCATGTCTGTCTGCGTGCTGTCATGCTCGCAGCCATGATGACAATGGACTAAACCTTTGAACTGTAAGCCAGCCCCAAATAAATATTTTCCTTTATAAAAAATTAACAAATTGTTAACTTATATTAATTTTGTATGTTTAATGAAATATTTAAGAGTGTAGGTATCACAATTTCCACCCTTAAAGATTTATAGTATCTTAAATAATATTTATCACATCTAATAAAACTGATTTTTTTTCTTGAGGTTAATACTCTTTCCATACTAGAATTTCTGCCAATATCTTTTGTGGCTGGTTGTTCAAAGCTAGAGGGAATAAATGACTGATGATTACATGTGAGTTTCTATTAACTGAAATAATCCTGGTAATTTTATGTCTTTCTATCTTCATAATGATTCAAGACTCTGTACAAAAGCAAAATTGAGGGTATAGGGGTAGTTACCAAATTTAAATGTCTACAAGTATATAGAGGATATTTCCTGAATTTTAGTCATCCACTTTCTAAACCCCTTTTTTATTTCTAAGGATTTAGGTTTTTTCTTTTTTTCTTAATTTAAAAAAATTTTTGGTTTGTTTTTCAAGACAGGGTTTCTCTTTGTAGCTTTGGCTATCCTGGATTCACTTTGTAGAGCAGGCTGGTCTCAAACTCACAAAGATCCAGCTGCCTCTGCATCCAGAGTGCTGGGATTAAAGGTGTGTGCCACTCTGCCTGGCTTTCCAAAGATTTCTATTTTTGGAGGGCAGGAGAGAGGTTGCTTTTTTGTTTGCTTCTAGACATGGTTTCTCTGTGTAGCTTTGGCTGTCCTGGACTCACTTTGTAGACCAGGTTGTCCTAGAACTCACAGAGATGCACTTGCCTCTGCCTGTGCTAAGATTACAGGTGTGCCCCACCATGCCCTGATTTTATCATACCTTATGAGGAACACCAGCTGGAACTGGCTTGGCAAAATAGGCACTTTAATCTCAGATTAGACTAGTACACATTTTTACAATTATGGAAGTAAGCATATTTACATCTTTTAATGTTTTGCCAGCCACTACATGCACCATCAACCATAGTGGACAGCACACACATAGCTAGATAACGTGATACCAAGAGGTAGAGAAAGAAAGTACATAATACATCAGGAGCAACCGTTAATCGTGGATAGTATAGGCAGCTCTGAGAGTTATAGTAATGGTGGTGTTCTAGAAAACTCACCTGGTCAGTTTCAGAGTCTGACCCTCTCCTTGGTATACTAATTATCTATAATACAAAATAGCCATCTAACAATATCCCTTTCACTTAGATTTTCAAATTTTGGATTTTATTGTCTGAAATCAATGTTTGTGCAGATACTGCAAACTGCCACCCAATTCTGTTTCATTTGAAATAGATTTTCCATTTTTAGCTAAGCCTAATTTATAGCCACTAATACTTGTGACTACATACCTAAGTTCTGATTAGGGGTACATAAGTATAACTTGAATATGCAAATTTTGGAAAGTATATTTTCTATTTTTATGCATATATGTGTGATGTGTGCGATGTGTGTGTGTGTGTATAGACCACAGGTTGATACTGGAGATTTCTCTCTCAATCAAACCCAGAGTTTGCTGATAAGGCTAGTCTTAATAGCAACCATGCTCTGGGCTCCAAGTACAGGCTAGCCACCACATCTACTAGCATTTGCGTGGATTCTAGATCCGAATTCTAATATTCTTGCTTGCTCAGCAAATTCTTAGCTGAGATAAATCTCTATTCTAAATTTTGGAAAGTATCTTTAAACAAGAAGCATGTATTTTTTCCTCTTCCTCTTTTCAGCTGTGTAGACTATGGATGTAATATACAGAGTTGAATTGGATAGCTTGGACACTGAAGGATAAAACAAGTCTTAAGCACAGTAGAGCATTAGAAAGACCATATGACTTTGGGGTTTATGAGGTCACTACTGTAACCTGCCATTTGTGTGAAGGAAAAATAAGTTCTATCTTGTTTATAATACATTCTAAGGTCAGCTGAACTTAATATTAACTGATAAAAACTCCAACAGACATAGCTGGTAGATTCACATTTAAATCCATATTTGAGTCAAAAAAAATGAATAATTTACTCCTCTCTCAAACTATTATGCAGACACTGTTTTTCATGTTTCAATGGACCAAGCTATAGTTTATAGGACTCAAGCATCATCTTGTTTTACACAAGACTATTCCTTGACTTCCTAAGATATTCTCTGGACCTCATTAGAGGATTGTATTCTGGCTGGGCCCTACCTTAAAGGATGATACACCAGTAAAGCTAAACCCTCCTAGCCCATTATTTTGGAGATAAGATCCTTAGCGTGTCCTTCAGAAAGTATCTAAACAAACCTTTAGAGCCTGGATAGGCTTCTTCCATGAGTCCATCTTTCCAAAAGTAGACTTCATAGCTAGCCAATAGACTCCTGTACCCTAGAGGAAAGGGAAAAGAAAATTGTTTGCAAGGAGATATTGCTAAAATATACATGGAAACCCAACAACTATTTAGATAACACAAAACAGGAAAACCTCCAACCTTGGAACCAGATGTTCTGAAGAATTTTTCTAAGGAAAAACTTTTTTAGATGAGCTGTCTCTGTTGGTTTGTTGCCCAGCATTTTTCTCATTGGAGTTGCTATTACACAAGATTGTAACAATGGCTTGATCTTTGTCTAGATCTCAGTTATTTTTGGCCCTGATAGGTTGGGGTAATTTTCAATAACTACACTGGAAACAGCTCTATCAAGTATTTTTCTTTGTTTCATGCCCCAGATCTTGACTGAAAATAGTACAATGGCTTCATTAGGAATTATAAAAGGTTTATGCCAGGAATGCTTAGGAAGCCACAATAGAAAGATACCAAGGCTGTTTAGGAGGATGAAATGAGAATAACAATGGACCAATGGACCAATTAAACATGCTTTTCTCCTTTGCCAAAACATGCAAGGGACCAAACTTCAACTCTTGGGGTCTGCTTCTTGCAATAGCTGTTATTGACTCAGCCCACAAAGCTCTATGCCCTGGGGTCATCAGCTTCAATGCTTCCTTTGAGCCACACTAGGAAATGAGTGCTGCAGATAGGCTCCATTGAAGGAAAATGTTAAATTGAAACCAATCCCATTGCCAGAGTTTCTCAGAATAAGAAAAGCCTGCTAAGTGAGACAAATATAAAGTATCATCTCCTCCATTCCACTTTTTGCCTGAATATTCTATTAACTAAGCAAGATTCAGAGCCTTGTCAGAATTCCATATTACAGTTCACAGATTTAATTAGGTCCATACAGAGAGAAGAGAAAAGATGGACTAAATTTCCCAGGGCTTGGGATTGTTGAAAAGAGAGTTACATAATGTGGACTATGATTGAAAGTGGTGTGTAGCAAACACAAGAACTCAAATACAAAAACAATTAGAGTCTAGAATAACTTAATCTGTTCAGCTTTTTCTTCTACATCAGAAAATTTTAATTAAGAATAGTAAGCCAGAAAAATAGTCTAAAAATAATCCTCTTGAGTTTGTTACATAAAGTGCCAGAGATCCACAGAGATACAACTACTAGATATGAGACTCAAGCTCACTCATTAATTATTTCTTTGTAGAGTGGATGGTGGTTAATGCAGGAGCTCACAACTGGTCAAAGTGCAAAGAATAAGTGTCAGTAGTACATTCAGCCAAAAGCAGGACATCTAACACACACACACACACACACACACACACACACACACACACACACACGCACATGATGGTATCAAGGCTATACTAAAAGAGAAGGTCAGAGGTTGAGCAAAACAGTGTCATTTGGACATGAAAGTACAATTGTCTATTGTTCTCATGAACTTACAGCATTTGTGGTTACCTGCACAAGACCTATGCAAGACCAATTCAGTCAAGATACTAGCCCTGAAGGAGAAGGGCTTCACAAGCTAACTGAGGAACAATTGTCAGTTGAAGAGGTGTTCTCTTCATCTTTACCTGAGGAGTTATTGTCAGTTGATAGCTTCTAGAGGAGGGAAAATCAGTTTTTTCAGGATATGGTTCCTAGTAGGTCAACCATGATCCAATAGATGGCCCCACATTCCTGAGTGTATGGATAACACAAACTGGACTTAGTAGGTTTTTGGAGGAGAAAAAAAAAAGGAGGGCATGACGTTGGTAAGGAGTGGGAAGATATAGGACATGAATCTGAAAGGAGTTCCAGAGAAGAGTAGAGGATGGATGTGATCAAAATAAGTTCTATGAATTTCTCAAAGAATTAATAAAATGTTACTTTAAAAACCCCTCTTGGACACTTTACACACAATTGAGTTGTGGCTGATCCATGCCCATTTGTCTATGCTTGGCTGTTAGAATGATTTGGTGGCTAATGGTAGCCAGGGAAAATGTTTGAATGAATGAGGGTTCACTCTCCAGCTAAAGCCACAGAAGAAGATTATGGGGAAAGCAATTTGCAAACTATAAAATACCATTTTACATGAAAACTGTACTCAAATATGTACATAACCAACCATAATACTATAGGGATAGGATTAGAGTCAGCATCAGACAAAAAAAAATCTTCCTAAAACAATGATTAGCCAAGGGCACATCTAGACTTTAAGGGATTTGTTTTATGCTTTTTGTTGTATTCATTTTTCTGTGCGCATTTATAATATGTATGTGTATGTGTGTGTCATAGGACATGCATGGAGATAAAAATCAAAATAGGGAATATGCTCTCTTTTTACATCATACGAGACATGAAAATAGAACTCTGTTCATTAGGCTTGGCAGCAAGTGCTGAGCCATCATACTGGCCTGGGTTCAATTCTTGAGTGACATCTGACAGTACAAGGTATAGATACTACTGTGCTGTTACTCTGACTCATGCAGAAGTAGATGGTAGTACTGAATTATTCTAGTTGCTCCATATACTTTTTCAATTTTAAAATATTTACTTATTTAATAACCTTACAGCCTAATCCCCTCCCTCCTCTCCTCTCAGTCCCACCCTCACACTCCTCCCCCATTTTATCTTCTACTTCCCAGAGAAGGGGAGGCCCCTAAAGGTTACCAACCTACCTTGGCACTTCAAGTCACAGCAGGAATAAGTACACCTTCTCCCACTGAGGCCATACAGGGCAGCCCAGCTAGGGGAAAGGGATCCAAAGACAGGCAACAGAGTCAGAGACAGCCCTTTCTCCCACTGTTAGAGGACCCACATGATGACCATGCTGCACATCTGCTACATATGTGTAGGGGTTCTAGGTCCAGCCCACGTAAACCCTTTGGTTGGTGGTTCAGTCTCTGTGAGTCCCTGTGAGCCAAGGTTAGTTTTTTTCTGTAGGTCTTCTTGTGATGTCCTTGACTGCTCCAGCTCCCTCTATCTTTCCTTGCATTCTTCCACAGAATTGTCCAAGCTAGGCCTATTGTTTGGCTGTGGGTCTCTGCATCTGTTTCCGTCCACTGCTGGATGAAGCCTCTCAGAAGACAGTTATGCTAGACTCCTATCTGAAAGTATAGCAGAGTACCATTGATAGTGAAAGGGGTTGGCTCTCTCCCATGGTGTGGGTCCCAAATTTGGCCAAGCATTGGTTGGCCATTGCCTCAATCTCTGTTCCATCTTTAAACCTGCATTTCTTGTAGTCAAGACAAATTTTGTGTCGAATGCTCTATTGGGTGAGTTGGTATCACCCTTCCTCTACTGGAAGTCCAATCTGGCTACAGGAGGTCCAAGTTAAGGCTACATGTGGTCTGCTGTTAGAGCTTTGAACTAGGGTCACCACTATAGACCCCCCAGAGGCCTCCCATGTTCCAGAGATGCTCCCCCACCAATTTTCACTGTCTCCCCATATCCTACCCATCCCAACTCCTACACCTTACCCCCCAACCCCACTCTTACCACATCTGACCCCTGCCCTTGATACCCTCCCCACCTCCTCTCCCACACAGCTCCCACCCTCCGTATACTTCAGACAACTATTTTATTTCCTCTCTTGAATGAGATTCAAACATCCTACCTTGGGCCCTCCTTGGTTTCTTTGGATCTGTGGGTTGTAGCATGGTTATTCTGTACTTTATGGCTAATGTCTACTTATAAGTGAATACATATGATGTGTGTCTTCCTAGGTCTGGGTCATCCTGACTCAGGATGATTTTTTCTAGTTCTACCCATTTGACTGCAAATTACACGATGTCCTTTTTTAAAAAATAGCTGAGTAGTATTCCATTGTGTTGAGAATTCTCTGTTTAGCTCTATACCCCATTTTTAATAAGGTTATTTGGTTTGTTGGTGTTTAATTCTTGCGTTCTTTATATATTTTGGATATTTAGCCCTCTGTCAGATATAGGGTTGGTGAAGATCTTTTCCCAGTTTGTAGGCTTCTGTTTTGTCCTATGGATGGTGTCCTTCACCTTACAGAAGCTTTTCAGTTTCGTGAGATCCCAATTAATAATTGTTGATCTTCGTGCCTGAGCTGTTGATATTTTGTTCAGGAAGCTGTCTCCTGTGCCAATAAATTCAAGACTATTCCTCACTTTCTCCTCTAATAGATTTAGTGTGTCCAGTTTTATGTTAAGATCTTTGATCCACTTGGACTTGAGTTTTGCACAAGGTGATAAATATTGATCTATTTGCATTCTTCTCCATGCAAACATCCCCAGTTAGACAAGCACCATTTGTTGAAGATGCTTTCTCTTTTTCCCATTGTATGGCTTTGGCTTATTTGTCAAAAATCGGGTGTCCATAGGGCTGTAGGGTTATTTCTGGGTCTTCCATTCGATTCCAATGATCAATCTGTTTTTATGCCAATACCACACAGTTTTTATCACTATTGCTCTGTAGTACATCTTGAAATCAGGGATAGTGACAACTCTAGAAGTTCCTTTATTGTACAGAATTGTTTTAGCTATCGTGGGTTTTTTATTTTCAGATGTGAAGTTGATGGTTGGTTTTCAAGCTCTGTAGCAATTGTATTGGAATTTTGATGGGAATTGCATTGAATCCATAGATTCCTTTTGGTAAAATGACCATCTTCTTTTTTAATTAATTAGTTACATCCTGCTCATAGTCCTCTCCCTCTTCTTCTCCAGGTTTCACCCTCTGTCTTCTCCCATACCCCCTCCCCTACTCCTCTGAAAATGGAAGACCTTCCACTCACTCCAGCTTATCAAGTAGTATCAGGACTGAGCATGCCCTCTTCCCCCATGGCCAGGCAAGGTAGCCTTACCAGAGGAAATGATCAAAGAGCAGACAACAGAGTTCATGTCTGAGACAGCTCCCACTTCCTTTACTAGAGGGCTCACATGAAGCCTGAGCTGCCCATTGGCTACATCTGTGTAGGGGGCCTAGGTCCAATCTATGCATGGTCCTTGGTTGGTGCTTCAGTCTCCGCAAGCCCCTCTGGGCCCTGGTCAGTTGGCCCGGTTGGTCTTGTGATGCTCTTGTCACCTCCAAGTCCTTCCTTCTATCCTTCCCCCCACTTTTCCACAAGATTCTTTACACTTCACCCAATGTTTGGTTGAGTCTCAGCATCTTTCCATCTTCTAATATTTTCTTGAATTTCTTTCTTCAGTGACATGAAGTTCTTCTCATATAAGTCTTTCACTTGCTTGGTTAGAGTTACACCAAGATATTTTATATTATTTGTGGCTATTGTGGAGGGTATTTTTTCCCTAATTTCTTTCTTAGCCCATTTGTCATTTGTATATAGGAAGACCACTGATTTTTTAAAGTTAATTTTGTATCCAGCCACTTTGCTGAAGGTGTTTGCCTGCTGCAGATGTTCTCTGGTAGAACTTTGGGGGTCACTTATATATAATATCATATCTTCTGTGAATAGCAATACTTTGACTTCTTTATTTCCTATTTGTATTCCCTTATCTCCTTTCGTTGTATATTGCTCTAGCTAGAATTCCCAGTACTATATTGAAGAGATATGGAGAACATAGGCAGCCTCATCTTGTCCCTGATTTTAGTGGTATTGCTTTAAGTTTCTCTCCATTTTACTTGATGTTAGACATTGGCCTGCTGTATATTGTCTTAATTGTGTTTAAGTGTGTGTCTTGTATCTCTGATTTCTCCAAGACTTTTAACATAAAGGGGTGTTGATTTTTATTAAAGGCTTCTTGGCATCTAAGAAGAGGGTCATATGGATTTTTTCTTTCAGTTTGTTTATATGATGAATTATATTAATGGATTTCCATATGTTGAACCATCCCTGCATCCCTGGTATGAAGACAACTTGACCATGGTGGATCATGTTTTTGATGTGTTCTTGGATTCAGCTTGCAAGTATTTTATTGAGTATTTTTGCATCAATGTTCATGAGGGAATTTGATCTGCAATTCTCTTTCTTTGTTGGGTCTTTGTAAGGTTTAGGTATCAAAGTGACTGTGGCCTCAGAGAATGAGTTTGGCAATGGCAATATCCCTCTTTTTCTAGTTTGTAGAATACTTTGAGGAGTATTGGTATTAGCTCTTCTTTGGAAGTCTGGTAGAATTCTATGTTAAAACCAACTGGCCCAGGGCTTTTCTTTTTGGTTGGGAGACTTTTAATGACTGTTTCCTTTGGGGTTATATGTCTATTTAAACTGTTTACTTGATATTGATTTAAAATTGGTAAGTGTTATTGATCAAGAAAATCATCCATTTCATTTACATTTTCGAATTTTGTGGAGTATCGGTTTTTGAAGTAAGACCTAATGATTCTTTGGACTTGGTCAGTATCTTTGGTTATGTTCCCCTTTTCATTTCTGAGTTTGTTGATCTGATACTGTCTCTTTGCCTTTTGGTTAATTTGGTTAAGTGTGTGTCTATCTTGTTGATTTTCTCAAAAATACAACTCTTCGTTTTGTTGAATCTTTGTATTGTTCTCTTATTGACTGCAGCCATGAGTTTGATTATTTTTTCCCATCTACTCCTTTTGGGTGTGTTTGCTTCTTTTTGTTCTAGACATTTCAGGTATGCTTTTAAATTGCTAGTATGAGATCTCTCCAGTTTCTTTATGAAGGCTCTTAATGCTATGAACTTTCCTTTTAGCACTACTTTTATTGTGTCCCATATGTTTGTGTATGTTGTGCCTTTGATTTCATTGAATTCTAGAAAGTCTTTAATTTCTTTCTTTATTTCCTCCCTGACCCAGTGGTCAATGAGTAGAGCTGTTCAGTTTTCATGAATTTGTAGGCATTTGTTGTTTCTGTTGTTGTTGAAGTCCAGTTTTAATCCATGATGGTTGGATAAAAATGCAAGGTACTATTTCAATTTTCTTGTATCTTTCTTACTTTGTGACTGACTATGTGGTCAGTTTTGGAAAAGGTTTCCTGAGGTGCTGAGAAGAAGACATATTCCTTTCTGTTTGGATAGAATGTTCTGTAGTGATCTGTTAAGTCCACTTGATTCACAACATCCATCAGCTTTATTTCTCAGTTTAATTTCTGTCTCAATGATCTGTCCATTGGTGAGAAAGGGGTTTGGAAGTCTCCTACTATCAGTGCGTGAGGTTTGATTGTGATGTAAGATTTAATAATGCTTCTTTAGTGAATGTGGGTACCCTTGCACTGGGGGCATAAATGTTCAGAATTAAGACATCATCTTGGTGGAAGTTTTCTTTGATGACTGTGAGGAATTCTTCCCCATATATTTCAGTTAATTTTTGTTGAAAGATATTAGGATAGCCACACCAGCTTTCTTCTTGAGTCCCCATGCTTGGAAACCATTTTCCAGCCTTTTACTCTGAGGTAATGTCTATCTTTAGTATCTTTATAGCTGAGATGTGTTTCTTGTATGCAGAAGAATGATGGATC
This sequence comes from Acomys russatus, assembly GCF_903995435.1. Lineage (NCBI taxonomy): Eukaryota > Metazoa > Chordata > Mammalia > Rodentia > Muridae > Acomys > Acomys russatus. Next base: position 33,184,859 of record NC_067169.1, read on the forward strand.
TTGTTTTCATATCCATTCTGTTAGCCTGTGTCTTTTTATTGGAGAATTGAGTCCATTGATGTTGAGAGATACTAAGGACCAATAATTGTTGATTCCTATTATGTTGATGTTGGTGCGCACACACACACACACACACACACACACACACACACAGACACACGCGTGTGCGCGCGAGCATGCATGCTTCCCTTTTTCCTTTCTTTTTTTTTTTTTTTTCTGGTGTGGAATTATTTATTTCCGGTGTTTTCTTGGATGCAGTTAAACTCCTTGGCCTAGAATTTTCCTTCTAGTATTTTCTATAGGTCTGTATTTGTGGCTAGACATTGTTTTAATTTGGGTCCCATATATATATTAAAATCATGGGACTTCATCAGCAGAGGCTCATGTCAGCATTTATCGTGCTAATTAGTGAGTTATTTATTCCTTATTAAAATTTCTTTCTGTCATTTGTTGTGCTCATTAGCAAAACCTAGGTAATCTAGATAAATAGCAATAGTAAGCAGAACCTCCACAGCATTGGTTCTCAACTTTCCTAAAGCTGTGATATTCATATTGTGGTGATCCTTAACTATAAAGTTTTTTATTAATTAAACATTTTATTATATATTTATATTATTACACATATATACAATAAACTGTCTATAGCAAGGAGAACCTTGACAAAATCAGGAATTATATAAATGTTACATTCTTAATGTTTTGGCTATTTGTATTTGGAAGCCATGAAGAAAACATCTTTCCTATCTTTTTGCGTCTAAAATTCTGAATGTAAATCAATCTTCATCACATCTTGTCATTATCAAAATAAAACATCTATCTAGACCTAAAAACACCTTAGCCCCTAAACAACTAAGCTTCATTGTAAAACTAAGCTACCTCGTCTTCAACCCCATCAGAGACTTGAGAAGGAATAAACTTGATTACCTGAGTATGCTGGGAGTGCAGGTTAGTAGCTTTCCAAATGAGAAGATGACAGAGACAGTTTGAAAACTCTCTAAGTGTTGCAGCATCTTCTTCAGCCTTCTGGTTGACATATTTGTGAGGCAGGAACTATTGAGGACTTGCTTACCCTGTCTTAGCAGAGTTTGGCCATCAACATGCACTCTGGCCACCGAAATTAGATCACATCCCCCTGGCAAGATGGTCTTGCCAGGCTACAGAGGAAGAGGTGACAGCTAATACAGATGAGACTTGAAAGGCTGAGGTCAGATGTTAGGGGAGGAGGACTCTCCTTTCTGAGGACTAAGGGAGGGAGTGAGAGGGGATGAGGAAAGGAGGGGGAAACAATCAGGATGTGAAGAATTTAAACTGCAGAACAAGCAGGTAACTCATATTGCTAATTCCATTATAGGGGAATAGCTCTGAGACTGGCTGAGACATGAATGTCTAGGCATAGACAATGCTTCTTGTTGGCTACAGAACCCCTATGAATTACTATTAGATGCTATTCTTCATATGGCATGAATGAAGATTTATAGATGTCATTTTTTCCTGCTCATACAAAGAGCAGAAAACCAGCCTTAATTGTTCTGTGCATCACATAAACCTTATACACTTATAATTTTAGGACTATATAATGCTTGTGAGAAATTATATGCTTTTAGAACAAAAAGAACCAGACACTGACATTGAATCAGACCTGACAGGATTCACTCCTCTCAGCATGGTGGACACTGACATCCTGCATCCTTCATGTTCCAGCACCAAGTGCTTCAGTTGCTGTTCCTCATCAGAATAAGATAGCTCCCAGGACACTTTCAAAGAAAGCTTCCAATCCCAATTGGTCTAGCATTTCAGACTGTCCCACACAGGACTCTGATTAAGCCTGGAATGTCTCAGCATTTAGAAACTGGACCACAAATGCTATTCCTAGCTTGTTTAACCATTTCCCCAATTTTATTTGGGCCCCTACAAAGGTATTATTCATCCAAACTCAGCTGGAAGAAACCTTAAGAGAATGATGCCCCATTTCCTTTATGAGGGGTCAGGTAGGTTTTTGGTTGCTTTCTTGGGCTATAGAGGGTTATTATCAGTGGGAGTTGGTTACAAGTTATTATTGGTCTTATTTAGAGAGAAAACAAGGTTAGACTTAGCAATATCTCTCTTTTCCTTTATCTTACATTCTTAGGTCTGGAGATGAAGGTTGAAAAGAAAGAAGGGGGAATATAGACATATATAAAGTTATTTTTCTTGCTACTTTACACTTTAATTTTGCTACTGTCAGGAACCATACTATAAATATCTTATAATCAGGATGGTCTCATTCCACCCCTGTGAAATGATCATTTGATCCATGTGGGGGATCATGAACCACAGGTTGGGAATCTTCTTTAGAGATGGCTTCTCTGCGCTTGGAATGTACATAGATCAACCCTGATGACCAACCCCGCATCTGGGTTATTGCTTAACCTATATTTGACACATATAATGTTACTGTGTAATTGGTGAGGAATTTAGAATTTCAGATATGACAAAATAAGAACTCAAAGTCAGGTTTCTGAGTTCCATTTGAAAATCTTTCCCAAAAGATCAGCTTTTTATAATAATAATAATAACAACAACAACAACAACAACAACAATAATAATAATAATAATAATAATAATAATAATAATAAAACCAAGTTCTCATCACCTGAGAATTTACCATTCTTTTGAAACAGAGCTGAATTTTTTAATACTCATTTTGAGTTTAACTGAAAATTTTATCTAGGATTTTCCCTAAGAAATATGTCTTATCAGAATGACATTTTTTGTTATGAACCATAAGTAACGATAATAAGCAATAAGATAAGAGCTCAAAGCCAGGTCTCTGAGTTCCATTTCAAAATATTTCTCCAAAGATCACCTTTTCTAACTTGAAAACATTCCAAAGCTTGCTAAATATATGCCAGAAAAATCACGCCCAAGTCCTAAATTATGTCTACCTGTGAAATTGGAATTCTCTGAAACTGATTATTAGGAATACAAATTGGTAGGTTCTAACTTTTATAAAGGGGTTATTTTTTTTAATGCTATTTGAGGGCCCATCATGCTACAGAGCTTCCAGCAGATGTAGAGTGATTTTGAAATATTATAGTACAAAAGAGTCTAATGCTGCCTTCTGTCTTGTTGGAGTAAACTTGTAGAGTACAGTGACATTAGCCCATAATAGGCAATGAATGAATACTTGCAAGTTAATTTGTGGTGAAATCCCTGCTGGTTGCCCTGGGAAAATAAGTAGGGGAATTTTGGGTTTGTCCATGGGGTTTAGGTTTAGGATTATTTATTTTAAATACAGTTCATGATTTAAGAAGATAGTTCAGTCACTAAAATGCCTATCATACAAGCATAAGGACTCAAATTGGAATTCTTAGAATCCAAGTAAAAGTCAAGCCATGGTATTATATGCCTATAACCCCTAGAACTGTGAGGGAGAGACATAGATTCCTAAAGATAATTAGCCAGCTAATCTAGCTGAATTGACGAGCATCAAGTTCAGTGAGAGACTGTCGAAACATAAAGGTATACAGTGATTGAGGAAAAGCACTCGACATCTTCCTCTAGCCTACCTACACACACACACACACACACACACACAGAGAGAGAGAGAGAGAGAGAGAGAGAGAGAGAGAGAGAGAGAGAGAGAGAGAGAGAGAGAAATGTATGCACACAGGCATGCATGCTCCCACACAGCTACACAGGAATACATGCATGCACACACACATGTGCACATACATGTACATTCCTATACTGATGAGTATATACATCGCAAACATTCATGTTACATGACACAATAAAATAAAGTAAATAAATAATCAGTCTCTAAAATTTTGTACAATCCAATGATTTCATGTTAGATTAACCTAAAGAGCTTGTAAAACTATTTTTATGCAACAACATCAGTCTCAGGTAGTAGGGTCCAGGAATCAGGGTAATTTTTGCAGAGTTCCTGGATAATTTCTATGTGCAGCATAGAGAACCAATTGTTTAAGTATGTACTTCCCAAGCACTACGGAGGCATCTTTCTAAAACACTCAGTTGTTTTAGAGTGGGATCTGAGAGGCTAAACTTCAACCAATCTCTCAGGATAGACTACAGTTGCTGGTCCACTCACTACATATTGGGTGGAAATTTCTACCCCAAAACTTTTGAGAATAAAACCGCTACATAAAAATCAGAGATATAAGGGCCTGGAGAGTTGGCTCAGTGGCTGAATAGGTTTGATTCCCAGTACCCACATGGTAACTCCAGTCCCAGGGGATTTGATCCACTCTTCTGGTCTTAGTGGTCACTACATGCACATAGTGCCCGTATATCCATGCAGGTAAAATATACATACATGTAAAATTAAATAGCTCTTTTTAAAAAAAAAAAAAAAACCAGAATTGGGATTATAAAATAATCTAACTCATCTCCATAGTTTATGTGAATATTCTAGCTCGTGTCAATACGAAACAAATAAAATAGCTAAGCCTGTAAACATTTGATTAAAGAGAAAGAGACATCTGATTTCCCATAAATTTGCCCTAAATTTTCAGAACATTTTCCAAAGCACAAAAACATTCTGTCTTTAGCTTTGCAATGAAGAGCTAAGGTGATGCAAATAACCCAAGGACTGCAAAGGAGGAGGTCATTTTATGCAGTAAACAAAGGAGTGGGACTGACTTCACTGAGTGGCATTTTCTCTACACCAGCATAAGTAGTGACTGGCATCAGTCACAGCAGCCAAACTCTGAAGGATGAGCCAGAGAATTCTTCAAACTAAAGAAGAAACAAACTCAAGCCACTAGCCCTACAGAGCATATGGTGTGAGTGCACGTGAATTATGTTATCAGCTGCACAGCAGGACTGCAGACAGAACTCACTATGAACAATCTATAAATTACAGGGGTCATTCAGTGAGAAGATCACATGCAATTAAAATGCAAAGGACTTTTCTTTTTACCTGAATTGGGAGGGGAAAAAATCTGCAACCTCTCTGGATCACACAAGAATGCCTCAAATTGGCCAGAAGAGAGTAAAAGGGGGAAGGGGGTGATTACTGGACTCAAAAAAAGCTAACATGCAATTTGTGTTCTTTTTATGTAGATTAAATGCATTGACTGCAGCTTGTACTGCTTAGATACGCAGCAGGGAGTCAAAAGCTTGGGTATCAGTCAACCACAGCCAGCAGCTAAACCACAGAGCCAAATCTGTTATTGTGACTTAGAGGAGACACTCAATCTAATCTAACGGGAACAAACCCCACTGGACAAATAAAGGGGTATTACCAGCAGCAATGGTAGTTATAAACCTAAGGGAAAGCATCAAATATTTTTTGTGATAATATAATTAATGACTTCTCTAGCCTCCTGCTTGGTCCTTTCAAACCCAGCCTTCCAGATCACAGGGCATGTGTTTATATCCTGACAGGGACTCTTGGGATGTAAATGTCACAAGGCAGCAGTTTACTTTCTCATCGTGGCAGGAAGCCACGTGTCCTAAACATACCACAATCACCCACTGCAAACTGTGCTTTTGTTATGGGAAAACAGTATTAGATTTTGATGAGTGTGCCCAGTAGAGCAAACAAGAGTGCAAGAGGTAAGATAAAGAAGACAGTGAACCAGAGGATCGGGGGCTTTTGCAACAAGGGCTTGACATGTAAAACAGGATGAAATGGCAGACAAGAATCACAAAACACTCTCAGAATCTTAGAAATGAGATTTAATTTTGGAAGACACGATCTCCAACTTGCTCTAAGCCAGGAAGGTTCCTTTCAAGTTTGGAACCTACTTCTGGAAAGAGAAAAAAGAAAGAAAGAAACTCATTTTTTTTAAGGTTTATTCATTTATATTTTACATATACATTTTTTTATTAATTTATTCTTGTTACATCTCAATGTTTATCCCATCCCTTGTATCCTCCCATTCTTCCCTCCCTCCCATTTTCCCATTATTCCCCTCCCCTATGACTGTTCCTGAGGGGGATTACCTTCCCCTGTATATGCTCATAGGGTATCAAGTCTCTTCTTGGTAACCTGCTGTCCTTCCTCTGAGTGCCACCAGGTCTCCCCCTCCAGGGGACATGGTCAAATGTGAGGCACCAGAGTATGTGAGAAAGTCGTATCACACTCATTACAGAAGCAAACTTGCTAGACTGTATTCCCTCTCATTCTCAAGGCACCACACAAATGATCATCAGTTAAAGGTTTCTTTGACTTTGACAAAATGCAGACTTAAATTTACTCAATTTGCCGCTGGACACTAGATGATATAGTCTTAGGCAGCTTGCAGGTCATACCAGTGCTGCTGGACCCTAGACCACACTTGGAAGGGAAAATATCTGGATATCTGACCATCCTGAAGAGTATAAGCTTTAGATATTAGAGCATAATGTTTTCATATGTAAAGCTCATGCTCCAGAACCTCACAAAACCCTCTTAACATGTTTTTTTTTTTTTAATCTTCAAATGGAGTAACTTCAGAACTATCCTTGGTTAAACACACCCACAAGGCTAAATTTGTAAAGCCAAGTTTTCTAGATTGCTTCTCACATGGGCCTTTCATCTATATGACCAAGCTTTGAACATGATAAACCTGCTCATGCATGATCTATGGCTGCCACTCCCTAAAACCTCCGATGTGTTAGGGCACTCTAGTGAAATGCACCGTCCATTCTTACATGACACATGAAAGCGCTTTTGCCAGATTTGTTGTCAATCACTGCTAACAAATCACTAATCACCTTGATAGTTTAAGCAATAATTATTTATTACCTCCCAAAATGTCTGAGGGCAAGAAATCCAAGTGTAGTTTGGCAGTCAAAACTTAGCCAAGGCTGAGTGATCTGCAGCCTTTACTGGGAGTAGAACTGAAGTGGCCCATTTACGTGCCTGACAAATTGGTGCTGACTATTGGTAGGAAACCTCAAATACCTCCACAGGGCCCCTTGAATGTACTGATAGCATAGCAAGTGACTTCTTATGAAGCAAGTAATGCAAGGCAGAAAGAAGTTGCAACAGCCATCATGACTAATCCTCAGCTGCCAAAAGGTGGACACTTCTTCCATAGTGTAACAGCCACATAGGCCAGCCATAAATTCAGTGTGAGAGACCACTATATACTGCATGAATCCCAAACATCAAGGATCATGTGGGCCATCATCAGCTGATGACCACCCAAAATTAACCAAGGCTCCCTATCTCCGCTATAAAACATAAAGTCCATGGGCTCAGGGTCTCACTGATCAATTTGCCTTTATTTTTGTTCTGTCTGGTTGAGTTATATCCTCGCTACAAATTGATGATCTGTTTCAAACCTCTCATGATTTTTTCCCAAATATTCTTGTGAATTGATGAAACATGGATATATAAAAGAGCTGTTCTATGAAACCCTGATTTTAAAATTTTGGAAATTTTAATAGTAATGGGTAGCTAAAAATGCTACTGAAATATTTAAAAGTTTGAGAAACCAACTAAAAATTGACGAGATTGTTCACCTAGCTTACTTCACAAGTATCTAAAAGTGGATAACATAGTGCATTTAGTTATAGTCTATGTCCTGAAAACCCTATAACTCTTATCAGCATATTTTTACTTAAAGAAAATTACTTAGATTTGTGCAAAAAGCTTTGTCAGTGAACACAAATTTGCATGTTTGAAGTAAATAGCATGCTTCAACTGACTATCTTTTATATAATGATTTTCTGATACCTTTTTTTCAATTAAGTAATTAAATTCTGGTTCATATAGCTGGCTATAATAGCATACATTATAAATTAAGAACTCTTCCTAGGACTGGTACTTTTGTTTAGAAGTAGAACATTAGCTGAGGAGAGGTTCAGCCATCTGATTTTAGATTGTACAACTGCAAAACATTTTGTCTCTCTTGATATAACCTACTTGCTACCATGTTGAAACCACAGCTGCCCTATTTTATAGGTGCCTTTAGTTTTATACCTTTTAGCAACTTGTCTTCCTTTCCAGGGCACTTTACCATTGATTTTTAACATGATTTGACTTGCATTCAGAGGCCAGAAAGCAGTATGAATTGCTGGATGCCAAAATTCATGCTTCCCTTTTGATGGTGTGAAGTCCATTCTAAGAAATTGTTTCACCTAAATAACAAGGCACACTTTAAGAGAATGCTTAATTCTCATTCAGAAAGGCAAATAGAATAGACACCAGAAGCAGTTGAACAGAAGGAACAGGAAGGGAGCCAACCCTCTGAAAGATTCCACCCAGTAGGAGTTCCAAGCAGATGCTAAGACACACAGCCAATCTCTGGAGTGGAGCACAGGAAGTCTTATGGAATAGGTGAGAAAGAGTGACATAGAGGGGTCAGGAGCCCCACACGGAGACCAATGGAGCCAACAAATCTGGGCAGAGGAAGGGGTTGCTGCAGAGACTGATGCACCAGGCAAGGCCCATGCATGGTGTGGACCTAGACCCCCTGCTCAGATGTAGTAGATAGGCAGCACAGTCTCCTTGTGAGCCTCCTAATGTGGGTAGTAGAGGCTACTTCTGACATAGACTCTGTCCCTCACATGTTGATTATTTCCCCCTGGTGGGGTGGCCTTGCCAGGTCACAAAGGAAGAGGGTACAGACAGTACAGATGAGATTTGATAGGCTGAGGTCAGATGATAAAGGAAGAAGGCTCTCAATTCTGAGGACTAGGGGAGGGAGAGAGAGGGTATGAGGGAGGGAGGGTGCTTACAATTGGGATGTAAAGTGAACAAATAGATAATAAAAACAATGGTTTCACACACAGTAGCTATGTTCTCCAGCCCTATTTCCATCATGAGGTGGGTTTGAGCTCAGTTCTCATTGATGAAATAGAACAGGAAATGATTAGGTCTTGAAGTAGACTTACCTTATCAGTAGTAGTTCTCATAATAGCAGTTGCCCAGGAGTCTCAGATGCTCAGGTAAAAGAAGCCCAAACCCTAAGTTAGCACCTATGGCACTGTCACTCACTTATTGGTCAGAGAGACAAAGGGCAGTTATGTGTCAAGACACTAACATAAGAAGAATTATTTGCTAGTGTTACATTACAATAGAGGTCTGTTTGTTCTGCAACTTGTCCCATTTTATTATTCTGTACCCTTCTTCCTTCTGCTCTAGGCTTGCCTATTTTACTGGGGTTATTGCTCTTAAATATTCTTTATCTGAATTTTAATATATTTTCTGAATAATTACATGAAAATAAACAACTTACTCACTTCTCATGTGTTGCTTACCTTCATTGTCTATAGAAAGACTGAAATGCAGGCTGTATTCTTTTATATTAAACTATGAAGATTATGTTTCACATTAAAAATATTCTTTATCTGAATGGTTTTTAAAATTAGTGGCACAGCATAGACAATATTACTTATTTCTATTTATTTATTTATTTAAAGCAAATAATAAAAATTATTTATTTTTCTCATAGTAATTTTATGAGAAGAGAGTCTGGTGTTCTATGGGGCTCCTGCAGAAGCCTGAAGCTCCTCATTTGTTCAAAAGCACTGCTCCAAGAAGTTCTCCTCCAGTGTCTTGTGACTAATTCAGCCTGTGACATTATGATTTTGAAATGAGAATATCTATAATAAACCAAGGAACTCTATTCCAACTGTGAATGCAAAAGTGGAGGCGGAATGGCATGGACAGAGTGGTGGTCTGGGGAAGCCGAGCAAAACTCCCCCTCAGGGACTGAAGTAGCTGCTCTTCTCCGGTTGCAGTAAAAACTGTCTCTAAAGTGTCTCCTGGTAACCTCAAAGAGCTACCATGTTGCTTACCAACAGCCTTATTTACAGCTTTGGCCTAAAGACGTTTTATTTTTATATATCCTGGAAAGTAATTCTACTCTAGTTCAACTTATAACTCCTGAAGAAGGCAATGTCCAGCAAAACGGCCTTAATACTGAAGCAATAAAAAAAAAAAAAAAAAACCGGCCTGTGAGATTGTGCAAGGGACTGGAAATATGAGACAGTGGATCATGCTTGCCCCAAGCACTGAAAATTACTGGGTGGAACGAAGGACTTCCAGAGGGTTCATGATTCATATGAAGATGTCTTGTCTGTTCAGAGTCTGGAACCGACCTGCACTCTAAGCCAGTGACTGACATAGATTTCCATTTTTACTTGGTGTCTTTTAATAGAGCAGATATAAATACATCACTTTCATCTTGAAGGAGTGTGGAGAATTATGGTGCCACCACAGCAAGTCCTCTCCTCTAAGATGCAAGCATACAGCTAGGAGATAGAAATATTCATCCAGCTAAGGTAAAGGCATATTAACCTTTCAGAATCCCCTCTTTGTGTTTAGCTATACTGGTAGCTGACATCTGTTGTCTCAGTATTAGTCAGAGCTTCATGCACTTTGTTTTTTGGATACTTTTATCTTTGGTCTAAACTGTGAACTTTAGTCTACCAAGTGGTTCTCAAAGTCTAATCCTCAGACCATAGGCATCAGCAAATTCCTGCATGCTACACCAGACCTGCTAACTCACACACTGATAATTCGGCCAGATGAGCTTCAACAAACCATCTTGAAAATTCTTATGCATGCTCAAGGGGGGAGGGGGAGGAAATCTTTGCTAGAAGTCTGTCTTCCATTGTCTGAACCTCTTTTATTCAGTCACTTAAAAGTTAGGCATCACCTTTCTTTTATGACTGAAGTAAGTAGTTTGCAGGTCATTTCAGTTTTGGGGAAATCATAATGCAAGAATAATAATTTTTCCTTCTTTCAAATTGATGCTTTTATATTCAAGTAATCTCCAACTTAAGATAGTTTGACAGTATTTTTTAACTTTACCATGGTTCAAAAGTGATTCGTATTCAGTAAAAACTTTATTTTGAATTTTGAATTTGATCTTTTTCCTCGCTAGTGATGTAAAGTGTGATGCTTGCTGGTGATACAGGGCAGTGAGAGCGATCCACAGCTCACATCCCTGCAATCATGAGGGGGGATAACTGACAGTCTAGGATGATGTGTTGCTAAGCTACAATGGCAGTAGGTTAGGTATTCATTGTACTTTAGACTTATGGGAGAGTTCTAACTTACAATAGGTTTAAGGAGGTGGAGCTGGATAATAATTTAAGGAACATCTGTACTATGAAATGTACTCCAATTAGCATTCCTAGGTCTTCTTTGTCCCTAGATGCTCCTGGGGTGTTGGCTCCATCTAAGTTGTAATTTTTGGAAAAATCTGCTGGGTACTCATAACTCATCTTATCCTGCTTCTACACTGAAGAAAAGAAATTTCTTCAGGCAAACAAATAGTCTGATAATCTCTTTTACTTTAATCTATGGCCACAGCCTGAATTGCTCATACTTGCCTTTGGAGTTTATTACAGGGAAGATTGCTTTTTCACGTTCAAAACTTTACACTGATTATTTAATACAGAAGTCACTGCCCAGGTTTCTATGATATCAACAACCACCCACATTGTTTGAAGTGTTCACCCAGCTCTTTCTTCTTCCTCTGTTTTTCTTATCTCACACGACTTCATTATCTGCCTCTATCCACCTTTCTTGTTTCCTCTCATTTTCTATCTATACACAGCATCCTTGCAAGACCACACAAGATCCATAGGGATCTTGCTTAAACTGCGGAGGGCTGGGTCCTGCTCGCAATCTACTGAATAATCACAACAGAGGTAGCCCAGTAAGTTGCCTTTTAAAACAATGGTCCTTGGGAATCTAAGACTCACCAATTTAGCATTATCCTTACAGAGTTTCTTGAGAAATGGCACCTTTTACATGTCTTAAGAATTGAGGTGGCACTCTGTTGTACAGTGCCTAAAGCAAACTGGTACACTTGCCTCCTGGCTCCTCTGGCTGGCAGTCATCTGGTGTGTGTGTGTGTGTGTGTGTGTGTGTGTGTGTGTGTTTGTGTGTGTGTGTGTGTGTGTGTGTTCTTTATGTTTATTTGGAGTGGTTTTAGAAGACACCTGAGGGTAATCATGAAAATATCATAAAACCTTACTACACATAGCCTTTCCATATAATATCCTTTTGTTCATCACTTCTGTCTTAGTTAGGGTTTCTATTGCTGTGAAGGAATACCACAGCCATGACAAATCTTAATAAGAAAAACATTTAATTGGGGCTGGCTTACAGTTCAGAGTTTTAGTCTATTATCATCATGGCAGGAAGCATGCAGGCATGCAAGCAGACATGGTGCTGGAGAAGTTGCTGAGAGTTCTACATCTAGATCTGTAGGCAGCAAGAAGAGTGAGTGCCACTGAGCCTGGCTTGAGCATTTGAAACCACCCCGAATGACACACTTCCTCTACCAAGACCACACCTCCTAATAGTGTCAGTCCCTTTAAGCCTATGGGGGCCATTTTCATTCAAACCACCACAATTTTCCCATCTAGAAGACCAAAGTAATCATCATATTTGTACTTTGAATCAGACACAAAGATTGTAAAAAACATTCCAAGTTCCTTATTCTTGGATCTCAGTAGTCCACATTTTTCTAGTTTGCTTTCCTGTTTCTGAGATAAACACCAAGACCAACAGTAGTTTAGAGGATGAAAGAGTTTATTCCATCTTACAGTTCTGGGAAAAAGTGCATCACTGAGGAAAGTCAGGGCAAGAATCAAGACAGAAATATGGATGCAGGAAGTAAACCAAGGACTGTGGAGGAATGTTGCATTCTATCCTGCTTGCACTCGGCTAGCTTTCTTATAAGCTTAACACCATCTGCTTAGGAATGGTGCCATCCACAGTGGGCTGGGCTCTCTCAATCAGTCCTCAGTCAAGACAATGCCCCACAGGCTTGCCCGTTGCCCAATTTGATTTGGTAATACTTTAGTTGATGTTTCCTTTTCCCAGGCTGTGTCGCATAGACAATAAAAACCAACCAACACACACACAAAACCAGATTAAAAAAAATTGAACCACAGCATTTGCATATCCCTCCTCCTCCTTGAACTTGAAAGTATAAAGCATTTTTCTACCCTGGAAGCACCCATTCCAGAAAGGAAATTTAGTGGGTAATCAACCCAGCTTTGTTGTCCTTCATGCGGGATTACTTTGTCTATGATTACCAGTGTCCCTCATAGCTTCTAATGGGAGTCTTCTCTGCTCTTATTCAAAACACAGGGAGTCATGTCATCATTCCCTCCTTTCCCCACTTTGTCATCTTCCAAGCAGTATTTTCTGAAACAACCATTAATCTTAAAATATCTTACTTGTATTGAGTCTTCCTCTCTGGATATGATGCTAAGGACAACAAAGCCAAGATATCCCTCCCACCCTAGTACTCAGCAGCACCAAAGTGAGCTAGCAACTGCGAATGGACCTACGACCTGGAAGAGATAGGAGCTGAAGGCAGCTGTAGCATTATGACATGCACCCAACTGATGCCTGCCCCCTTATGTCTGTCTTCACTCAAAACCTAAAGATGTCAAAGACATATATATGATGCCTCTTTCCAACGTTTTTCCTATAATATTGAGTTGCTTGTTATCTAGCATGACTGGAACAGAGCTGCAAACAGGGAGCTCCACATTCATGGTATGTCAGGGAGCTAATCAACAAGCACAATTTGTAGGCTTGCAAAGCATCCTGCTCACATTCATAGAAAGTCCCTACAAAGTAGAAGCACTCCACATTTGTTCATAACCATTAGCAGCAGAGATCGAGTAACGGCTGCTAGTTAGAATCCAGGTAACAGAGAAGCAATGTGTTCATATTAAGTCTGGCCAGGCTACTGCTAGACGGAACCTCAGTAATCCTTGTTCTGAGGCCAGCTCCTCCATGTTCCACCTGAGAAGTTTTCCTATCCTTCCCTTGATTAATAACCTTCTGTAGTGCCACTTTATCTGTAATGAACAAACTCCAGATTATATACACAGTCGAAGGTTATCAAGTTTGCTGGCCAGTTAATTTTTAAGATTGATTTTTACTTGTTTGTTTATAAGCATATGGACTCATATGTGAACAGGTGCACATGACTACGCACATATGGAGGCCAGAAGAGGGCATCAAATCTCATGGAGCTGGAATTACCTTTGTTTGCAGGACTTCTGCTGGTTATATGTATGCTGGGATTTAAACTGCAGTCCTCATGATTGATCAACAAATGGGCTTAACTGCTAAGCCATCTCTTCGGCCCCACAAATAATGTTTCAGCTTCTCTTTCTACCGTTTTTCCTTCACACTGCATTGCTTCCATTTGCACAAACATTCTAGATCCTGGACCCTTTTTGACATGCTATTCTTCCCTTAGCCTGAATCTCACTTATGTCTTCAGTAAATGATACTCTTCATTAGCACACAATTAGAACAGTGCTTCTGCTGGCAAATTTTCTCCAGCCCTTCCGCACTCTTCAACAAACAAAAGCCATATCCTTTATAGTCCTTACTATCTTTGACATACATGGAAAGTTCAGTATTGATCAAGCAAAGCTTGACTCCTCTAAAAAGACTATGAATATATAGAAAGCAGAGATGTTGGTTGTTTCTTGTATCTTTGTTCCTTACTTGTTAGTTGATGATAATACTAAGTGCATTGTACATTGGTAAATACTTTTGAATTACTACAGATAGCGAAAAGAAAATTCCATCCTTTTTCTTTTACACAAAATGTGTTCCAAATATATATAAAGAAATCAAGAAATTAAACACTACCAAACCAAATAACCCAATTAAGGAATGAGGTTCAGAGATAAACAGAGAATTCTCGACAGAGGAATATTGAATGGCTTAGAAACACTTAAAGAAATGCTCAGCACAACTCTGAGATTCTATCATACACTTGTTAGAATGGCTAAGAATAAAAACTCAAGAGACAGCACATGCTGGTGAGGATTTGGAGAAAGGGGAACACTCCTTCATTGCTGGTGGGAGTGCAAACTTGTACAACCTCTTTGGAAATCAATCTGGCACTTCCTTAGAAAATTTGGAATTCGGCTACCTCAAGTCCCAACTATACCACTCCTGGGCATATACCCAAAGGATGCTACACCATACAACAAGGACATTTGCTCAATTATGTTCATAGCAGCTTTATTTGTAGTAGCCAGAATCTGGAAACAGTTGAGGCAACCAAAGAATGGATAAAGAAACTGTGGCACATTTACACTATGGAATACTACTCAGCTATTAAAAACAAGGAAATCTTGAAATTTGCAGGCAAATGGATGGAACTAGAAAAGATCATCGTGAGTGAGGTAACCCAGACCCAGAAAGACGTGTGTGGTATATACTCACTTATAAGTGGATATTAGCCCAACATAGATGTCCTCTGAGAGTCTCTACTCAGAGAAGTATCAGGACAGATGCTGGGACTCACTGTTGAACTCCAGGTGAGAGTGGTATGGAAGAATAGGGGGAGGCAGAAGGACCTGGAAGGATCAGGAGCCCCACAAGGAGACCATCAAGCCTTGAGGATCTGGACCCATGGGGGCCTGCACAAACTGTTGCACCAACCAAGGACAATGCATGCAGTAAATATAGACCCTCTGTTAAGATCTAGCCAATGGACAGCTCATTCTCCACAGCTGTGGTGGGAACAGGGACTGCCTCTGACATGAACTCTGGTACCCCTGATTTGATCACTTCCCCTTGGTGGGGAGGCCCAGCGGCACACAGAGGAAGGGGAAATAGGCTATCTGCATGAGACCTGATAGGCTGTGGCCATATGGTGGGGGAGGAGGTCCCTTTCTGTCACAGGCCTCAGGGAGGGGGATAGGGAAGAAGAGTTAGGGCAGGTGGGAATAGAAGATACAAGTGAGGGGATAACAATCAGGAAGTAATTTGAATAAATTATAATAATAAAAATATGAGTTCCATACTTCCGGGTGGGAATACAAGGTTGTCTGCTTTGCACAGCCTTTCTGTTTCAGGTTTTATGGTTAACTCTGTCACTGACTTTAGAGTTGAGCTCTTGAGGTTGCTCCAACGCAGGAAATCAGTAAGGTCCTTTGAGCTGTTAGGAACTAGAGATGAACAGATGGGTATTTACTTCCCCAGGAGTACACTCATACTGCTCTCAAAGGACTCTGTTGGCATGAGGAGACAGGATCACACTACAACGCCTCGTAGACAAATCTACAGAGAGCCATTGATATTGATGGCTGACAAAGACATTTGAAATAGAGAAGGAATTAATCAAGGTGCCTTATGATTATAGAAATGGAGATGGCATCCACAAGGTCTGGGGGATGTCTCAAAAAGACAAGCCAAAGAGTGCCTTATGAACACATATTCAGGGAAAAGAGGCAAAAATGCACCAGTATCATAGCTGCTCAGATGAAGCCAGCAGTTCTTCAGTCATCCCACGGAGCTAACAGTGGTAGCAGTTTAGAGAGCACCTTGATCATAAACTCTATCTCATACCTTTTTGTATATCTATAAAGTGTGAGAAAAGATGCTTTAACCATTAATGATCATTTAATGATCATAATGGCCAAGTGAAGAGGCACCAGAATATAGAAATAAGGCAAGGACCCTCACACTAGCGTTTGGCCACCACCTAATTCTGTGGTCCTGGAGAAGACATCCTATCTTTCAGGATCTCCATGATTTCTTCAATAGGCAAGCATTAGAGATAGATCATATAACTGGAAACCCCCTTTAGATCTAGCCTTCTATGTGCCTCTGGTGGAATCCCATTTTCCCAGATGCATGACTATTATAAGTGGGTATCTTTGCCCCAACAAAAGAAAAACTTCTGGGAAGCACAGCAAGTCGAAGCAGGTGTTTGTGTGCCTGAGTCATGGAGTGAGGAGGAACATTTTATGTCATGCTTAGGCTGTTGTTAAAATAAAGCTGCCTGGAGATGCAGATTTTTGGTCTGCTTGACACCCTATAGTTCTCAAATGGTAAGTCCAATGGTTTGAAGCTGCTCATCAACTTGTGAGTGCAGTAGCCTTCTTTAAGTGGCTACGTGTAAGCCCCTGCAAATCTAACATATGAACAGGAATTCAACCACTCCTGCTGCATAGCAAAACATCCCCAAAGGCAGTGAGACAGATCAATATTTTTATTATGTCTGTGGGTGGATTCTAGGAGTCAGTACAAAGCACAATGGGGATGGCTTGCCTTTGCTCATCATTGGAGTCAAATTTGGAAAGACTCTGTGGCTAGAGGTAAGTAAGATGTTGGGGATTGGAATCAGCCGGTCAAGTGTTTATGCACATATCTGGCTCTTGGTTCTGGCTACTGCCTAACTATCATTAATCATAAAACATACACACTGCCATTTTGCCCAGGAACTTGGGCTTCCTCACATCATGGTAACCTGAAGATCACCAGATTTCTTGCATGGCATTTTAGACTCTAAGTGTAAGTGTCCAGAAAATGAGACAGAAGTTATATTTTCTTCTGTGACACAACCTAATAAGTTATTTCCATTTTATTCTATTGGCTATGAATGAGTCATTAAGCCCAGATAAGATTAAAAGGCAGAAAATATGACCCTCCCTCATTTCTAGAAAAGGATGTCAATACTGCCACTACATTTCTATTCTTCTGTAGGACAGGAGATAAAAAGTATAAATTAAAAGTTCAGAATATTATCAGAATGAGTTTTTTGTCTTTTTGAGACAGGGTTTCTCTGTTTAGCCTTGGCTATCCTGGACTTGATTTGTATATTAGGCTGGCCTTGAACTCACAGAGATCTGCCTGCGTCTGCCTCCTGAGTGCTGAGATGAAAGGCGTGCGCTACCACACTGGCATCAGAATGAATTTTACAAAACTCATTTACAAAAGCATAAAACACTTTAAAAACACAATGACATAAAATTGTTTTTTTTTTTAAAGCCTAATATGGTGGCCTATCTTTTCCTTAGGTGCTATGGACTTTCTTTTTTCCTTCTTTTTTTTTTCCTTCCATTTTTTCTTTCTTTTATTTTGAGAGAAAAATGTCTATCACTGGTTTGGAACTTGCCAGGTAGGATGGGCTGGCTGGCCAGTGAACCCCAAGGATCTCCCTTCCAGTGCTGGTATGACAAGTGCACCACTATGCCTGAAATTTTTTGTATTGGTTCTGGAAACCTAAAGCAGGTTCTTATGGTACCAAAGTGAGTACTTCACCAATTAAGCTATCTCCTTGGTCTGCCTTTGGTTCTTTCTAACAAGCACATAAAATCAAATCTTAAAGAGTGACATCAGATAATTCCTTATCATAGTGCTAGAGAGTGAGCCCAGAGCTCTGCTGGGCAAGTAATCAACTACTGAGCTAAACCACCATCCTCCTCAAAAGTAATTCCTTATGTAGAAAACCAATGACAATAAGAATGTGCCATCCTCAAATTAACATTTGGAAAATAATAGTCACTCAATCTGTTGACATTTGGAGACCTCATGTAGCATCTTGTCCAGCTCCCCACTTAACACAAGGAACTGAAAGCCAAAGGGAAGAGCTATAGTAGATAGCATTTACCGGGTACTGATTATGTCCCAGTAACCTTATTACTTTACTATAGTTGTGCAGCATTCAGATACAGTAGAATCACGGCTGTGATTTCTAGGATGCTTTCTGATCAGCGAATGGATTCCAGGACTCTTTAATGGCTGCAGTTTTTTGTTTTGTTTTGTTTTGTTTGTTTGTTTTGTTGTTGTTTTTCTTTTTTTTTTTAGTGTGAAAAATGTGACCTTTTAGCCTGCTTTGGTTTTTCTACCTTGTACATTAGACTTTCTCTGTTTCCGTTAGTCTGTTCTGATCTGTATGTTATGGCACCTGATTTCTTCACCCCTAGTAAGGAGACCATAATCACCTAACTACCTACCTACCTACCTTTCTCCCCACCCACATATATGTCCCTGAGTCTGCCTAAAGATCCTGAGCTCATTAAGCCAGTCACTGGCCCCTATGGCAACCAAGATCCTGTGTGCTACTTCATACCACTACTCACTTTCTCTCTCATTGCTCCTGTCTACTTCCTTATCCCTACCAGCCCTGGGGCCTGTGGAAACAGAAACTGAATGAGACAGGTTCAATGGAGTGCATATACTTTTGGTCTCTAGGCTGGCTCCAGCATCTGGCTAGGTGAGGACTGAGGTAATGGAGGTACCATGGTGAGTGACTATAAGATCTGACTCAAACCACATTTTTTATCTCTGTGACAATTTTGGGGTTTATTATCTAAATCACTTTGGCTAGTAGCACAATAACAAACTTGTTACCATAGAAGGGAGCTTTTCCTTTAACACTAAATGGGATAGAGACTAGAACTGTGGGCTCCTTGGTCAAAAGACATTTTTGGTTCTGGAAGAATTGCAAGCTTACAGTCATTTAAGTTGATAAACAATTTTTTGAGTCACGGTGCTTAGTATGTACTAGATACTGTTCTGGGTACTTCTAAGTTTTAATTCATTTAGGAATCACAGAGCCCGGCATGTGTTTAATGCCAGCATTCAGATGGCAGAGACAGGTGAAGTCAGCCTCATGTACTTAGAGAATTCAGGCCAACTGGGCTGTGTAGTAGAATTTTGTCTAAAAAAAACCCATAAAACACAAAAACAAATAGAGTCACAGAAATTTGGAGGAGAGATGGTTCAGCAGGTAAAGATGCTTGCTATTGAATCTGACCACCTGAGTTCAATCACAAGGACCCACACAGTGGAAGGAGAAAACAAATTCCCATAAGTTGTCCTCTGAACTCCACGTATACTCCACAGCACATGCACACACACAAATGTAATTTAAAAATTAAAATAACCAAAAGTCTATAGATAATGGGACTGAGGCCTAGAGAAAGAATAGATTTGCTCAAGGTCATTCAGCTAAAAAGGAAAACCAGCATTGAAAGCATGGCAGTCTGGCCTCACATTCTGCTAATTTATCAGGAATTTTGCTTATGAGATCGAGACCATTCTGGGTGGTATAACCATAGTTATCAGGAATATTGTAAGTCAATTGTGAACTATGGTCACTCTTAAAATTAAACATTAAAAAAGGAAAACCACATCAGTTCTTAGTGCCACTGTTTCATTTTACTATTATCCTCTGCTTGAGAGTGTCTGTTGTGTCTGGACAGTAGGAATAATGGATGACAACCTACTTTTGTGTACATGTCTGCTCTCCGAGTCTGATCTTTCTGCTTCATGGATGTCTGGTCTTACTCGGTATTAGATTTTCAGAGCCAACCACTTTTGCCTTCCTCTCCAGTTTCTCATAAGGATTGATGCCTGGTCTCCTAGACTCTTTTTCCAGAAGGATCATCCCAAATGGCCTGTAGATTCCTCAAATGGATTGAACCTGCTGGCACTCATCTGGCCTGGTGGCTCTCATTCCTGCCCAAGCCAACTTCTACATTCCTCTTTGCAACTTTTAAGCTGCAAAACCCACCTTCCTTCCTGTCTGCTTTCCTCTCTCAGATGCAAGAGTCAAGAAGACTTGAGGCTCCAAAAGTTCCCTGCTTCAGACTTCTCTCTGACAGTCCCTCCTACCTCAAGGGGTGGGCCAGGGATGGTTAGTTTGCTTCTCTGTGTGTGTTCTCTGGGAGTCAGTTGCACATCAAAAGGTGGTCCTTGCCTAGTCTTAATTCAGAATACCACTACTCACGCCATACAATCTTAGTCATGTCCAGTGCTCCTAGGAGCACTGACTCCAAGAAGAGCAGGATTCTTAGTGAATCATGTGATGCCAAATAAACACAAATTACAGTACTTATCTTTCTTCAGTCATTCTCTCAGAAGCTGTTAGATTCCAGGGATCTCCTTCTCCCTCAAACTCTTTCCCTCCTTCCCTCCCTCCCTCTATTTCCCCCTCTCTCTTTGTCCTTCTCTCTCTCTCTTACACATGCGCGCACGCACACACACACACACACACACACACACACACACACACACACACACGAGGGAATATGTGTGTAACCAAATGCTGCATTTGTGTGTGTGTTATGTTTATGCATAGGCAAAAGTTAATGTTCGGTTTCTTTCTCTATCTCTCTTTACATTATTTTCGAGGTGGTGTCTCCAAAATAGCTGGTTCAGCTCTACTGGTTGGCTAGCCAACCTCAGGAATCCATGCTTCCAGCACTAGAGTTACAGGTGCACATCACCGCACCTAGAATTTTACATGAGTGAGCAAGCATCTTAATTCAGATCCTCATACTTGTAAAGCAAACACTTTACCTGCTGAAACATCTTCCCAGCTCCTAGACTTGCTTTTTTAAAAAATTATGATTCTCTTTCATTCTTTAGTTCCTTTACCACTACTGAGTTTGAGGGACTCTAGAACATTCTCATAATATATGTAGGGTTCATTGTATGCCAGATACTGGATTTGATTGCTTGAACAATGTAAAGGGGATAACTACCACCATCGCCTGCATTTTCAAGATGAGAAACCAGAGCACAGAAGGGTTAAATAACTTGCTTAAGGTCACAGACCTTGCCAGTTTATGCCTAAATAACCTCTCTTCAGAGTCTGTGTTCTCACTGGCTATGATGTTCTCAGCAGTTCTCAACCTGTGGGTTGTGACCCCTTTGGCGGTCAAATGAACTATTCATAGAGATTGCCTGAGACCATCAGAAAACACAGAGATTTCCATTATGATTCATAACAGTAGCAAATTTTACAGTTTTATGGTCGGGGGTCACCACAACATGAGGTGCTGTACTGAAGTGTCACAGCAGTAGGAAGGTTGAGAACCACTAATCCAAGCAGTTCTCTGAGTTAAGACAGCAAACGTTCTTTTTATAAATGAGAGTACAAATCCATTGCATTTTAATGTCATTGCCTGCTGGACATGCTTGCCTGTCTTCTTCCTGCCTCTGAAGTCAGGAGTTAAGAACTGCACAAAGCATTGTCTGAGTCTCAAGAGATGTCTTATTCTTACTCATGAGCTGAATCTAAGACTGAAGCTGATATGTGCTAATTGCCCATCCAACGTTAGCTTAAACATGGCCGCCCTCACTTTCAAGATATGAAAAGTGAGGCCCAGACACCCAACTGAGGACAGCTAAGACCTTGACTTCAAGTTCCATGCTTTTCTTACCTTTCCTCACACTCTTCTTGTTATTTGGCAAGATGAGACTATGGGAACCCAGAGAAGGCTGGCAAGGCATACCAACTAGTGATCCTTGGTCAATGGCTTCTCCTAGAAAAACTACACATGTCCCAAAACTGGCCCCCGGAGAGACTGGGGAAAGTCAAATGATCATAACCCAGATCATTTTTCTGGTAGCAGAAATAGACACATTTAAGACAAGTAGCCAGCCTCTAACGCTTATCTGGACAGAGTGAAGATCATTAGGCATCTAGGTCACTTGGGACTAATGAATAAAATTCAGAGACTCTTCATCCACCTTTTATTTGTACTAGTATTATTCAGTTGCAAATTTGAGTGAGAAGAAAAAAACCATCCTAAATGGCAAGTCTTCTCCCCATTTTGTCTGTCTATTAACAGGAATTTATAAGAATCCTTATCCCTCCTTTTAAAAACCTTGGGCTTCAATGGACTATTTCCATCCTTACCTTTAGTTCTAAAGAACAAAACTTATGTTTAGTCTCAAAGCAATAGGAAAGAAAAGAAGAGACATGTTCTGTGTTATTTTTATAAAGCTATGCGAAATGACATGCAAACAAAGTAATATTGGCAATTTAAAAATTTCAATTAACCACATGTGATATCACAAGTCCTGAGTCATTCACAGGAAGTACACAGCCTTATTCATAATAGCCAGAACATGGAAACAGCCTAAGTGTCCCTCAGTAGAAGAGTGGATAAAGAAACTGTGGTACATATACACTATGGAATACTACTCAGCTATTAAAAACAAGGAATTCCCGAAATTTGTGGATAAATGGATTGAGCTAGAAATGATCATAATGAGTGAGTTAACCCAGAAGCAGAAAGACTCAAATGGTATATACTCACTTATATCTGCATACTAGCCCAAGGGGCATGTCCCACGAAAGCCTTCACTTACCAGGAAACTGGGACAGAGGGGAAGGCATCCTATTGGGACTCTAAATGAGAGACGCATGGGAGAACAGCAAAATAAAAGGATCCAGAGGGTCCTAGAAATCTACAAGTAGAACAATATGATAGGCAGATTTGGGCCCAGGGGTCCCGCTCAAACTAAGGCACCAGCCAAGGACAATACAGGAGGTAAACTTTAAACCCCTTCCCAGATCTAGCCAATGGTCAGAATATTCTCCACAGTTGAGTGGAGAGTGTGATACGACTTTCTCACATACTCTGGTGCCTCACATTTGACCATGTCCCCTGGAGGGGGAGACCTGGTGGCACTCAGAGGAAGGACAGCAAGTAGCCAAGAAGAGACTTGATACCCTATGAGAATATATAGGGGGACGTAATCCCCCTCAGGAACAGTCATAGGGGAGGGGAATAATGGGAAAATGGGGGGGGGGAGGAATGGGAGGATACAAGGGATGGGATAAACATTGAGATGTAACAAGAATAAATTAATAAAAAAAAAAAAAGGGAAAAAAAAAAAAAAGAAATGTTTATAGTGTCACTGAGATCCTGGGAAAGACTGTGTACCTTTGACAGCTCAAAGAATAAAAGTAAAACATTATTCCATTTAGGTGCAGTATTGTGAGTAGCTTGGTGTTCCATTTCTTTGGAAATGATTACCTTCATGTGGAATTGATGGTAACAATCCACTTTCTGGCATAATGAATTAGGCATTCCTCCATTGTTTCATTGCTTGGCTTTATTCTGTATGTGTTTATCAATGGCAACCTCTCTCTCTCTCTCTCTCTCTCTCTCACACACACACACACACACACACACACACACACAACACACACACACACACACAGAGGCTTCCAGACTAGAAAGCACCAGCCTCCAAGCTGGTTTATTTTTATCACCCAGAGTAACCCCATTTCTTACCTGAGGCATGAAACCACATCAAGCATCTAACAGATTTTACCTTCAAAAGCTCAAAGACAAATCACTATTCTTCAAGTTAGGAGCTGAGAAACCTTCCTAGAAAAGTATCCGTTTTTATCTAACACGCTTCTATAGAAAGACGCTTTCTTTTTTAAGGAATAATTCTTCCAACAAAGACTCACCTATCAGGCAGGCCACTCATGATTATGTAATCTGAAAAAATGAAAAACAACTCCTAAGTGGTTAGTACACTTTAGCAGTAAGATGTAATCAGTCTCTAATTTCTGAAAATCCTGATTGTCTTGTGACTGAGGAAATTTTTTTAAGTTGCAAAGACACTAATAGAAATGAAGTAACACAGACAACTCAGCTGGTGAGAACGCATTATTAAATACTATGTGATATCCCCGAGGTTGTCTCATCTTGTTTATTTGCTTGTTTGTTTGTTTATTTTTAATGAGGAGCTGCATTGGAGCTGCTTCCTAAAGAGTGCTAATCTATCTTTAACATCATGGCATTTCCTCACATTACACTAAGCCACCTCCCTGGCATTTAAAAGTGAAATATTTGCTTCAGAACGGAAAAAGATGGGCAATAAAATGTAGCTGTAAACAAAGCTTTATGGCTTTATTTTTCATAGATAAATACACAATAAGTTCAAAGTAGAATTGAATTCCTAAAGCAATACTCCACTAATCTGTATTCAGGGGTCTCAAGCGTATTATCTGTAATTTACAACCAATTTAAATGGCATTAACAACCTTCTCCTTATGGGAATTTAAATTTGCATTCTACCATTGAATTAAACAGTGATTGCATATTTTCTATAGGGGACAGAATGCTCTCTGATGCTTGTTTTGAATAATAAAGCATCTATTCATGCACAGAGTGTGATGTGCTCTTTTGTCCTCAGTGTAATTGAAGCAAAATGTGAGCTAAAAGGATTTCTCCTCTTCACCAAAGGTTTGTTGATTGGTGCCTATTTTCATCTATTCAAAATTAAGAAAACAGTCATCTTTCACTGAACTGGAAAATCATTTTCTCAGAAAGGCTCTGAATGAAGGAGGTCAAGTTTTGCCTTTGTGATCTTTACAAAACATAGAAGCAGGATATCAGAAAAACATTTGGGGGAATTGGTATCATGGAATTAACTTGCAGTTCTTTCTGACTAAAATAAGAAAATCCTCAGTACAGGATAAAGAAAAGAGAAACTATGAATTTTTTTCTAAAGTAAAAAAAAAAATACATACATAAATGATTACCTTGCTATCTCAGGGCAGACTGTACTACAACGGAAATGGTGTGTTTCTTGAAAATCACATTTCCTGAGGCCCTAGAAATTCAAAGATGTCAAATTCATAGAGGTTTCTTTTGCTTCCCATAGTATTTGTGTGGCAAACATCAATAATCAGTTATAGCCCTCCTTGCCACCAAGTGAAGATAGAGCCTCATAATCAAGTGCTCTGAGAAGCCATTGATCTGGGCGAAACCTATTTGCCATTTCAGTTAATCTACCTCTCTTCTTCAATAAATGGTTTTAAAAAGATGAAGTCATCAAATGTCTCAGAGCTGTCCTCTGCTCTGGCCAGAACTAGGAACATCCCACTACTTTAATTCAATAGAGCTCTTTTCCATCTAACATCATCAGCAGATCCTATGTGCCTGCTTTATGTCTCCTTATATTTCCAAGGCAAAGCACCTAGTATGTTTCAATAATTACTTCTTTTGAAAGAGAGAGGGCAGGGGTACACAATCTTCAAATATTTCTTGTTATGCAAAAGAAATTATTTCTCTGGAAAATAGTATGTGTTCTGGTTCTAAAAGCTGTTTATAAAAGTCTTTATTCAGAAGTGGAGACAATCACAAGCACTAATGTCAACAAGAAGAAAACATTATAAAAATGATTTTCATAAAACTTAGATTACTTTCATGAGGTTTGTCAATATGCACCCAATATGCAATTGTAAATTCCTATTCAGCCAAGAGGTGATGAAAATCTTTGCTGTATTTGAAAGAAAAGCATATTTAAATTTTTCTATTAGACTTGTCAATAATTGAAATAGGGCTTCTGTTGTTTATTACTTCACATTAGTAATCTTTCCTTAAGAAGAAACACTAAGCATTCTTGACAGCTCTCTTTAACGTATTAAAGTTCCTTGATATGAAATTTCATCCCCCCTTTTTTACAATAGGAACCATCTTCAATATTGTGAGTGACAGAAAACTCAAAAGTTTACTTTAGGATGTTCGTGAAATACGTATACAGTCACGATTCAATCAAGAACAACATTTCTCCTCCTCCATGGAACACTTAGCAACATCTATAGTCATGTTAGTTGTCACAAGTGGGAATAGAGTCCCACCAGAATTTATGAATAAAGTCCAGGAACACTGTTGAACATCTACAATGCACAGGACAACCCCACAACGAAGACTGATCTCCATGAAGTTGATAGTACCAAAGCTGGTAAACCCTACAGAATCCTCTCTACTTACAACTATTCATAACAATTTACCTTCATGCTCAATTAGAAATGCATTTCTCTGTAAGAAACAGGACTTTTACCTGCAGTTACCACCTGTGAAGATAGACTGTTTTCTTAGGCAGAAAGAAAGTAGCCAGCCATTGATGGTCTTCCTCTTTCTGTGTCCCAGAATCAAGCTAAGGATTCACTCGTGTAGCTCAGTTTTGGGTTTCCTTATAGCACAAAAAATTTTCAAGAGTCTCAAGAGTCTTGGAATAATTCCCCTAATGTGCTACATTTTGACCCAATAAAAGTACGTAATAAAAGTAGCATACAGGGCTAGCCTCCTGTTCACATTGTATGAACTGTTTGTTCAGAGGCAATGGACTTTTGTGTTTTATTCGGTTCTCTTTTATTCTGTTGTCCTAATTTCACTATAATTCATCTAGAGACCTGTAAATTATGAGCCAGTCACTGGTAAGTTCTGTTTCTCTGGTCTTTTACGTGTATGTGGCCTCATATTGCCCTGTTGGAATCTTAAAGGGGACAGTAAAAGCCCAAATGCTTCAAGTCCTACTCAATGAGGGTAGCTTGGGTAACTCTGTGGGGTAAGTAATAATGCATTGCTTACTCTGGAGCTTCAGAGCCTCACTGGTTCTGTGTATAGTACAAGATAGATACTTAGTCAATAAGTATTTAGAAAAATCTACTAAAGCTGAGCAGCATGTTAGCAGTTCTACTACAAGGTATGTAGACAAGAAAAGTTTGTGCACATGACCTGTAAATGGTGATGCCAATTAGGTTCATAGCAGCTTAATGAAGAATAGCCAAAGCTACAAAGAACTCACATGTCTATTCAGATAAATTGATAATTAAAATGTATTCACATTCAGTAGAACAAATAATTCAACTATTTCATATGAAAAGAAACTCTCTGTGAGATTCCTGGTCATAAGGGATGCTCAATAATAAATCCTACAATAATTATTGCTGAGAAGACACCATATGCCAGGTATCTTTAGAGGCTTTAAACACACAGATTCATTTAGTCCTCATAATAGCTCTACTATGGAACTGTTTATATTTAGGTAAGGCAGTTCTTGCTATGTAGCCCAGGATGCCTCCAAATCATGGCAATCTTCCTTGGACCTCCCAAATAATAAGATTACAAATGTGAGTTACCATGCCCAGCTAAGGGATTGTCTGCATTTCTGTTTATATTTTACAGCTGAGAATAGAGGCACAAAAGGTTGAGTACCTTTTTGTTACCTAAAATTATGATACATTCTAAAATATACTACTAGGATTTAGATATGTATCGAGCATATCTCCTACCCCAGATATTTTCCTCCAGGATTCCTTCAAAGCTTACAAGCTTATTCTCAGTGACTTAATGTGGAGGTGGTAGAACTTTAAGAAGTGGGATCCAGAAAAAGATAATAATATAACAGACACATGATCTTCAGATAGGATAGATATTGGTCTTGAGTATTTGCTAGATTTTCATTAAGAGGTTGCTACAAAATGAAACCATGTTATACTCTTATCCCCTTTGCATGAAGTTAGTTCCTTATCTTTTTTCTACCTATGTTACGATACAGACAAGCACCCTGACCCTTCCAAGAATACAAGCATCATGCTTTTAGAATGTCAGAAATGTGAACTAAATGAATTTCTTTTATTTATAAAGTAGTCAGCTTCAAGTATGCTGTCATAGCAAAAGCAAACAGACTAATACAAGTATCATGTGTTGATACAGGAGGTATAACAAAACATACTTGGCAAGATGAATTTATTTCTTATATTTCTGAAATCTAAAAGTCTCAGATTAAAGTGTCTGCATTGTCTGATTCTAGTGAGGGCTCTGTTCCAGGTTGAAGACCTTTTCACTGTGTAGTCACATAGCAAAATAAAGGCAGAAAAGCTCCTTAGAAGCCCTTTTATAGCATGATGATCATATAGTCATGAGGACTCCACTTTTAGAACTAAATCAGTCTCTAAAGTCCAGCTTCCAAATATAATCAAATGGTGGGTTAGGGCTTAAATGTTGGATTTTGTGTGATGTAACATATGAATTTAACTAACTGCATAGAAAGCAATATTAGACAAATTAAACATATTAGTCTGACTTCTGCTTTATGTGGAAATCTCTTGTCTCATCTTCTTTTTTGTGCTCTGTTTCAGAACTTTCCCTTTTATTTATTTTGCCCAATACTGTTTCTTAAAAACCAAAGCTCAGAAAGATACTAGTCTTGTGTTTAAAGACTATCATTTCAAGCACTCTAAGTAGAAACCTGAAAAAGGATGTTGTTTTAGCTCTGCCTTGTCCTTACTCACACCCAGCTACCTTTTGTCTACTGGCAGGAAGTCAATTTGATAAAAAGCCAAGAGAAACGCTTTAAGACAAGCCTTGGCAAGCTTAGGGTCTTCAGCATCTCTGTCTGTCAAATAATGAAAGCTATGTACCTGGAGTGGGGATGGGAGAATAGAAATGGCTACCAGATAATTTCAAGGTGCCTGTATTTAAAATGGTTTCCATATTATAGATAGTAGGGCTATAGAAATATTTTTCAAGATTCCCTGTGCTTGTACTGACTTAAGTGGTTCATCTTGTTTGATATGATATTACAGAAGGAATTTTGAGATTGGAAGTGGGGAGTGTCACTAGAGTAACAAGTAGCTGAGGTTGTATTTCTATTATTTATACATTAGTTTAATCACTGTTTAAGAAAAGTAAAGACGATGATAGAAGAATACTCATTTCCTTGCCAGACTGGAAATACTGCCATTGGTAATGACGTGTGTGTGTGTGTGTGTGTGTGTGTGTGTGTGTGTGAGAGAGAGAGAGAGAGAGAGAGAGAGAGAGAGAGAGAGAGAGAGAAGAGAGGAGAGAGGGGGGAGGGAGGGAGAGAGACAGAGACAGACAGAGACAGACAGAGAGACAGAGAGAGAGACAGACTCGGGGAGAGACAGAGACAGACAGACAGAGACAGAGACAGACAGACAGAGAGACAGAGACAGAGAAGAGAAGAGAAGAGAAGAGAAGAGAAGAGAAGAGAAGAGAAGAGAAGAGAAGAGAAGAGAGAGAAGGGGGAGAAAGAACTCAAACACATACAGAAATGTAATCACACTGCATCTGCAAGTTTATTTATGGCTTGCTCCAGGTTTATTCCCCCACCTCCACCCCTATGTCCCCAGTGGCAGGATTCTGAGAGGGCATCAATGGTACTATTAAATCCCTTCATCTCCACCACATCTCAGCTCTCAATGGCAGCTGGTGCCTCCCCTCTGTGGATGTCATTGCCTAGGAAGTCAGGCATTCTGACTAAGTTGATGGATGAGTTAAGCCCTCCATTCTTGGGGTGTATTGTGTACATAGTCTACCTAAAAATATCAGTAGGTGCAACAACTTTGGCTAGACTTAACAGGCTGTGCTTAGTGGTGCCTAAAAGAATGCAGTGACCAAAATATTTTTAAAGAGGGATCTGAGGGCAGGTCATGACTTTGTCTTAGGATTCTGATGACATTCATTTTCATTAGGAAAAGCTTCTGGGACTTTTGATTTTTAAATGTTTTCATATAAACATGAATTGATTTTTTCTTAACCACCTTTAAAACTTTATAAATAATAGAGTGTCTCTGTAAAACATAAAATTATCAAAAATGAATACATTAAAAAGTGTTGAAGAACCAAAGTTGTGCACATAATCTTGATTTTTTTCTACATGTACATGTGTGTTTCAATTATTGTTGTTAATGGAATATTACTATACTTAAAATATGATTTTGAGACTGGAGAGATGGATGAGTAGTTAAGAACACTGGCTGCTCTTCCAAAGGACCCAATCTCTCTTCCCAGCACCCACATGACAGCTCACAACAGCCTGTAAATCCAGTTCTAGGGGATCTGACACTGTCACATAGACACTCATCCAGGCAAAAGCACTATGGAAGATAAAAATAAATAATTAAATAAATAAATTGTGACTTTGTTGGTTGTTGAGTAGTATTACTTGACTATCGTGTGTGTGTGTGTGTGTGTGTGTGTGTGTGTGTGCGCGCACACACACACACTAACCAAAGTCTTCATTTATTATGGTTGCTTACTATTCCATGGTAGAAAAATCTATTTAAACAGTCTCTTTCATGGAGATACTTCTGAATTGCTTGCTACCAGCTTTCCACCATTATGACTAATATTATTGAAATTTTTGGTTATATTAATGGATGCTATTTTGAACTAAACAGCCAGAATCAGTATTGGTGGACCAAGAGCATTTTAAAGGTCTTCATATTGCTATGTTGAATCCATAAAAGCAGCACTGGCCCATTCATCTACCAGGAGTGTATGAGAAGGGCTTATTCTCCCCCAAACATAGAGGAGTCTGTTTAAATAACGTTTTAAAGCCCGTCTTTAACTTCCTTTCTATCAACTACCTCTCATCTCATCTTAAAGCATCCTTGGTCTTGCTATGTTCTCTACCTACTGCTCTGATAATCTCAGAAAGCCATGAGAAAGGGTAGAGCCCATTAAGGGAACTGGTTTTGGCAAACTCTCAAGGAATTTCAATTTCATGCTGGAATGAGACAACACAAAGAGCTGCTCATTCATTCTGTGCAAGAGAATATTTACATTACATTTTATAACAGTCATAAATGAAAATGGCATTAATCTGCCAAGTTGTTATTTTTAAAAGAGAAAGGGGGGAGGGGGTAGTTGACCTACTAGAGAAAACCCTGTGTCTGCCAGAGCTTTACTGTGCATATGATTTTAAATAGCAGGGCAAAGGTGATGAAGCCAGCTCAACATCTCCATCTCCATGGCAACAGCATCCCTGCTCTGAGCCTTTGACACAGCCGCAGGGACCAAAATACACTCCTTGTGCACAATTGTACGGCAAGTTGAGAGTTTCTTTATATTCCTTTTAAATGCACAATTTAAAAATGTGAGCAAGTATAGAGAAAGAGGAAATCATGCACAGTTGGAGGAGAGTCTTTAAAATGACTAAACGATGAAAATGAACATCCAAAGGTTTTGATGAAGAATATAGCCTACATTTATCATGTATATAAAGGCTGAAAATCTTTCTTGCATGTAAGTAAGGAAAATATCTATGCGTACATATATGTGAGTGGATTAACATTTTTAAAGGTTCTTTTCCTAAATTTTTAATGCAGGTTAATCCTTGCTTTCAGTATTTCCTCTTTGCTCAGCTTATGATTTAATTAATTACAGCAACCATCCAGCTTAAATACTGGAAGATCCTTATAGGATAAATCCAGAAGATCTTCCAAGAAACTGTATGATCCCTGAGTCATGGAAGGGATAATTGGCCCACTTCAAGGTCAGTTAAACCTACAAGTGGCCATTAATGCATTCCTAAATAATCTTGTTGAGATCTACACTTCTATTTCTTTTCAAGGAAATTTGAAAATGAAGAAATGCAGAATTATGATGACAAACTGAGTTGATGTCTCTGCCAATGCATGGATAAACAATGAAGAGTGAGAAAGGAGAAGGTGGAGGGATATTCCAGGGAAATGCCCAAAGCATGTAATATATTTTTTATGAAAATGTCCTTGTGAAACCCAGTCCATGTACAATGAATATATACCAATAATAAAAAATGAAAACCTGAAGTGATGATATAACTATTAATGTTCTTTAACATTTATTTCTTAAAGCATGTGCCTCAATAAATATTGTGGAAATAAATGAGTAATTGAAAATACCAAGGAAATACGCAGGATTGGAGAGATGGCTGGGCAGTTAAAAGCATTGGCTACTCTTCCAAGAAGACTTGCATTTGATTGCCGGCATCCAAATGGTAGCTCACAATGGGCTGTATCTCCAGTCCCAGGGGATCCAAATTCTTCTTCTGGTCCTTTTAGGCACCAGGTATGCATGTAGTACACACATACATGGAGGCAAAACACGTAAGGGAATATGAACTGGACATGTGATAGGTTCTCTAAGCATGTTCTGTCACTGAGAGTGTCACAACACTCATTTCAATGGCCCTCAAACAGGAGGGATTTTTTCCCCTCAGTGGACATTTTGTAGGGGTAGGGGAGCTGCAACCATTTAATAAGTGACAACCATGGGCACTACTGGACATTTCAAAGTGACACAGGGCAGCATAAGCGGTAAAGAAAGCTCTGGTCCCAAATGTCAATAATGCCATGGTTAAAAATCTTCTTCTAGTTTAATTTTTCTCATGATGACTTTTTGTTCAGAGAGCTATGTGAGAGAGATTATATAGTTACTGACTCCTTATGCCATAAAAGCCAAAATTCTCTTGAACTGAGCCACAGTATGTGCTTCATTGTTTTTTATTGCCACATGATTTTCTCTTTATTTTAACTACACAGTGTCCTATTTTATTTTAGGTCAAGACTCCTGGAAATAAAATGTGATAAATGGAAAATGAGAGGCAAGGCATTAGGAAGAAATCCACAGGATACTTTCAAAGAGACTGTCTGCAAAGTGGCTGCACAGGATGCTCCAAGTGGTCATCATTTTTCATTCTTATAATGATCTTTCATATCAACACTCTAAACACTTTAGAATTTCACATCACTGAATATGTTAATCTTTTTCTTTGAAGTTTAGTCTTTTTGTGTCTTATTTAGGAAATGTCCCCCACCTGTTATCACTAGTTCCTTCTTAATTTTTAAAAATATTGTCTTTCACATTAAAAAATGAATCCAAATATAATGAACTTTTATGTATAATAAAGCAGAAATTTCAGTTGTATGACATATGGAGAGGCAAGGATTCATTTTCATTCTTCCTTCTAAAGACAATTAGACCAGAACCTGATACTTAGTTCATGCTTTTTTTTTTTAACCAATTTGAAATTTTAACTGTCATATATCAAGCTTTCCTGAATGTGTGAATCTAGCTTTGGAGTCTAATTCTATCCCATTGCTTAGCTCTTGCTGTACAACATGTTATCTTAATTGTCACTATATAATAAACCATCATATATGGAGCTCTATTTCTCCACTTTGTTTCACTTCTTTAGAAATAATATCTATCCTTAAACATATATTTCATGTTGTTATGTATATATTTTAGGAACAAATGTAGGTGGTATGAATTTTATTGAATTTCCAGATCAATTTGGGAACCAGTGGATTCTTAATGTATGGAATCTTCTTACCTAAAAACATAGTGGTAATCAAATACTTGCCTTATGTAGGTCATCTTTAATATTTCTTGAAAGTTTTATAATCATCTATTCCATTGATTTATTATGTATTTTTGATAGATTTCTTCCTGGATACATTGTACATATTTTGTTACCATCACAAGAGGCATCATTTTAAAAGTTACTTTTCTGACACGTAAAAGTGCTGATATATAAAAATGAATGTGAATGGGCTGTGAGGATCATTTAGTCAGTAAAATGCTCACCGTGTAAGCATAAGGATCTGAGTTTGAACCTAAAAACTCACCTCTCAAAAGACAGGCATAAAAGTGTACATGTGTAGTCTCAGCACTAGAGAGGTGAAGACAGGTGGATAACTGGGGCTAGCTAGCCTAGCCTACCTCAAAAGCTCCAATCTAGTAAGAGACCTTGTCTCCAAAAATAAATTTAAAGGTGGACACCTCCTGAAGAATGATACCCAAATTTGTCCTTTCCCCCTCCTTCCACACACATGTACTCACATGTACATACAGATCCTTATCTGCACACACACATATACACATAAAATGTAGTAGATATTTTGTGTATTGGTAGATGTTTCAAAATTATAATTACACTCAAGAAAAATTAGTTAGGTGTACATGAATCAAAGATGTAATTAGATTATAATCAACTTATAATAATAATTTACATGTTTCTATCTCTGGAGCTTTCAGCCATTCCCATAACAAAATGTATAATTAAGAATATGTGTTTTCCTTGTTTCTTTACTACTGCCTAATTATGTGAACTTTTAGGTGTTGCCCTTATATTTACTTTGGGTTGACAAAACCTGTCACTAATGTGAGCAGCTAACATTATTTAATGGCTACTCCACATAGCATATTTAGAATATTTTTTCCTTTTTAAATGAATTAATGTAGGGAATAAGTATGTGTCCTGTGTATGTATGGAGGTCAGAGAACAACCTGTGGGAGTCACTTCTCTCCTTCTACCATGTGGGTTCTGGGGATGGAACTCAGGTCTTTTGACTTGATCACAAGTATCCCCACCCGCTGAGCCATCTCACTGGACCAGAAGAAAAATTTTCTCTTGCTCAACTTTTCTTTTTAGTTTTCATGGACTGTTAACCAAGTTCAATGCATGGCATCAGAGCTGTGCTCTTTCCAGAAGCCTTAGGGGAGACTCTTATTCCTTGTCTTTTCCATCACCACATACCCTTATCCTCACCTGTCATTCAAACTCCGCCAGCCTCTTGCATAAAGACATTTGGGATTACAGTTAGGCTCCACTTGAGTGGTTAATCCAAGGTAATCTTTGTATCTCCATGTCGGTTACTTTATCATCTCTGTGTGAAGGCACATTTTATCATATAGGCACCAGTCACAGTTCTGGGGATTTGGACAGGAATATCTTTGGGTTCTTTTTCAGTTGACTACAAGTATCTAATTGAAATGTATTATTTCTTTACTTCATAAATGTATAAACCAATAATGGAATCAGAAATACTCGGGAAT
This sequence comes from Acomys russatus, assembly GCF_903995435.1. Classification (NCBI taxonomy): domain Eukaryota; kingdom Metazoa; phylum Chordata; class Mammalia; order Rodentia; family Muridae; genus Acomys; species Acomys russatus. The sequence continues at coordinate 33,219,764 of NC_067169.1, forward strand.
TTGTCACCCATATAAACTACACATATTTTTCACACTATATATAGGCTTTATAGAGGTTATTAATTTATGCAACTCTACCTCTACTTAACAGATCTTTTAGTAAATGCATTACTTAAAGTGTGTATATGTACTAGTCACAGCTTTTAGATTTTGTTTGCTTGTTGGTTATTTTTGTTTATGAGTTTGACAGCACTTCAGATTAAACTCAAGTGTTTTACCACTAAACTACTACCCAAGTCCTTTTGATTTTAGTTTTTGTTTTGAGATAAGAGTCTCATGAAGTTGCCTCAAACTTCTGACTCTCCTGTCTCAGCCTCCTGAGTAGCTACAATTATAAGTGGCCCATCATACCCAACAAGTTTTTTACCAAATGTCATTTTAATCAGTGCAAATGATTTTCTTTGTGAAGTTTTCTTCATGCATTGAAATTTTAATTCTGTAAAAAGATTATTTTATTTTATAACACTGACATAAAAACTGCGCCCTAAAGCATTGTCACTGTCTGTTCCAATATTGAACTTAAACTGAAGCCTTGTCTGACTTTAGCCTGAAAATAAGCAGTCAAAAAGCACAAGAGAAGCAGACACAATGCTTTTAAATCTAACACAGAATGGCTATACATTATTTCTATTCACACCCTATTTTCTGGAGCATTTGCATGCATGGGACTTTCCTGAAGGGCTTGTTAAAACAGACTGTTAGCCCCACTCCCAGTTTACAATTCAGTAGAGGGAGGAAAACCTGAGATTTTTGCATTTTTAATAGCTCTCAGGTGATTCTTGCAATCTCAGAACCTCTATAGACTCTAGAGCGCAGTGATGACATGGTCACAAATGACTGTAAAGAATATTAGAAGATGTATGAAGCCTGTAAGTCATAATTAAATGCCTTGGGGCTGTACAGATGAGTGCAAATATAAGAAGATAGTGGGAGGAATTCAACTTGTCTCGCCTAACTCTATTTCTAAGGAAGAATGAAAACCTAGGTTTGGGCGACCAGCAATTAGCCTTCCCATAATCCTCTTTGACCCTACACTGAATTTCTCATAAGGTACATAGAAATGTGATGCTTCTCCCAAGATGTATTTGTACATGTAAAAGAAAAGGTGTTCTTAATCTTATCTAGTTCACTCTGGTGATCAGGAGTATCTTCCTTTAAGACTATATCATGTATAACCATTCTCCTTGCTATGGTCCCACAAATGGCATAAAAATACACCTCTTGGGGGAAAACTCAATTACCCACATTGTATGCTATGCCTGTATAGCACAAGAGGGATATCAGGATCCCACACTGCTGCCATAAATGTAAGGCAATTTCAGTGATGAGCTAGTATTACAAAATAGGGAAAACAATGGGTGTAGAGGTTATGAATGAGACAGCATCCCAGAACCGTACTGGCAACCTCACGCTTGGAAGAAGCTCAGCATCCCAAAGAAAGATCTGTTCAAATCATTCTTTACAAGAAGTACACTGTGGGTTTTGAGATGTTTCCTTCCAAGAAATTTTATTAAAGGACAGGGATTTTACTTTTTTTTTATTAATTTATTCTTGTTACATCTCAATGTTTATCCCATCCCTTGTATCCTCCCATTCCTCCCCCCCCCCATTTTCCCATTATTCCCCTCCCCTATGACTGTTCCTGAGGGGGATTACGTCCCCCTATATATTCTCATAGGGTATCAAGTCTTTTCTTGGCTACTTGCTGTCCTTCCTCTGAGTGCCGCCAGGTCTCCCCCTCCAGGGGACATGGTCAAATGTAAGGCACCAGAGTACGTGAGAAAGTCGTATCACACTCTCCACTCAACTGTGGAGAATATTCTGACCATTGGCTAGATCTGGGAAGGGGTTTAAAGTTTACCTCCGGTGTTTGTCTTTGGCTGGTGCCTTAGGTTGAGCAGGACCCCTGGGCCCAAATCTGCCTATCACATTGTTCTACTTGTAGATTTCTAGGACCCTCTGTATCCTTTTATTTTGCTATTCTCCCATGCGTCTCTCATTTAGAGTCCCAATAGGATGCCTTCCCCTCATCAAATGGTATATACTCACTTATATCTGCATACTAGCCCAAGGGGCATGTCCCACGAAAGCCTTCACTTACCAGGGATTTTACTTTTGAGAATATTAAAATATAGTGAAAAAACATGGGTCAATTTTCCAAGTTCCACGAGTATATCACATTCAATTTGATAGCAGGCACTGATGAGGTGGAGGAGTAAGGCATAAAAGAAGAGATAGTGGAGAGCACAGAGACATTTTATGGTAACTAGGAATTTTAAAAAAATCTTTTCACACCTTACACAAGGTGAGTTTTGATAAGGACAATATTGAAGTTAGAACTTCTTATAGTCTGCCACAGGCTCTGCCAGATTGTGTTAAGTCACCATATATGTATTGCTTTGTTGTAGTAAATGTATGTTATTTTCAGAAACACCAAGAGAAAACTGAGTCTGTAAAGTTAAATGTCATCTGAGCCTGCACATTGCCACCGGCAAAATGGGAAGTTATCTTATTAGTCTTGAGTAAGAAGTAGTTTGGCATAGCAGGAAAGACCACAGCCACAGGGGTTAGTCTACTTAGGTACAAACTGTAGAAAATGCTGAACTGAAGCTTGTTGAGCCTCAGTTTCTTCATCCCCAAAATGGAGAGAATTAAACTCATCTTATATCATATGGGTGGAGGCTTCATTCATTCTGCTAAGAATGGCTGACCCAGTGTACACATGTAACTACCTGTCATTTGAACATTTCCATTCACTTCTACACATTCCTTCCTTGCAAGAAGTCTGGGTATGCCATCATTTTAACTGGAACCCAAGTTACAGGAAGTTATGGCAACCTTCAGCATAATAAATGGCGTGTTTACAGTGGCAAGAGATTAATACTTACCTGCTTATGGTTATTAAGCCCCAAATAATGCACATAAAATGGAAAAAGTGGGCTACATTTTGAAAATGTATACTTGTTAGAAGAAAATATATCCTCCACTGGTCCTCCCCTCCCCACCACCCCAAGCCCACAACAAATTCTTTTCTTCACAGATTTAGGTGGGAGAAGTAGAAAAGCTGGAGTTCTTTGAAATAAGCAAGAGAGCTCTCCCTGTTATTTTTTCCTAGAACAAATATAATAGCTAAAATTTGAAAGAAAAAAAGGAAGGAAAGAAGGAAGGAAGAAAACACTTTGTGATCTGCAATTGTAATTTCAAAACCAGTAATGCAGAGAAGTCTGGGTCTTTCCATACATCCTTCTGTTTCCTTTTGGATCATTAAAGTTTCTTATAGGAATGGCAACCAGTTGTTTTGATTCAGATTACAATGGTCCTGGACCAGAAACCAGAAAGCACTCCTCCGGATGCAGCCTGGCTAGAAAGATTTAGATGAGCAAAGAACACCCCCACCCAAACCCAATTCCAATAAGCTCCTTAACTTTTCATTCCAATTATGCTCTTTCTGGCTCTGGGCTCTTTTCTTTCCTTAATTCATGGTGTCTGAAGACACATTCTTGCAGACATGTCCAACCTATTGGCATTGTAACACACTGTCATCTACACAGCTCATGCTTTAGAACCACCCAATACATCTACAAAACCAATCACACACAAAAGAAAACTTCATAATGTTTTAAGTAAGTTTATAATTTTGTCTTGTGCAGCAGTCATAGTTATACTTTGGGGCTGTGGTACATGCGTGGACAGGAGTCTAAAGTATACAGGTCCTTTACACAGGCAGGAGTATTCATCCCATGGAAGGAATGCGAAAACAATTCCTTCTAGGTGGCTTTCAACTCAAAGGTTTGCATCTTTCAGCACCCTCAAACTTCTGTGCCATTGGAGGAAAAATAGCAGCTGAGAGCCATTATTAATATGAAATTGGAATAAGAATGACAACAACAAAACAACCAAAAACCATGTCTGATGTGACACCATTTTCCTTCTGTATGCTTCTCATGGGCTAATTTCTTCCCCCAGCCAAATGCTTTGAGTGATAACATGTCCTTGGTGCTGAGCAAAGCACATTAGTTTCATCTATTCTACTCTCTGTGCTCCTGTGGCAGGGAGGGCAAGGCTAGAAAATGATGGTGAGGACAATAAATTTTTGTTATTTATTGGCAGGACTTTCTCTGCCCTTTGCTAAAAGCTCTCATTGAAAGAAGCTAAGCTGGCAGCAAGGAAGAAAGTATTTCTTTAGCATAGTTGTCATTTTTCAGTGAACAGAATGCAGTTTAAAAGGTCATAAATGCTGCCTCTATTCACAGAGTAGTATCATTGCAAGTGCCAATATTTCATATTGAAGTTAAAATCAATTAATTCTCTGAAATTTCCTGTTTTCAAGTAAGTGGTTACATTGGGGCTACCTCTCAGAGGTTTATTAATTGTAATGCCAGCAATCTTTAGGGACTCATTTAAAAATTAGCATCCTGAGGATCACAAGTGGTAGCTCATGCTTCCCAAATTATTGAAAGCTTGTTTCATGTCTGGCTGTAAAAATACAAATTGGCTTTTTTTTTTTTTTAACTCTGCAGTTTGAAAGAGCAGCTGTTTATAATATAAAAGAAAATCATGACTGGCTGGTTTAAAACATCGACTATAAATACAGGAGTATTTTATTCATCTGAAGAAAACCACGAATTGGATCAAGGCAAGCTAGAGAGAGGAAAAAAAGCAGGAGTTTCTATTTGAATGAGTACCACAAAACATGGACCAGGTGGAAGATTTTTACTGGAGGTTGCTTTTCTGGCAGAAACTCCTCTCTCTTTCACCATGCCCCACTGACTTGTAGGATCACCAAAGCCATCATCTGGTCTAGAAATTTCCTCTTCTTCCATAGATACTGAGGCCATGAGAAAAGACTAGTCATTGTCGTTCTATGATTTGAAACAGAATTTGGTACAATCCAGTTGCCAGAAGCTGCCTGATAAGTTATGCAGCACAAATGTACTTTACATTCTGAAGTGCTATGTCAGAATTGACCAGACAAGGTGAAGAGCCAATTCCAGTGTCAGAAAAAAAATCATTGTATTATACAGTGAGCTATTTCTTTTCATCTTATAATGTTTGCATATCAGGGTAAGGTTTGATCCCCTATAACTTGATTTTATTGGCTTTGTTCTGGTTTGTGTTAACTCAAACCAAATTTGTTTTGAGGAAGCCTCTGTGGACATTCTTATATAAGGAATTACAACCTAATTTAGTATATAAATAAACTGAAGATCTAGTTTAGGAATGTATCTTTGTAACAAATATCTGAGTCTCAGCCAATTACAGCAGCCAAGCTTCAGTCAATCACAGACAGCCAACTGTTCAAACTATGTTCCAATGCCTAGCTATAACCAGTTCATCTGTCTTTGTACTTCACTTCCATTTTCTGCATGTCACTTCTTCTCTGGATACATATATTACCTGTACATGTGCTGGGGCAGAGCATTCCAAACCACTTTTGGTTCAGACCACTCTACAGTTCTAGAATTTCATATAAAAGCTAGTTAGGATTTCCCAAACTGTTTTGTTTGTTTTCTGTTAAGTATTAATTTACTTTGCACCTGGATCTCAGCTTCCCCTCCCTCCTCGGCTCTCAGTGCCTCCCACTCCCATCCCCTCCCTCATCATCCACCCTTCCTCCCCTTCTCAGAAAAGGGAAAGGCTCCCATGGATATCAACCAGCTTTGGCTTATCAATTTACAATAAAACTAGGTACGTCTTCTTCTATTGAGGCTAGACAAGGCAGACCAGTTAGGAAAAAGGGATTCAAAGCTGGCACATAGTCAGGGACAGCCCCTACTCATGCATGAGGAGTCCCACACCTACACAACTGTTATATATATGCAGAAGGCCTAGGTCTTTCTGATGCACACTCTCTGGTTGCCAGTTCAGGCTCTATGAGCTCCTATGAGCTCAGGTTAGTTGATCCTGTTGGTTTTCTTGTGGTTTCTTTAACCTTTCCAGTTCCTATGATCCTTCCTCCTCCTTTTCCACAGGATTCCCCAAGCTCTGCCTAATGTCTGCATCTGTTTCCATCAGTTGCTGGGTGAAGCCTCTCTGATGACAGTTATGCTAGGCTCCTATCTGTAAGCATAGCACAGTATCATTAGTAGTATCAGGAGTGGGCTCTCTCTGGTGACATGGGTCTGTAGCTGGGCCAGCCATTGGTTGGCCATTCTCTCAAATTTTGCTCGAACTTTGGCCTCTGCCTATCTTGTAGGCAGGTCAAATTGTGGGTCTATGATTTTGTCGCTGGGTGGGTGATCCAATCCCTCCATTGGACGGTTTGCCTGATTACAGGAGATGGCTAGTTCTGGCTCTATATTTCCCATTGGTAGAAATCTTAGGTAGGGTCACCTTCATAGATTTTTTGGAGTTTTCAAGTTTCTAGCTTGTTTCAGAGATGCCTCCTCAATCCAACTGTCTCTCCCAGTATTCTCTCCTCTGTCTTCCCCCATCTCATCTCTCTTGTTCCCATCCCCTCCCTGACCCATTCTCCTCCTTCCATCCACTCCCTATGTCTGTTTTATTTCCCCTGCTAAGTGAGATTCAAGGGTCCCCCACTTGGTTCCTCCTTGTTATTTAGCTTCTTTGGACCTGTAGATTGTAATATGGTTCTCCTGTCCTTTATGTTTAACACACACATAAGTGACTACATACCATATGTGACATTATGGGTCTGGTTTAACTCATTCACGACCATCTTTTCTAGTTCCATCCACTTTTATGCCTGATTTCAAGCTGTACTACAAAGCAACAGTAATAAAAAAATAGACAGATTGGTAAATGGAATTGAAGAGAAGAGCCAGAAGTAAGTCTACACACCCATTGACATTTTTTCTTTTGACAAACAGGCCAAAACTATACAATGGGAAAAAAGGAAGCATTTTCAAGAGAGGGTCTTGGCTAACTGGATGTCTGCATGTAGAAGAATGAAAATGGATCCATATCTATCACCCTGCCCAAAATTCAAGTCCAAGTGCATCAAACACCTCAACATAAAAGAAGATACACTAAATCAATTAGAAGAGAAAGTGAGGAAGAGCCTAGAACTTATTGACACAGGAGACAACTTCTTGAACAGAACACCAACAGCTCAAGCTCCAAGATCAACAGTTGATAAATGAGATCTCATGAAATGGAAAAGCTTCGGTAAGGCAAAGGACACTGTCCACAGAACAAAGCAACAGCCTACAGACTGGGAAAAAAATCTTTACCAACCCTACCTCTGACAAAGAGCTAACATCCAAAATATATAAAGAACTCAAGAAATTAAACTCCAACAAACCAAATACCCCAATTTAAAAATGGGGCTCAGAACTAAACAAAGAATTCTGAACAGAGGAATACTGAATGGCTGAGAAGCACTTAAATAAATGCTCAATGCCCTTAGTCACCAGGGAAATGCAAATCAAAATGGCTCTGAGATTCCATATTACACACATCAGAATGGCTATGATCAAAAACTCAGGTGAGGGTGTAGAGAAAGGGGAACACTCCTCCATTGATGGTAGGAGTACAAACTTGTACAACCACTTTGGAAATCAATCTGTCACTTTCTCCAAAACCTGGGAATAGATCTACCTCAAAACCCAGCTATACCACTCCTCGGCATATACCCAAAAGATGCTACCCCATACAACAAAGACACTTGTTCAACTATGTTCATAGCAATTTTATTCATAATAGCCAGAATCTGGAAGCAGCTTAGATGTCCCTCAGTCAAAGAATGGGTAAAGAAACTGTGGTACATTTACACAATGAAATAATACTCAGCTATTAAAAACAAAGAAATCTTGAAATTTGTTTTCTTTCTTTCTTTCTTAATTTTGCCATTAAATATTTGTATTTTGCTTTGTTCCATAAAGAATTTGGGACAGTTCACATGATATAAAAGCACATGTTATCTAAGAAGAAACATTAAAAAAAGAAAGAAAAAAGAGAATCATGTAAAGAGGTGACCAAAATGAAAGCAGAAATGTATTTTTTATTGTCTTACAATGTTATCAAAAGAGATTCAGCCTCAAATGTGGACCTGTATTTCCTAACATTCAAATCAAAGAGACACAGGAGAGCAAGGACCTGTGTACCTTTTGATCCCTGCTGTTCCCCGGGGCCTAGCTAGGCTTGTGCCTGCAACTTTTAGTCAGTATACATGGAATGGATGTTGAACAAAAGAAAGAATGTAATGACTAAAAAAAAAATTCCCAGTTTTGGTAAGACAAAAACAACAAATTCTTCAGAAGAAGCAATTTCTGGAAATAAAATGTGAAAAAAAGGTCTCCTGGTTCCTCGAGTGGAAAAGACACTATAATGTAGTGGAAGACATCCTTGGCAAACTTCCTGCAATTGGTAAATGAATGCATTTCCTCTACTGGATTTTTCTTTCAAGAGTACTCACCATAGATGGAAAGTGTAAATCTTGAGAGCTATTCAGCAACAGGGCGTGAAAAGAATGCAATACAGTAAGTCTAGGGAAGTTTAACTCCAAGCATTTTGGAGGTGAAAATATACACCTCTGATGTTATTTCCCTATAGGAAATGAGCAAAGATAGGAAGTTATGGAATATGAAATCATTAATTCAGCGTGGTGCATTACCTCCAGATGAAGGTGAGAGCAGGGAAGGCTAGTCCATAATTTCAACCCTCCCTTTTCAAAATCTACATAGACCTGCACCTTTGCTTTCACATAGGATTTGTTCAAGATTCAAGATCTCAGATTCTCTCCCAGATCCAAGTAATTACACCATGCCTTTTGATGGTTCCAAGATTATTCACATACATAAAGTTAAGAAAGCATTCAGTGAGTCTATTATTCGTATTTTCAGAGATACATGGGTCCCTTATGAAATAAAATGTTAGAGTTTAATTTTCAAAGATAACAGAAACATAAGGGAATTTTTGCAGTCTGCACTGGCAATCTCATGCTGACTCTCTGAATGGGTGAGGAGGTTGTGAGAGCTGGAACTATATGAGAAGCATTACTCTGATTTGATAAATAGGACAATCTAAATTGTATTCGCCCCTTGTCCCAGATCCTGAACCACATTCTCAGTTGAACATTGAGATTATTCCTAGCCATGGGGAAAGAATAGCAAACACTATACTGAAATCTTTCATCTGTGAGAAAACCAGTGCTGTGCTGATTCATAGGCTCGAGAGTCACATGACCTATATGTAATTTGGGCCCTTCAATTTTCTAGCTATATATTCCAGGTAAATTCTTTAACTTTGCCATGCTTCAGTTTCCTTGCCTGAAAAACAAGGAGCATTTTACTATGTATCTCATAAAACCGTTAGAAGGAATCTATGGGTCAATACATGGAAAACTAGCATCTGACATCAGGGAAGTTGCATGTATCTGCTTTTAGCCAGCATAATTTGCCTTTACCAGTCAGAATATCCAGATGTGTGAACCCTCCATCATTCCTTCCCTTCTCCCTCACTGTCCTAGGAACCAACTGTGGCTCTACTACCTCATCTGCCTGGCCTTTCAACGATCCCAGCTGCAATTCTTGCAGGCTTAGAGAATCTTACCTTCTTCAAAGAAGTCAGGTTTTAAAAATGGGGCCTTAATAACTATTCACTTCTTTGTTTAGCAGGTGAGGACCTTGTACTGAATCACTACTATTGCCCATTAAAGTCTGTCTTGGTTCTTAGTGCTGCTTCAAGGATTTTTTTTTTTTTTTGTTATTGTTAAGAAAACTTGCAGAAAAACAAAATTGGCATATTGCGTAGGCAGAGAAAACAATTTCAAACAAACAAACAAACAAAAAAGCATAGCCTTGGAGAATCAGAAACTGTCTTGTATGATAATTAATAGATCTAGTGATCTTGTTTCTCCTTATTTGTCAGGGAAAGGTATTGAATAAGATATTCTCCATTCCCAGTCTATTTAGCATTCCAGCTATTTGTCACAAATGGCTATTGAATGTTTAAAAGGTAGCTATTCTTAATTGATATATGCTACACATGTACCACGTTTTAAGGCTTAGTACCAAAAGAATATATAATTTATCATTCATATTTTAAATTGCACGTTGAAATAAGGATATCTTGGCTATATATTCGAGTAGTGAAATGGCTCAGTGGATAAAAGTACTCACTGCCGACCTTGATGAATTGAGATGGAAAGAGAAATCAAGCCCTGCAAGTCATCCTCTGAGCACCACACATGCACTGTCACACACACACACACACACACACACACACACACACACACACACACACACACACACACACACACAAAATAAATAAATAAATAAATAAATAAATAAATAAATAAATAATATCATTAAAATGTTAAGGAATATCTTAGAACACGAGATAAAATGTCATTAATTTAGATTCACTTGTTTCTTTTTCAGTTCTTTAAATATGGCTACTGGAAGCTTAAATTACACATGTAGCTTGTGTGAGACTTCCATTGGATGGTGCTGTTCTACTCAGCCCCTCTTAGATCCCAAAGTATATTAGTAATATTCTGATTGGCTTGCTTTGGTACTGCTTTCCAAGTCTGAGATAGCCATTGATGGGATGACGCACAAACAACAAGCTTTCTAGTAGTATTTTTGAATGATTTTCCTCCTTTATTCCAGATTTAGCTGATAAAAATAGCCCTATTCCTGAAGAAGAAATACAAAAAATAATGTCATAAAATTCCCATTGTGTTTTGCATCTTACAGAAATGTCATCTGTTCATAAATGTAAATCATGCATGCCTCATCTTTGAAAGGAATGTAGCAATGACATTTACAACTTAAATTCCCAGTGAAGAATTCTTCAATTTACTTGAAAAATGTCTGACACGTTATATCCTCATTGGCACTAGGACCTCCTAAATTAGGATGAAATTTTTGAACTTTGATTTGGGGAGCTTGAAATATTACAATGGTGCTATAAACAAGTAAAGACCATTTATTTTAGAGACACTTATACAACATGCCATTCTCATCTCTTATAGTCTTACTGAAGGAAGTCAATTTATAGCCAAGAATAGGTGATTAAATTTCTCTACAAAGAAATTCCTGCCAAAACCATTGGGGAAATCAATGGATAAAATTATAACATAACATTAAACTATTTGAGTAATACTGAAAATGGAAATGAGAGCAAGAATGTGTTTCTGATTGTCACAGAGAGCGCGCACACACACACACACACGCACACACAGAGAGAGAGAGAGAGAGAGAAAGAGAGAGATTCTCTAAAAACGTTTTTTTTTTTCAAAAATGCACTAGAAAATTGCTGAAAATAATTAAGACTATCAGAGACTTGAATTCTCTCTCCCTCTGTCTGTCTCTCTGTGTCGCTGTCTGTCTCTGTCTCTGTCTCTGTCTCTGTCTCTGTCTCTGTCTCTCTCTCTCTCTCTCTCTCTCTGTATCTCTCTCTCTCTCTCTCTCTCCTCTCTCTCTCTCTCTCTCTCTCTCTCTCTCTCTCTCTCTCTCTCTCTCTCTCTCTCTCTCTCTCTGTGTGTGTGTGTGTGTGTGTGTAAGGGAGTATTTAGTGCTTATATTTAAATTATGTGCCTGGATCACAGGCCTGGGACCTTGGGTTTATTATTGGAATTATGGATTTGAAATAACAATGCTTTATTTCTAAACTGTTTTCTTTTCAGAGTTGAAGACTGAACCTATGGCCTTGCTCTTGCTAGGCAAATGCTCTACTACTAAGCTAAAGCCTCAGCCACTGATTCTGAATGATTAATAAACGAGTTTTCCTTAGTTCACATTAAGCCTGTTTCCAAAATCTATTAGATCCAACCATGATAAAGAATGACTATATTTTAAAAGTATTCCTAAAAAGAGATAAATGAAAAATGTACACATAAACTTTTGTTTTAAACAATAAACATTAAAAATAATTAGTCTACAATGAACCTATCAGTTTCTATTAAATCACCATCTTGACAATGAAAATGTATACATTTAGTGTCTGATACACATTACAAACTATTTTGAAATAATTTCAACCCCGTAGCTATGAGTGATGAGGGTTTAGGGAAAAATCATGCCACAGCAGCTGGGAATATATAGGTTCAAGTTGTAAAGCAAAATATCAAAACAATTTCCTGGTTTCTCCAAACAGAAGGCATTTTGTTGTTTGCTTCTGGGCTAGGGCTGAAAGTAAAAATGGAGAAGAGAATAGAAACAGAAAACAAGAGCCCTTAAGACTAACACGCTTTTCGACTTTAAAATGTTGCTTTGAGCTACTAGATGTCTTGTACATAAATAAAATGGTTATACTCTTTTAATTGACATAGTATTGGCTAAGTTTGTCCTACTTTTTGAGATTCAGATTCAATGACGCCTTCCCAAGGAACTACAATTCTCTGAGTGTTAGCCACATAAAATGTCAAGCAGGCTTTTAATTTGCTGGACCCGTGCACACAGGGCCATTTGTAAGAGGTCAGAGCACACATATTGGATCAGTGAATATCCTGGGTAAAAGATATTCTAGGTCCTCTTTATCCTTTGGGAACTATTTGCCTTGCATTATTTGCATGGGTGGTTATCTTTGTCATAAAACCCCGTTGTTTGTTTCCTAGAATCACTTAATCTCTGATGACAAATATTACAAAGCATTTTATGTGGGTAGGATATGATCTTAGGATCTGGGGCTATAATGTGAAAGGAGACATAGTTTCAGCATGCAGGAAGGGTATCTTGTATATGGGAAGAAAATCAATCGAGAGCCAAAATAATATAAATAGTAATATACATATGTAGAAGACAGGG